>NW_005842173.1:1873566-1897771 GCF_000455745.1 Alligator sinensis
TTTTGCAAGTTCATAATAATAATAAAGTTTCCACATTAATACTCTTTAGCCTTAGGATGTATGCTTTTCTGTACAGCCTTGATCTCAGTTGGAAGCTACAAGTCAGGCAGTGCATTCCCACCCTAGGCTTCCCCCTCCCACCTTCTCTATTTAATACCATTTCATAATCCATTTTTCAAGCAATGTTTACAAAGTTCAAAATATCACACATACCCCAACAGAAAGGATGATGGGTCCCTTGATTAGCCACCAGTAAGGAGAGCCCTGGTTAATATCCCAGCATCTAAACAAATAGCGCTACAATTAACATGCATAGATAGACATGGTCAGAGAAATACTGTTATATCAAGAAATTACACTGGATAGTCAGCAGGGGTGTGCAAAACAGGCCCTATTCAATTTGGATTTGAATTCTGCCCAAATCAGGGACAGTGATTTGATTCGTTGATTTGGATCACTGTCCCCGATTTGATTCAGCCAAATCCGAATTTGACAATTTGATGCTGATTCAGAGAATCACTGATTCAGCCATAGACACAGCTTGAAATGTTTTTTCTACATACCTTGAGGTACCAGGCGCGGCTTGTGAACACTGCAATGGTGGGGTGGATCAGGAGCATGGGGACCCCCCCGCATGCTTGGCGGCAAACCCAGAAATGGACCAGATGTACTTCTGGTCCACTTCTGAGTCTGCTGCTGAGCGTGCTGGGGATCCCCCCCTGAGCTCTTGTGGGATGCTCTACCTGCCCCAGCATCATAGCACTCACAAGCTGCCTGCTACCTCTAAAGCTATGTAGAAAAAGCATTTAAAGCTGTGCCTATGTCCAAATTGCCAAATGTTTCCAAATCTCTCCGATTTGATTTGGAGAGATTAAAGAGTCCTCTGATTCGATTCAGATTCAGAGATTTGGCCACCGAATCAGACCAAATTTCCACCTAATCGAATCGGGGAGTGAAGCTTCACACAGCCTGAATGGTCAGTAGATACCTACATGATAGTGACATTTTGAGAGGCAGTATTACTATCCAAATCTCTGCAACCATGGTTTGTAATGTACTGTTGCCATGGATATTCTCTGATCCCAGGGCTCCATTAATATTTTCTGGTCCTTATGAAAACAGTAGAATTTCCACTGGCCCTAAAACACTAAATGATAGCTCAAAGTCATCTATTGCTCCATAGGTCGAACAGATGCAAGCTGCAAGCCAGATCTAAAGCATCATTGTTCTTTGAAGATGAGGCATTTTCTACACATAAAGTGGAAACTTCATTCAACCTCTTTAGGTTTCTGATCTCAGAAACTATTCTTGCCTGCCTATAAAGTTATCATTGTCTCATGAGAACACCTTGATTGCCCTGCAGCATGAGAAATACTTCAACTTGCTTAAAAACTATCGCTTCCCTAACTTAATTAACTCCCATTACAAGCACGTGTTTTCAGGTAGTTCTAATTTTTCTTAAAACCTTCCCTTTAGCCTGAAACATTTTGTTCTCAGGTCAAGATGTGAATTTGTTTGGATTTTTGTTTCAAGGTATCCCTTTATTCTTTTTCCAAAGGGAAATAAAAATGCAGAGTGAAATTTTGTTTCTACTGAAGACAATGGCGAAACTTCATTGACTTCAGCAGAACATGGATTTTATTAGTATTTTCTGTTTTTCATTTGGATAATAATTGCATAGAAAGATGATCAAGAGCAAGTGCAGGATGGATGTGAAGGTTTAATGCACTAACTTAACTTTCCTAGGACCCCAGTAACTCACGAAGGGCCATAGTACGGGATCAAGACTTCTCATAGTATTGAAACGGGAACACGCTATGGGATCTGGTATAAAACTGCTACTTACGCTGTGTCTTCAAAATAAAACTTGGTTAATATCCACACAAGGGTGAAAAATGTTGGGAAACCTGTAAAACAATTCAACAAGGGTTATGGGTTTTTTCCGATGTCGTTAATTATCCCCCATTAAATTTCCACCCTGTCCGCAGCAGCCCTAACATGAGATTACAGGGCACCCACAGGAACAGCATTTACATATGCAACAGGAACAGCATTTACACTTAATAAAGGCTTCTGTGAGGAACATAAATGTAAAGAGGAAGTCTCTCCACACACTATAAAATAAAGTAGTTACAAGCAACCTATGTTCAGCATTTTGAGGCTGTAAGGGCGTCTATAAGTACATTTGCACTTAGTGTCAAACATCAGTATAGACCTGCTTTTGCAGTGTTTTATTCATATGAAAACCACTTTTTCATGTGAATAGTCTCAGCTTCCGGTCCCTCAGCTCAGGCTGCAGATTCAAGCATTAGCTTTATACTTTTAGCATGGCAGAGAGCTGAGGGGAGAATTTATCTAACAATAGTACTAGTCAACAATACTTTTAAACTTCAACTTGATAAAATAAAGGCCAAGTCCTGTGCAGCCAGGAGGGAGTAAGTCCTGGGGTAGGAGGGAGTATACTTCTGTGCCCTAGTAAGGAGGGCATTGTTGGAAGATATGCATTTTGGCCTTCTGCCTCTCCTCCAGCTCTGCCCTCATTGCATTTTAGCCAACAACCATGCAATGCCAAAGGCGGAGTTGAGTGCTTGCCCAGGAAGCAGGCAGCCTGGATTCCAGGTCCCACGGCTCCTTTCCAACGGGGGGCACTCGGCAGTCAAGAATGCAGGGATCTCGAAGAAAGAGGGACAATAAGCAGGAGGGGGCATGCCACCAAAGTCAAGTGCTCCGGGCACTACCCTGAGAAGCAGGAGACCTGGGTTCCAACCTTTGACTCCACTCCTAGACTCTTCGTACATTTTACAAGAAACAGATGCAAACAACCTGGAAATAACCAGAACCCAGGTTTTCCTCCTTCTAGGTGAGTACCCTCTCTGCTGGTCTACAGAGTCAGGTTCACTTGGCCTGCTTTCCTTTTGGTTATGGGGTTCTTTCCACCCAACTTGAACATGAGGAAGTGGAAGATGTTCTCAGCCTGAACTAGACTGTAGTCCGGTTGGTAAGGCTTGGGAAGCAGGAAATATGATTTTGATTCCTCCCCTGTGCGGTTGTTCCTAGAATCCTCTTCTGACTTTTTACAATATACAGGCAGTTACTTTGCAGTCAGTTTATGTGGATGCCTACACCGATAATCTTTCTACTGACATCAGAAGGAGAGGGATCAAGTCCTGGAAGGTATTATATTCTTGACCAGTCCCACCCCTGCCCTTACGTACCCCAGCCAAACAGAACAAGCCACCAAAAGTATCTTCTTCCATGAGGGAGGGACGAGAGCAGCAGACTGTTCAAATAAAGGGCTTCTACCAGCAGCCACATGAAATTGGTCATCATAAAATAGTGGCAGAAAACAACTGAGATCTTGCATTCGGTCTAGGGAACAGGAAAGGCAAAAATTCAGCACAACACATGCAAATATTTGAGTTGACCTTTCAGACACGATGAGCGTCCATAATTCCAGTTACCATTATAGGGCATTTTGGGTGCCCCACACCTCTAATTATGGGTGTGAAAAACAACACAGCCCAACTTTGATACCAATGTAGATGACACCATTAAATGGAATTTCTTTTGCTTTGGGTTTTTGTTTTGTTTTGGGTTTTTTTCCCTTTTGGGAAAGAATTTCAAACCTCCTAGCAGCTTCAGATTACCACCCCTGCCATTTTCAGACCACTTCAATATAGACCTGCGTTTGCAGTCTAATATTCGTATGAAAACCACTTATTCATGTGAATAGTCTCAACTGCAAGGTCCTCAGATCAAGCTGCAGCTTCAAGCATTAGTGTGACTTTTAACATGGCAGAGAGCTGACGGGAGAATTTAGCTAACAATAGTAATAGTCAACAATATTTTTAAACTTAGCTTGATGAACTAAAGCCAAGCCCTGTGCAGTGAGGAGGGAGAGACTCCTGGGGTAAGAGGAGAGCAAATAAGAGGGAGTATACTTCTGTCCCCAGTAAGGAGGGAATTGTTTTGGGAGGGTGGAAGACCTACATTTTGGCCTTCTGCCTCTCCCTCAGCTCTTCCTTCACTGCGTTTTTATCCAACAACCATGCAGTGCCAAAGTAGGGTTGAGTGCTTGCCCAGGAAACAGGCAGCCTGGATTTCATAAAGAAGCAACTTGCATTAAAACAGAGCTGACAACTATCATTCCTAAGGTCTTGCTATGGCTCTGGAGGATGATTAGTTATAGCCTCTCAGACCTGCACTGCACAGGGAGCACACCTGTAAATAGCTGTCTGGTCACTGAGGCTAGGTAGTCCAAGGTGGCCAGTTGCATCACTCGTTTGTGTGCCCATGGCAGTATAAATTGGGCTAGAGGTTCTTCTTCTCCCAGCTCTCCGTTGGCCAACGCTCAAAGGGAAGCCAAAGGAAATGGTACAAAAATATGCTCAAGGTCACCCTT
This sequence comes from Alligator sinensis, assembly GCF_000455745.1. Taxonomy (NCBI): domain Eukaryota; kingdom Metazoa; phylum Chordata; order Crocodylia; family Alligatoridae; genus Alligator; species Alligator sinensis. The sequence continues at coordinate 1,877,969 of NW_005842173.1, forward strand.
AAGCATGGAGGCAAGCTGCTGACCCTTCGGCATGGCACCACCTGGTCCTCCAAGGCCCAACGACTCGATACCAGGGCTGAACAGCAGTGGCAAAGAAAGGAGGAGACCAACCCAGAGATGCGAATCCCACTCCCCCATACAACAACATGTCTCCATTGCCAAAGAACGTGTGTATCCAGAATCTGCTCCTCAGTCACCTGAGGACCCATCAAGCCTGACGGATGTCATCCTCAACTTTGAAGGACCGCCGCCGAAATTGGGCTAGCATATAATGTACATCAACGGGCCATTTGTTTCAGGCAGACCTTTGACGTTTTGCTCTTTGAAGATATAAAAGAAAGCACAAGCCACTGGAAGAGATAAAGCAATATATTATGCATACACCAAAGTGATCTTTTCAAATGCTTACTGTAGAGAAACTGCAATGATCAATGTCTTCCTTCTGGAAGAGGACGGCATCCTTAATGAATATGGCAATAGCTTTCAAGATGAAGGTGAGAAAGAGCTGGATGTGGATATAATTCCTGGGGCAGCGGAGTCTCCTGTAAGGAAAGAAGCCAGAAGACTGAAGTGAGGGGAGGTGAATAATCTCTGCCACTTGCTTGTTTCCTGAGGCTGGGATTTTCAAAAGCAGTCTGCTTTGGCCTAACTCTGCTCCTACTGAAGCAAATAGCTGACTGCTAAGGGAACTACGTTTATTTTAAGCACTCTTGAAAATGTCCCTTTTAGTTGATATCTAATATCAGTGGGCGTTAAACCCTCCCAGAACCGTATCAGACCAGTCCTTCCCTTGTATCGCAAATATGTACTTGTGCCAGTGGAAAGCCTGAATTTGCAGAAATGACCTTGACTAATATAAAACTGAAGGGGATAAAACAGCTTCCAAGATAATAAGAATGCTGCAGAGTATCTGTGACTGCCTAGGTAGCTCTCTTCTAGGTAGCAGGCAGTGGATGTATGACTTATCAGCATGGAGACAGTCAAGGAAATTAATCTGAATTAATTTTAAAGTGGATTAAAAGGTGTATTAAATGCATAGGTAGACACTGTTACTCAGAATGAATGTGGCTGTATTTGCTTTAGTTTAACGAACTATAGGAATTCATTAAGTGCCATTGAATTAAGGCCACTTTACTTCTTACTAATAATAATATACATATAGGGATGTGCTGTGATTTACAAATCACACCTTTAGTTAATTTTGGTCAACCATCTTCCATGGAAACAAAAACGTTGAGCCTGATTTTCAGAGACGTCAACCAATTTCAGTTCTACATTTTCAGCTGGAGTCAGAGATTCTCAGCAATTATGAAAATCAGGTTCTTATAAAGTCCGACCCATACCGGATCACTTGCAGGTGATCTTAAAATTCACTTATTGTGAGCAGTATTGCAGTTGAACTCAACCATTGCCAAATTAGCTGTTTCTGCTCATTTTAAAGATATCAACCTTTCTGCCCATGGCTTTTCAGTGCAGTGTGCATTTCTGTTTATTCAGTTTCTTGTATTTTTGGTGCCCTGTTAGACGCTCATCAGGTTACCTGAAGGCAATGAGAACTGTCACAGCAATGGTGAGCGAGGCGATAGATATGCTATATCCTACGGTGTAGATGATCTTTACCGTAGAAAAATAGGAGTGCTATAAAGAAGAGAATAACTGTGTTATTTGCGACTTAAGGCCAAAATAACAGTGGTAGAAGCTATGCAAAATTGAGTGGGATGCCAAAACCTTTTTTGCAGTCTCAATTCACACTCCTAGTATCCACCTTTTTGTAAGAACATAAAATCCCAAAGCAAAGCGCAGCTGGAACACTTCATCTTACTTTCACAGTCATCTCGTTCAATGCTTCACCAGTGCCAGGGCTCGAAATTAGGAAGAGCTTTCTATCTGTAGTGGTTAAGCACTAGAGAAGTCTGCTAGAGATGTGGGATATCCATCACTGGATAGTTTTAAGTGCAGGTTTGTGTGGGAAGGTTTTGACAGAGAGAATCCTCTCTTGAGCAGGAGGCTGGATTTGATGACCTCTTGAGAAACCTTCCAGCTTTGTCTGGTTAATAGCAAATCACTAAGGACGTATGTGATTTTGATGGGAAAAAAATACACTACTAGGTCTAGGAAGGCTGACTGATTCAGGAGGCTATGCAAATTTAGCAAAACTCCATTCAAGTTAAACTGGGTTTCAAACTTGCTATGGTATCTGAAACCAAGCCAGTATGCTATGGGTCTGGGATTCCTAACTACACTTCAACCTGACTCAGTTTGCCAAGATACTATACCATGGTAGACCTATAATAATCCTTTTTGTATAGGCAGACAGGGTTTTTTGGGTAGCTGTGATATCTTTTATTAGACCAGTTAATGGTTGGAAAAAATGTTCTTTGCTAGCTTGCGGACACAAACGCCCTTTTTGTGCCCAAAAGCTTGCAAAGAACAATTTTCCCAACTGTTGAGTTAGTCTAATAAAAGAGATCACATCTACCCAAAGAACTGTGTCTGCCTATGTCCTTAGACCAACACAGCTACAACCAACAATCCTTTCTGTATATGCACACGTGTATACTAAAAATATTCCTGCTTTGACAAAACATTCACCTAATCCTGGGAGAAGGTCATGGTAATCTCAGTAGAAAGCATAAAGAGATAGGACAACGAGGGAAGGATTTATCTCAAGAGGCATGAGGCTTCACTGACCACAACAGTGTTTTAGGGCGGGGGGTGGGGGGTGCTTTAACAGAGCCTAGCTCTGAGCTCAGGCCACTTCCACACTGGCCTGTGCCATTGTCACTGGAGCCAGATCCAGAGCTGGAGCTGGCTGCTGCCACTTCCCCCCTGATGGCTGGGCAGAGCTGCCCACAAGAGAAGTGCTGCAAAAGCACCCCAGTCCTGCAGACTGGATAAAATGGCTCCACAGTCCATAGGTGTCAGGGGCCCTATCAGGCAAGATTCTTTGGGTAAATGTGATCTCTTTTATTAGACCAACTAAATAGTTGGGACAAATGTTCTTTGCAAGCTTTCAGACACAAAGACCCTTCTTCAGGCATAGGGAGACTCTGCAGGTGTTATGCAGGGGCACTATCAAGCAGCCCAGCCTGGACTCATCGCCGACTTGGCCAAACCTGCCAGAGGTCCTTCCCAGAAGCCCCACCCCAGCTGATGAACCAGCCAGCCACTGTTAGGCCAGGGCCCTCCCCGACCTGCGCCCTGCCCCGCAGCCACGGGCTCCATCCCTAGCTAGGGCAGCAGGAGCAATCGGAGCAGGACGCATTGCCACCCAGGCCCGTGGTAGGACAAGCAGCCATCCATGCCCTCAGATTCACACTGGAGTTGGACCCTGGGTCACGGAGGATCCCACACAATATTGCCCCACAGCCGGGCAGCACCGGGGGCTGTGGAGCCACTGCCCACCAGGCACATGTGGCACAGTTAGGTCAGACCATCCTCGACCCAGTCCTTAGAGCAGGTTGTGAGCACGTGTTTTAGGGCATTCCAGTGGTGATCATTTGATTCACAAATCTTTCCCAGCTGCAGTTTAAATCCAGTTCTGTTTTGCAAGAGCAAGTTAATTTTTCAAAAGTCTGAGGGTGAAATCCTGGACTCGTTGAACTTGATGGCAAAACTCCTATCAACTTTATTGAACCTTGCATTTCGCTGCTAGGACTTTATCTGCAGGCACTGATGGCTGATGTCAGAGACAGGAAATTCCCTGACAGATAGATTAGTACTGGTGGCTGTCTCATATATGGTGTATATAACACAATATTTCCATCTTTCATAACATTTCCTCCCTGCCCTTCTCCGAGTTCATTTTGAATTTCACATTTTGCTCTGGGCCCTGCTCCCTATTCTGTTTTTTTCTACTGGGTTTTCTTTTTTCCTTGTGTTCCCAAGCTCAAGTTTTCCCAGGTATAATGACAGGTCTTCCTTGTTTTATGCGAGTTCTGTATGTGCAAATTCACTCTTATGCAATGATCCTCATTTGAAAATTTGAAATTGAATTTCAAGTATTTCTTTTCCAAAATTTGGCAGTGTCTGCCTTTTGGGTCCTATTTCAACTTTATTATATATACTTGCAAACACCCTGTCAGGCACTATATTTCTCCTCTTTGACACAAGACAGGATAGCAGATTAGACTTTCATGGTCTAACTCCAGTGCATCACTCCAGAAAACGTTATAATTATAGTCTTATAGTGAGAAGTGCTGAGCATGGCTGAAGCATAAGACATAATAGGCCTGACATTGCATCCACCATCACACAGGCAACACACTCCATTCAGCTAGTTATCAAGGCCCTGATAGCTCTTCTATATTGCTCCAACCAAAACTCAAATAGGGGAGTCAATAAGGAGTTGCCCTGTGCATTAACACAGCAGATCTGTTCTAGTCTCATCCCAGCCAGCTGACACCGAGTATAAATCAGATACGAACGCCATACAAAGCAATAGCCCAGTTCCCAAGCAGATAAACAAGCAGGCTGAGGAGTTTACCTAAATGAAAGATCAGGGCTACTGCCAAAGAAAACAGCAGGCTTATGCTGTGATTGTTTTTGCACTAGAAGTGCAAGGAAGCAATAAAAAGCAGGGGGGAAAGGACATTTTTTAAGCATTGCATTTTAGGGGAAGTGCTTGTTGACACAGCATGGCAAGTACTATAAATCAGCTGGCAGAAAAAAGGAAGTTGCAAGCTAAATAGCATGATAACAAACTGGGAAGAAGTAATGGGAAGAGGACCAGAAAAATCTAGGAAGCTCCTGTGCAAAACAGGTTGTTGACTAAGGGCTTGTGTAGATGAAACGGGGGCCCTAAATTGAAGCGGTGGGTTTTTAAAAACACCGCTTCAATTTAGGGCTCTTTAAACCTCCATGTCATGCACACACCCAAACTTACCTGCCTCTCCGGCGGCAGGGAGGGCAGGATGAGCTGCTGGAGGGTGGAGCGGTGCCTGGGCTGCAGGCAGGGCTGGTGCTTCCTTCCATGGCAGTGACAGCCTCCCCCAGGCAAAACCCACCTGCAGGCACCTGGATCAGGTGGTCCCGGGGGGCACCGCAGCTGAAGAGGGAGGCACCAGGCCCCTATGCAGCTCAGGTAGGCAGGCAGGCTCCATGGAAAAAAAAGATCAGGCTCGCCGCTATTCTTGGGTGGAGGCTGTCTTCCCAGGCTGCTGCCAGGCTGCCTGCATGGGCTTCCTGCAGAGCCCCTGGGCTGCACAAAGCCCGGTGCTTCACTCCACAGCTGGTAGGGCAGCAAACTAAAACTCCTGGGTGCCCCTCGTTTCGCCCACACACAGCCTAAGCTCTTTGTCACAAGTGAAATTACCTTCGCCAAATAAAAAACAATCTTGCTTTCATTCTCTCAGCTAGCACCACTGGCTGCGTACAAACTTCCCTGTGAATCTCCTTTTCACACCCCACTGGAGTCTTCTGTTTTCCAGATTTACACCAGAGTAATTAAGAAAATAATTAGGCCTAGTTACAACACAGTTTTTATACCCGCATAATATATTATTTAGGGATGGGATTATTATTTTAACAATATAGCTTTACCAGTACAATCCAAATATGGATTCGGTTATACCTATATTAAAGTGCCTAACATCAATTTAGCTTAATACCCTTCCTAGACAGGAATAGCTGCTATATGAATCAGTATAATTACTTTGATTAATTGATCCAATACTAACTTTATGTCAAAGAGTAAAACTTCCCAGCATTTACAAGGTCTAAGTGACACTGGGTGTATCTACGAGATGCTAAAAGCACAGTAGACTAATTCTACTGTGGATTAGTGCGTCACCGTAAAAGTCGTGCTAACGCCCAAATGCACAGTAGAATTAGTCTATTGTACATGAGCATCACGTAAAGCCTGTGCACCAGTGCTACTACACGGTAGTGCCGTTTATGGTACATTAAATTAGTACCTGTTATTATAGGTACTAAACTTAATGCACCATAATTGCAGAGCATTAATGTACATGTAGATATGCCCACTAACTCTGAGAATCAAGCTGAAACAATTCTGATCCAAATTACTTGGGTGTAAATCCAGAGAAACTCCATTGGATCAATACCAGTCCAAGGGACAGCCACGTGGCTGTGCACAATACACATTTTAATGTCCAAATTTCCTCTTGCTTAGATACTTTTACTGATTATTTTTGCCGTAACCAATCTATTTTCTTATAATATGCATGGCATAGGGATCCAGCCTCTTATGTTATACTGGTAGAGACTACATCACAGCTGAAATTCTCTTGAAAAGATGAATCAAAATTTGTGACAGAGGTGATAACTTTTATTAAAACAACTAGATATTTGCAACAAAAAAAAAATTCTTTATTTTTTTAAAAGAGGGGCACTTGCCATAGACCTGCTATAAGGCTACCAACAGATCAGACTGAAAATTCAGTCCCTTGTTTTACAGACATTTGGGGCCAGATTTTTAGATGGTGTCAATTAAGATCAATGGAGTCGCACACATGTACATCAGCTGTAGGTTCTGCCTCTACATTTTGTGAATACAGCTCTCTAAACTTATTAGCTGCCTTCATTATTGCTCTCTCAGGACAGTAAGTGTTATGAATCATTTTGCCAGGTAAGCAGCCATTCTTCCTCGTACCTAGTAAGTGGACGGCCACTTAAACCAAGTTTCTTCCCCAGTGAACTTCAGAAATAGAAAGGAATCCTAACAGCAACTGCACATGTCTAAACTCTGTTTGCTCAATGAACTTACTTCTTCAATGGGAATCTCATCTTCCACTGGGCAGGCAATATGGTATGAGGGAAATGGATCTGACCATCCTTTCTTCGTGCAGTTTCTTCTCACCAGGCCAGCTAAAACAGAAAAGTTCTGTATTGCTAAAGAAGCCCATGCATTCATTCCATGGACAACCAAATTCAGCAGTAGTAGGTTGCTTCCTATTAAGGAACTGTAGAATAAGAGAAGAACAATCCCTGATAGTAAAGAAGACGGGGAGGAACAATGTTCCTCTTGATAAGGAAGGCACGGTTGCAAGTCTTGGACAAGGGGAAGCTTGTGAAGTTCACTTCCGAACTTCCTGAAGTTTCCTCCATTGCCCCATTCACAAAGACTCGTTTTTGTCCTTCCAAGGTTCCCTGATCTAACCTGATGACCATGCTCTGGAAAAATTTAACTTCTCTTGTATAAGAGATGGACACTTCTTCTCTTCCCAAATCTAGAGCAGGTTTCTCTTAGACACTTTATACCCAGAATTGCTGTGCTGCGCATTTTCTATAGAAGCAATGAAGAGCTATGGAGGCAACACAGCAAAAACCCGTCTCATGTACAATTTATAATAATGTACTTGCATTGTGACAGCACGTTGGAGTCACCAACCAGGGCTTCAGTGTGCTAGATGCTGTACAAATGCAGAGCAAAAACATGGGCACTAAGATTCAGTCTAAGTAGAGTTTCTCAAACTATTCTGGCCCTGCACCAGTGAATTCAGGGTGATAAAATAAACCATATCCACCACTGTGTGTTATAAAAAGAGCAGAACTACAGAAATTAGTCACAGAAATGGCTTGTTTGGATATTAACTATTTTGTTCAACACCATATCTGTGCTTGGTGCTGTGCAGGTGAGGAAGCAACAACAGTGAAAAATAACTAGCTTTCCTATTTCAATTTTAAGGCTTTTCCGTTTCTCATAAGTTAACCCCAGAGGGAAAGACCCCCACCCCCACCCTTAATTCCCCTGAGACAGACCTCATACCATGCTAACATTTCTCTTGCTATGGGATAACTATAATCAATAGCTCCTAGTTATACTCTACCCCCGCCCCTATGCCCTTTGTCTACTCCCTCCTTGACATTGGATACAACTAGCTGGTTTATCTGGCGTAACTGTTTTGCCCGGAGAGTGATAACAGGGTTTTCAGTAGAAAGCTTTATAAGCCAGATCCAGGATAAGTATGAGGATTTTACGGGAGGAAATGAAGTTTGCAGATGAAAGGAATGCTCCTGATCCCTTGGTTATAACTAGCAGGTGTCACATACTGCGAGGAGGGCGGTAGACAGGCTTGGGGGATTTCGTTTTTTCTTTTGAAGCTGCCAAATCTCCGTCTTTCCTGGAAGATCGGTTCTCCTCACATGTTCTCAGTTATCGGGCCAAATTCATCTCCAGAATAAGCAACTGCCAGGCCACTGATTTCCACCAAGTTACATCTGCTTTCATCAGATCTGCTTCTGGCCAAATTTCATGGCAAAATTCTGCTTCCCCTCTCTGTTCTCAGTCCTAAGGAATGCCCACATCATTCATTCATGATCCTTTCATTTCATCCCATGTTAATCACAAACTAAACCTCTTAAGGCCCAGAGTTGATTCAAACAATACCCCCCGATGAACCCAAGAGGAGCTTTCCCTTTGGGCCAACCTCAAAGCCCTTTGAAACAAGTGAGACTCTTTCCATGGACTCAAGCACTTTGTCTCAGGCTCACAGCATGAAATGCTAGACCAAGCCCCAACTGTGGAGGTTACCCAGGACCCCAGACAAACTGTAAAGCACCCTGTAACAAAGGTAGACGTTCCTGGAGTAGCGCTCTCCTTATCCCCACTTCCCACATGGCTCAACCCTCGCTTTCATGAGCCTAATGGGGTCCTGTGCAAATTTAAAGCAATGAAATCAATCTGCAAGGGTCCCTCACCTGGCTTCTTCATGAAGTAAAAAAGGATGTTCGGACATGGTAAGGCAATAGTCTCTCCAGCGTCTGCATCGGGCCAGCACAACAACCGGTCCCATGTTTTCTTGCAACCTCACAGAGGAAAGAAAACACATTGCTAAACCTTCTTTGTATTTGAGTACGAAACATCTCATTGTAGCTATGACACCACCAGGGAGACTATGCTGGGGAAATGAAGGAGGAGGATTTCTACAGCAAGGCCAAGGAACTCATTGCCACAGGATGATGTGGAGGCCAATGCTACCAGGCTCTGAAAGGAATCAGACGTATTTGTGAAGGACAGGTCAAGGATGTAACCTGCTGGTGGTGACTGAGAGGGTCTGACAGGGGATGGATTACCTTGCACATGTCCTGTTAATTATAAACCAGATCCAGAATAAGTATGAGGACTTTAGGGGAGGAAATGAAGTTTGCCGATGAAAGGACTACTCTTCATCTCCAGCATTCACTAGTTACCAGTGTTGGAGCCCAGACACCGGTCTAGGTGTATCTTTGGCCATTCTCATATTTTTATATTCACATCCCATTTGAGGCACCTATCCATCTCACCAGCCCAAATTTTTGAAAGATAACTTAACTAGCTTCTTCCAGGCAATGCAGCATATATGGCGTTTTCAATGGGCTTGGAGTCAGGAGATGGGATGACATGGTTCGCTGGCACTATGTTTCAGGCACAGAGAAAAAGCCAAGTGGGGATGAAAATCAAGGAAGCAGACATAAGGTCATGGAGAAGGTGAGGGAAGAGAGAGGCAGAAAGGCTAATCAAGACACAAGGATGAATGAAGGACCATAGCATCTGAACTTGATGTCCAGGGTGATGGGAAGCAGCAAAAAGATTTGCGTTCAGTTCTAGAGCAGAAGAGAGAGGTTACACGCCTTCTTCCTCTGAACCAGCTTCATTCATTTTTCAAATCCAAGCCCGTTTCCCTTTCAAGACACCATATACTGTACCTTTAGTCCCATTTCCCAAGTCTTCAGCATCCCTGAGACACTCATTCTCGTTTTTCTTCATCTCAGTTATAAAATCGCATTCTGGATGGACATGCCCAACCACCTACAAAGGAGAAGAGTTTGTCACTTAGGTAGATGAATATCACCCTGCCTCAGGCATTATCAAGGACTGTTTTCTACGTTTCCTACCAATAGGCAGCCCCTCTCCATAGCATCGCACTTAACTGCAAATGACTACATCCTCTGGGAGTAACACAACTATGCAGATGTCCATCAGGAGCAAATCTGCAGTGGGTGTAAATTATGATCACTCCATGAACCATATAGGAGAGGCTCTGCCCCAGATAAGGTTTGGCTCAGAATACCTCTCCCATCTCTGACACAATAACATTGTAGGGATTTTTGCTGTTGGTGTTGTTCTTTGCAAGGTACTTTTTTTCTGTTCTCATCGGCATCTTCTGCCACAGACTTCAAATAGAGTAAGTGTGATGCATTCATTATGCTTTTTACCCATTTACATGACTGATGCCAAAAGTAGGATTTAATCCTCTCTGGTTCGGGAACAAAGGACTCCCATAAAAATACATTCTAATGGACAAGTCATACTCGCTGCTGTCTGGGTGATCTGGACCAGGCAAAAGAGGGACAAAAAGAAATATAATAGAGACCATCCCTACCCCACTTCTCCTGCAATCCCAGCTGCTATCGAACAGGATACTAAGCTACAACCCAAAAAAGAGTTGGAGGGTTGGATACAATCAGGGTGCAGTGGCCAAACAAGGTGTAGGCTGCTGGATCCCAACTATAGGTTGCAAGCCAGCTAATAAATATACAGTGGGGTGATATCCAGTGCTGTACATAACTCCTTTTCATGGGAGACGAACTACAAGCTCTGCTCCTCCAAACCATCTCTCTCCACACCAGCAGGACAGTTCATATACCCAACACATGGTCATCCCCACTCCACTCCCATCTGTACTGGGCAGAAATATCGCCCATCAATGCATCCTTCAAAAAAAAAAGACAAAGTGAAACACGTTGAAATCTTCCCGCTGAACAGGTGGCCAGATTATTCTATTCAGCCCCGCTGGATGCAGGAAGGATAACTATTCAGTGAAGTTTGGAAAGAGATATCTTTCTTGCAAGTCATTCAAAGGGCAAAATGTAATAATTCGAATCCACTGGTGTTCCCCATTCATATTAACATCCTCACCTCAAGCTGATCTACAGAGCATTCAAACTGATGGGGCTAGCTTACAACTCGAAGCTCTCATCTGCGCTTTAGTGAGACACTGAAAATGTTGCTGTTGATTTGGACAGAAAAAAAAAAGATTGGGCTTTATGGAAAAAGATGTATTGAACCTGGGATCCCATGCCATGCATTTCTATTCTCAGCTTTTCCTGATTTGACAGCAAGACTTGAAAAGTGGCCTTTGAAACTAGCAGTGCCTATGAATACCAGTGATATATTCCTATACTAATTTCTGTGTGCTGCGTCTTTAATTGCCCAGAGTCTTTTCTAGCTGCCTGCAGGACGACAGTAATAGGGGTCAATTCAGACTGACTGCATTTCATATTACACACTTTTAATTCCTATTGCAGACTTGGATTTATTCCTCCTTTGCCGTTCCCCTTAATCAGTAATGAATGAGATCTATACGAAAAGGTCATGTTTTATCCTGGTGTATTGAAACCATAGGAGAACATTGCTATGCTAATCAGCATGAAAACTAGCCATATCTTTCACTGAATGGATATTTTATTTTATTGAGCTGGTTTGGTGAACTGCGTCCAGAAAGATCTCAGCAGGGTGGAAATGTACCCAGTTGCCCAGTCAAAAGAATTCCTCCTGGCAAAACGACTCTCTTTTGCTTTTGCCTCTGAAGACTGCCTTTTGAGTTCAGTAAAAGTTAAAAAACAAAAACCCTGTCTGGCTCGTTCACAAACCCAGAACCCAGGGAAAATAGAGTATATTTTCTTTTTTTTTCCCTCTTTAAACCTGAAAAATTCGTGAGAACTTTGGTTCACGTGCCCATGAAATAAAAGGTCTGTGATTAAGGTTAAAGTTCACTTCTCCAGGGTGTCCTAATTTTACTGCAGTTCCTCTAACGCAGCGATGCTGAGCAGTTGCGATTCCCACCGTCTTTAAAAGCTGTAGATTTTTTATGGGCAACAGAAACCTCAGATGAAGCAAAGTGAAAAGATTCCCTGTCCCCTATTCAGTCTGTTCTGACATGGGTACACACACGTCCAGCCAGCCCGCCAGCCCTGGTGTCTACCTGCTTACCTAGTGGGCACCTCCTCTGGCCATATTTCTGAATACGAGCATCTGCTGTGCTGTGCTTTGTGGTGAACTCAGTGTAGATGTACTCGAAGCACACTAGCCAGATCTGGGCCTGTGGGGGAATTAGCTGAGCTGAGCATCTCAGTGGCTGTTTCATACCTAAGGTTATTTGGGATTTGTGCCTAAGACAGTGGTGCCCCAGGGCATGTATAGCTTTACAGATAAGATGAGAACTTTCTCTAACTATATAAGTTTGCTGGCAAAAATATAGGTGCCTGGGTACTTTCAAGGCACCTAGGAAGTTGGGTTGGGGGCGGATTGGGGGTTGCTTATTTGGACACAGGTGGCCAAATCCTGCTTATATTACATGACAGTTGCTTGAATGCTTTTTTTTTTCAATTGTTACTGCTTATCTGGTAATTAGTTACCGGAGGTTAGTCAGTCACTTGAGTCTCCATTGCTTTCCGTCACTTGCACCTAGACAAACTGTGGGCCTTAACATGCTACTATTGAGTTTCCTCAATATATATGAAGGTATATCTGCACTGCAGCCACATCTGCACCATGGCCATTACTGTGACAGCTGCTTTTCTAAACATATCCAAGCTTTAAAGCAATCGGCTGGGGGCTGCTAGCAATCTAGCCACAGAAGCATGGACTTCAGCATAGACTAAACTACCAAGCATTTACTTAGCCCCTGAACACCCCCAGCAATGCCCAAAGTAGCTCATTTCAAGCTGGTGCAGGTATACCTTACATGAGCTGCAGTCACAGTCCCAGATATACCCCGAGAAAGGTGAGGAACATCATAGGATCATAGGAAAGCAGGGCTGGAAGGGACCTCATAAAGTCACCTAGTCCAGCCTCCTGCTCAAGCCAAATCATCCAGCCAAGTGTCTGCCTACACTGCCCTTGAAAATTTCTGGGGATGGAGATCCCACACCTTCTCCAAGCAGCCTGTCCCAGTGCTTCCCACGCTCATAGTCATAAAGTTCCTCCTAATCTCCAGCCTAAATTTCCCCTGCTGCAGCTCGAGTCCATTGCTCCTAGTTCTGTCCCCTACAGCCACAGAGAAAAGCCCATCTCCACCCTCTCTGTAATCACCCTTCATGTATTTGAAAAATGTTATCAAATCCCCCTTCAATCTTTTCTTCTCCAGAGAAACAAGGGTTAGAGAAAGAAGACCATGCAAGCTGTGTAGCCAGGCAGAAAGTGATGTTTGCATTGGATAGGGCCTCACTTTTCAAGCTAACATTACAGATTCCTCGTTTTTATGCATAAGCAGCCACGCATTGAAAAGCTACCTGTTCCCTCTCTGAATTAGTCATTAGAGTTTCCCTTATCCATATCAATAGTTTGTTGTAAGCGAGTGTGATTACAGTAGATTTATGTGCTGGTGCGTTTCTCCCTCCCCTGGCCTCTCCCACACGCACAGTTAGCTGTAATGTGCAGCCAGGCTCTGGAAAAGGATTGAATGTTCTGCTTTGCTTCTCTTCCTCTGGACCAATGGACAGTTCAATGAAAAGCTAAGAAATTGTACCAACCTAGCACTGGCTTTGAAGTCAGATCTGGCCCTATCCCTATGGACACATCCTAACACTACAGTAATCCAGGCCATAATCAGCCCTCTGAACACCACTAAGCTCTGAAAGCGTTTGGACTCTGACCTGGCTTTTGAATCTTCATCCCATATCTAAGTACATCTCTGGATGTCGATCTCTCATCTCCCTCCATGATCTTGGGGTCATGGAGGGGCCCTGTAGTAAACCCCCACATAGACCATGAAGCCCTATTGAATACTTTGCGAGTGCTCACAGGGTTGTGATTACCCCTGTGATTGCCAGGAGGGCTGAAAGTTGCAGAGTCAGAACTTGGCCCTTAAGAGGTAAAGATTTCAGGCCCAGAAACTTCATCCACACATCCGCATTGGTATTCTGCAAACCGTATAGTCAAAGAATTTTGGGGCAGAGGGAGGGATAACTGTGTCACCCATCATAATCCGCCATAATCTACCACATTGGCCCAGATCCTCCAGTAGCATCAATTATCAAAGATCCATCCAATAGAGCTATAAAGATTGAAAACCAACTGATGATCTGTTCTATTGCATCTTTCAGGCACCTCTTTACACCCACTTAGGGCTGCAAATCTTGAAGTGATCCCAGAAGTCCAGGTTTTGTGGGGTGGTTCAGAGAGCATAGCATGCAATCTAGATCTGGGCCTTGTGGGCCTTGTGGTTTAAGTAAATAGCTACTCATGATGACCCAACTTTTGGAAACAATTTGAGACATTCACAGGTCTTGCTTTTCAGCAGATGCCCTATATGGCGTCTAAGGGAAAACATCAGGGCTAGGTACAGACATTCAAAAAGCTTGAGGCAGAATCAATCTAAGTTATGCAGTTTTCTGTAAGCGGCGTAGTTTAGATTAGTAGCGAACAGATGTTTGCCCTTTGGTGAGGGGGCAAATCTTAGAATGGATTGTGCCATTTTTAAATCAGTCTGTGTATGCCGAACCTCTGTTACATAGGCCAGTTTCCGATCCCTTATACCAGTAAAAGTGTCCTGTCTATACCTGGCCCAGAGGTGCAACAAACAACTTTTCTGCTCTGGGCGGAAGCACTTTCTCCATGATACTTTCACTCTGACAAGGGAGCTCTGATGGTCCTTCACTTGTATCAAATGTGACAAACCCCACCGTCAAAGAACAAAGACAGTTTTGATTCACAGAAGCTAAAAATATCCTCAAGGTGTCAGATTCCTTTCCAAGTCGAACTCTAAGAGGAAGAGAGGGAGCTATTTCTCTTTGCTACAGATCAATCTTGATCTTGATCTTTGATTTGAACCAAGACCTGCCTTGAATGGAGCACTGCTTGTACAAAGTCTGAGCAGGGAATCTCAGGATGGTGATTCCGGAAAGAACTGGGGAGGGGATGAAAGTCAATATTCTCAGTACACTGGAGGGGGGAGGTTTGAGGAGGAAAGGGCCATATTCTAATGTTGGTCACACATAGTGGTGCATCTACATGTGACATTAATGTGATGCAATAAACTCCAGAGCAGTTCATGCCAGAGTCAACCGCTCCCAGACGCAGCTTCTACACGTGCACCCAGGACAGCAGCAAGTTGAGCTGAGGCAGAGCAAGCCCCCTGCTGCCTGGATTGACCAGATGCAATTTACGCCCCGGGTCACTGTCTACACGTGCTTTTCAGTGCAGTAAAGTACTCTGCCATAAGATAGTAGTGTTCCCGACAGTACTATCCTATGGAATCGTTAATTACTTTACTGCACCCTGATACCGGTGCATGTGTAGACAGTGACGCTGTATTGCAGAGTGAATTAGACGACTCTGTAGTAAAGCACACATGTAGATGCCCCCAGGGAGTAGTATATAATTTATTCACTGGTTTCAACAGACTCAATAGGAATTATGAAGTACTCAGGCTGTGGTGGCAGCGTGGTAGCAGAGAGGTTAAGATGACTTCCTACAGCTTTAGGGTTAGGAGTGCAAGCCCTGCTCTGAACATGAGCCACAAGCTGCCCCCAGCTGTTAGTGAGTGTGTGGTCATTTACACTAGGGATTCAAAGGCAGCTGGGCATGATGTTTGCCACATGACACCTTTGGGTGTGCTGCTGACTACAGAAACTGGTATGTCTGCATCATATTTGCCCTATGGGCAGGTAGATTTGGGAGGAATCTTGATTCGTGAGACCTGCATAAGGGTATCAGAAGCTAAGGTATTCAGAAAGGGGAATAACAAATATAGAGATGGGTGAGGGTAGAAAATACACACAGCCGTGGCAGAAAAGTGGCTGTGTCTAAAGCTGTTATTTTAGCGCTTCTAAGAGCTCCATTCAGAATAACAATGAGAGAAGCTGTATCTTCCCCAACATTTTTTTTTCTATGGGATCAATTCCATTTTTTTGGAAGGACACAATACAAAGAGTACTATGCAAAAAGATAGTCATGGAAAATGTATAGGGAACATGGTTAATGTTTCCAATAGTTCCTCGCCAAGAAGAAGTGGATAAAATGTTCATCTTGTGAGGTTGTATAATTAAAAGCTCTGAAATCTAAAATTAAACTGAGGTTCCAAACATAGGGCCTGTTTCAAATTTAGGACTTGCTTTCAGAGCTCCCAGCACCTACAATTCTTATAAGCGAAGCAGATTCATGGGCTCACATGACCCCCTGAATATCAGGCTGATTTTTCAACATCTAGTTACGTTAGCAACCACCACGTGAGTAAAGCCTGCAGAATTAGACCATTAAGAAATATCAAACAGTCTACCTACTTAAAACAGATCATGTCTTATTCCTGTACAAGCTGCAATAAAAACCTAACATCTATTTATTTGACTTTTCCCCTGTTGCTTCCTCCCATGTATATCACCACAGAGCATTATTTGCATGTTTAAACTAGTCTATACCCCCCAAAAATGAAAAAATGTTTAAAGACTTTAACTTTTAAAGCCACTCTATAACCAAAACCAATGTCACACAGGGAAATAATGGTACCAAGAAATACTAATGGATAAGGTGGAAAAAAGTTGCTTGTTTCCTTTTCTCAATCAAAGATCTAATGCTCAGAAACACCTGATCTGCCATCCATACCCACACCAAGTACCACCTAACTTTGTGAGCAGCTGAGTTTTTGTGGGCTAAGGTGCTACTCATCTTACGTTAAGGTGGAAGAATCCTGCCCAAAAGAAAGCAAGATCCTTGCTATGTCCCTCAGCGAAGAACACGACTAACTAGTAGGACCAGATTCTGCTCCCCCTTTTATGCGGAATAGCGCTCCCCTCCATTAATAATTCCACTGAAGCATTGCATGAATGCCATCGCACACCACGAAGGAAATGAGAGGTGCATATAGAAAAATAGGCTCTTCCTCAGCTATTCCATATCATAGCCTATTTCTTTCCAGGTGCAAAAAGATGCTGTGAGCCAAACGATCCTGTGACACTGCGTTCCATGGATCACCCGCCCTGAGGGGGGTGATACCATAAAAAAAGGGGTTGCAAGGTGTTTAAAATGGCATTATAATCTAAAGCAAGGAACAATTTGCTTCTCCATCCCCCACTCTCCTTCACATGAATAATCATGTCATCTGGCTCCCAAATAATTGCCCGAAGCAGAATGGCAGTTTTTTCGGACAGTTTTTCTTTACACCATATATGAAGTTATTGGGCAAATCTCGCTATGATAGAAGACGGCAAAACTCCTGGGGATTCTGGTCTATTTGCTCTTATCACTCTTATTGTCTCAAATACTGGCACACTACATCTTACAAAAACACCAGTGAAATGTCAACCTGTAACGTGGCAGATGTCAAAGGTTAACACAACCATCCCCAAACTCACAGCCTCCATCATACTAACTCTTCTCTATTTCCTTTTTTTTTTAATTCCTCTTTTTTAAATCCCCCATATACACATTTTGCTATCGGCAATATCAAAACGTTGAGTAATAAAGCAGTGAAACACAATGCTACACCGATCCTGCAGCTTGCATGCCTCTTCTGCTACAGCTTGCACTGTTCCTAGCATCTTGCAATTTTTAATGTGAATCAAAGTCAAATAAAGGAAAGGGGGGACAAAAGAGAGAGAGATGCTGCTGCAATGAAGCAAGCTGTATCAGCCCATCTGTTCCTAGAGGAAACTAACTGATTATGGAAAACAATCGAGGCAAACCTCCTTAACGCAATTACTTACAAGAGTTGCAAGACACAGCGAGTAAAAGGCACAGTGGTACAAAGCACTGGAATTCATCTTCCGAAGCAAGTCAAGTGTCATAATTCACTTCCCCAGCCTCCTTTAGCATCTTTTACCTTCCCTTCATCTTCCCTTTCTCCTATCAGTGCCTGGTCTGAAGCATTTATCTTTTTGCACAGAAGTGACGTAACAGTACAATGAAGTGGAAACTAAATATTAACAACTCTCCAGGCAGTGATTGACTGGCTTCCCACCTTCTTGACCTTGCTACACATTCCCAGATAGCAAATGATGAACAGCGTGTTTGAGATTAGGGTAACGAGATCCCTTCTGGGGAGCCTGCCTCAGAGACACCAAATGATTAGAGTCAGGTTTAACAGACCTATTAATGTTGATCGTGTCACTTTTAAAGCAACATCGGATGTTGGAGACCAGCAACGCCTGCGAATGGATTAAAATCAATTCATTCGAACACAGCATGCATCTTATGCTTGTTTTCCTGTTTAAAAAAGCTGTGTGTGTTTGCAGGTGTGTGGAGATAAGAGCGTATCATTACATTTTTCACCGCGTGGCCAAGATCTGCTCTCGGACACAACGGCTCCTGGCGGAGCGCGTGCTGTATGAGCATGGGAAAGCAAAATTCAGTCCAAGTTATGTACCGTGTAAAGAAGCACCTGCGTGAATACACGTTATGCCCCATCTCCTCCCCCCTGTTAGAAGAACGTTAATGCTGCCAGGTGTAGGACCTCCAGATGGGAAAACTGGAATTAAATTAGTCTCTGCCGCTATTCACCCGCTGCCTGTGCCCAGTTCAACTTCTGCCTCTATGTTCCCATCCTCCCCATGGCTCCTGCACCACCAACACCCTCCCTGACACACATCTCCCTCAGCTTCCCTGATTTCGGTGTCCTCCTGCTCCTCTCCACAGCCCAAGTGGGAACCCTGATGGCAGAAGACACAGAGACTCTTTTCTCACCATTTTAGCACTCAGTGCAACAGCCCAATAAAAGATACCATCAGCAAACACCTTGCAGAAGCTACCTCCGGCCAGGACAAGCTAGGTCCAGGAGAATGCTCCTAGTCTTCGCCTTCCCAGGCTGGGAGTATGTCGAGGGGATGGTATACACATAGTCTGGTCACACGTAGGAGTTGTGGGGGGCACAGAGCATGCGCAGGGAAGATCAACTCTTTAGTCAGCATACAGCTGCCAAGCTCTCTACTGACCAAGTGCAAGGGGAGGGTGGAGTTTTATTTATTTTTTAAAGCAAGGGTGTCAAGCTCACCCTATGTCCCAAGCCAGATCCAGACCATGGGGCTCCTTGCAGACCAAATCCAAGGGGCAAGCAATGAGGGCAGCAGTGCTGGGGGTAAATGCTTGTAGCCCCAGCAGCCACAGGCCAAATGGCAGTGGCCCCAAGCAACAGCAGGACGAGATGTCAGCACAGCCCTCACTCCCCCACCTGATGCCAATGGCCATGTCCAACAGTGCACTGGAGTCTGAAGCAGGTCTCACTCCCTCATGGCCCCACCAACAAATGATCTGACCTGCCAGGAGCACCATGAGCCCAATGGAGTGGCTCTGCAGGCCAGATCCAGCCCATTGTTCAGACATTTGACACCCATGTTTTAGGAATTGATGTCTTGGCCAAACTTGGCCAAATTCTCTCAGGAGTGTCCCAAGTGAATCCCAGAAGGTAGGGCAACCCCTCTGACAAACGTCAAGGTCTTTCTACCAAAAATGGAGGCCCCAAACTTCTTCATGGAAGAAAGGAAGGATTATTTTAACATGGTGGGGGAGGGGAGGGCATCATCATTTTTTCCCATAATTAATTTCCGAAATGACTAGAAACATCTTTGGTGGCAGAGGTCTGTCATGAAAAATTTCAGTTCAGACATTTAAAGATAGCAAAATGGCAATGGAAAACAAAACCTCATAACAGGAATATCATGCAACCTGAACACGACACGTTCTTTTCTCTGGTATTGCTGCTACTACTTAGTGGTTTTGTAGCACTTTTCACAGGCACTCAGAGCACTTTAGAAATAAGACCAGTGTCATTATCACCACTGGACAGATGGGGAAACTGAGGCAGAGAAAGGAAAAGGGATTGATTTGCTCAAGATTACCCAGCAGGACAGTGACAGAGCTAGGGAAAG
>NW_005842173.1:1897829-1910494 GCF_000455745.1 Alligator sinensis
GGAAAGAACCCAAATCTATTGAATCCTATTCTACATTGCCACATGGCTTCTGGAAAGTCAGCAAATAGACTAGAGGTGATAATTAAATGAGTACGTGCAATTTGGTAAACTGGCTATTTGCAGAAATCAAAGTGCTTTCAATGGGAAAATTAGAAAAGAGAGACTTACCAGGATCCGAGGGTTTTATATCAGTTATAGGCCTTGAAATTCCTATAACCACCACTCATGTCTAATGCAACAACTAAAGCACAAGACAATGCAATCTTTGTTTAATACCACAACTTCATACATGCTATCCCGCTGCTTTTCAGTAGATAAGGACAATAATTAACTCTACTTTGCAGTACATCTGCAGTACTCCAGTGCAAATCGGGGTTAATTCACACAGTTCTTTCAAATATACCTTATCTGCACCTGACGCGATAGCTCTATCAATTAGCCTGACATGCACTGCACTATCTCATTCTTCATACATATTCATATACCCATGAGGGTTTTGTACATATTCATACACCTGTGAGGAGGGTGTAGGTCTCTCTCTGTGCATTGAAAAGCCATTTAGAAAGCTGGATCAATGTTTGCAAAAGTGACTAGTGATTTGGAGACCTTCAAGGCTTCTGACTTTTTGTGGGGGCAGGCAGCGAACACATTAATGGTGTCTCAGGTTGGACCCTGAAAAATAGAAAGTACCCACAAAAAAGTCAGTTGTCGCTTCCTTAAAAAAAACCCCAACAAATTTTGGCTTGTCTACCACTTTTAACCTTTTTCCATTAATTTTTTCTGTGACTCCAGCTCAGGCGTTCAGCCTAAATGAGTTCTGTTCTCCTCTCACCCTTTCTGTGAAGGTTCACTTGTCCGTACTTTAGAAGAGATAGTGTGGTTTGAAATTAAAATAAGAAACAACTTGACATCTTGGTCCCAAAGACAAACAGAACTGGATGGGGCCTACTGAATATTTTCCTTTTTTTTTTTTAAGGAGTACACTTTTTCACACCAAATTCCCATGTCTTAGAGCGTCTGGGTTATCTAAAGTGAGGTAGCAAATGTGCTAATACCACCGGCATGGACAGACAGCCAGTCCTACGCAGGCACTTTAATCTTGAATTACAGCTGTCCGGTTCTTCCATTCTTGGCCCTCTCCTGGGGATAGAGAGTCAAACTTGATTGACAGATAGATAATTAATATATTTTCTTTCCAATCAATGTTAAAGCAGCCAGTGATCAATTCATATGGCTGCCAAATTGTTTCTAGCCCCTGCAGATTGCTTAGAAGAAGACAGAGAAAAAGGAGAGATCAGGTTTATAGTGGAAGGCACCTGCAAACTCCCCAGACTTTCTGCAAAAGGCAAAAGTCTGACATTTCGGTTTCCTCCAGGATTTCAGTTGGTGGTCTTAGGAGAATTGCTTAGACTAACTTGAGCCGGTGACTTGTAAATTTGAGAGATACAGAAATAACGTCAGAGTGGCCATGAAACCAACCAAAGGGGTAAGGCGGGTGCTATGGTTTCAAGATCTCAAATCCCAATGTGCGCCAGAACTCAAAATGAATGTCTCTCAAGGTCCTTTTCAGCTCAGTCTCTCCTCATTTGTCTGTCCACGTCTTACCACCTACCTACTACCTCCTCCACTCCACCAAGCTTGTCTGCATCTTCTGGGACCATTTCTGTAGCTTCCTTCACATCACTGCCTACACAAAGGTCACATATTTACCTTTTAGGGTGGCTACTCACCAACATCCATGGCCTCCACCATTTCTGCTGGGAAGCCTTCAAGTAATTATCCAAGTAAATAAAGATATGCACTGAGGCGAGTCACATGTAGATGCAATGCTCATCTTTAAAACTGTTTTGTATGTAAAGGTGATAACAGCTGTGCCCGCTTTGGTCGTGTCCCTTCACTCACCCTCAATGGCTGAGAACCAAATCATCAGACTGCGATCCACACTAAGGACCACCACTTTGTGGCACTGTCCTGGGAGCTGCCTCCAATCTATGAGGCCACAAACTGCCTGACAGCTCCTCTGCTGCTCCAGAGAGGGGCGGAAATGATGCTGGGCCTGTATATGGCGCAGTGGTGTTCTGCATAGCATGCTAGCACAGCTCCAGCAGCGGGTGGAGACAGCCAACGCTCTGGACTGCCCCTGCTTCCTTATGGCAGCTTGCAGAAGTAGGAACAAAGGGTATCTATGGAGCAGGGTACTTTGCCCCCAGCCATGTGAAAACAACAGCATGGTGCACAGGCACAAGAGAAGAGAAGAAACCTCCTAGTCTGTAGGACAGGACATAACCTAAGGCAATATCTTCCCATGCAACTATGCCATGTCTAGCTTAACAAGGTCAAAGTGCCATTTCTTTGGCATTGTTCAGAGACAAATAACAAAGAATTGTTTCATGACATGGGAAAGCTGGGAGAACCCCTTTTTTCCTATGGCCTAAAACAGGTGTTTCCAGTCTTGATGTTTCATCACAGAAATAAAGCCAGCAACCACCATCTTGGCCAATTTCTCCATTGGCTGACCCAAGAACTTTCCGATCTAAGAGCATGAATTACTTTAGGGTGAATTGAAATGCCAAGGTTTGTTGGCTGGCATTGTAACAGGCCACTAATCCTCCAGGGATTAGGCATGGACTGAGACTTATAACTGTCACTGAACAGTGGAAGTGTCTGTACATGCTATTAATGTGCTATAGGTTTACTGCGCATTAAGCCTTCCCCGGGAGCACATCTACATGTGCACCCTGTTGGAAGCAAATCTGCTTCCAATGGGAGCAGCCCAGTACAGGGCTGCTTTTGCCTGGCTCTGCCCCCCTGCAGCAGCCAAGGGAAGCTCCAAGCCTCTCCCGGGGTGCAAACCTGGGGGCAGGCAGGGGGCACGGTCCTGCTGTGCATAAGGCCAGAAGAGCTCTGCCAGCTGCAGCTTCTGGCCCTGGCACATCAGGACCACATGGAGATGGGCTAGGAGATGGCTGCTGCTGCAGCCAGCAGAGCTCTCCCAGCCCTGTGCACATCAGGACACACAGCTGCATGCAAGCCCCTGGCTAGGCGGGGAAGCAGAGAGCTCCCTAGTCCCAGCGCTTCCTCACCCAGCTGGGGGCTCACCACCAGCTGCCCCACAAGTGGGACAGCTGCCAGTGAGCCCCCAATGGGCAGGAAAGCAGAGAGCTACCCAGTCCTGGCACTGCTCAGCTCCCAGCTCCTATAGGGAGCCAGGAGCCATGCAGCACCAGGACAGGGGTGAAGCAGAGATCAAGCCCATCCCATCACTGATTGGCTCCCAGGTCCTAAGGAGGGTGGGAGGAGCAGGAGCTGAGCAGCAGCAGAGCTGGGGACAGAGAACTCCCCCATTCCCTGTAGCCCCCTGCTGGTATGGCTGACCGGGAGCAAATTTGCTCCTGGTCAGCATCCACACGAGCAGTACTGTGCAGTAGCTAATGCAAAGTTAATCTCTTACCTGTATTTACAGGTAGTAGAAAATCATGTATTTGCATAATTTACAGCACAGTAGCTGCTGCACACGGTTACATGGTGATGCCTTACTGTGCAGCAGATTAGACTACTGTGCAGTAAAGCGTCTCGTGTAGATGCGCCCACTGAGTTATATTAACCTCACACCGCCAGTCAGCAAGACTAAAAGCTGAGCGAGAAAGAAAGCTGGATCGACTTATTTGGAGCGTCATCTACATCAAGGTTGAGTACAAAGGGCAGGGCACTGTGGAGAGTTTGTATTAGCAGCCATGTTCCTATTAGGAAAAGATTATAAATTTCAGGCCTCATGGCTGTCCGTTACGAGCCTTTTATGAGCATGACCGTATCCTGAAAGGTAAGGAAAGCTATTTCATCTTGGAATAAAGGCATGTGGAGGAGTTTCAGATGAAAGTCATGCCTTGCTTCTCTCCTTGTAGTGCCAGCAACACACCATCATGTGCTTCTTCACAGCCCCGTGGGTGTCCAGTTCAAATGTAAATGTTTTTAAAACATGAATTGCATCAATACAGCAGAGTTATACATTGGGATTTTTTTAAACCTATGGTTACAGAGTGATGATTACAGTACTGTACTAAAGAAATAATTTTTGACATTTTGACGAACACTTGTAGCCTTAAAAGCATGCACTCAGGTTGTTACTCGGGTTGCACTCGGCAGATTATTTTTGCCTACCAACACAGAGGGTAATGGCTAGCAAGATTTTCACTTCGCTATTATGTAGAATGGAAAGATGGATTTTAATGTTTCAAGAAGCACCGAATAAAAGCATTAAATCATGTTTAAACCATTTAAGTGCTTCCCTTTTAATGGGTCATACCACATGCGTAAATTGATTGTGTTTATACTAAGGCAAGTTTTCTAATAGTGATAAGACCTGATGTTGCTAAAGCTATGGAGGAATTCAGATGACACTCTCAGGCAGGCAGATTTAAGCACAGTGCTCAAATGCCACTTTTAAAGAACTACTTGCATGCAGAAAAGGACTATGAATTGGTGTGCACTAAATATCTGAATGATCTAGCTAGCCTAGTTATGTTTTTTAAATGACAGCTTTTTTAAGTGCCGTTAATTAGTCTAACTAGATGGATGCCTCATGTGCATCTATTCATTTGTCTTTCATATGACCCAAAGGCTAAACCCAATAAAAAAAATGACTTAATTTGCCTCTTTACAAGCAAAAATAGTCCTTTTCTGCACATGGTATAAATAGTCCAAGTCTAGAATTCAATGACAGGCTTGTTAATTGTCCTATTAATGGAGTAATGAGAAAACTTTCCGGCTAGCAGTTATCTTAGCAGAGCCTGTTACCATATGGACAGATTTCCCACTCTTCATGCAACATCTAACAGGGATAAGCACCAGAGATGGTTGAAAATGCCTTGTCAGGGTTTTACAGGGTTTTTTTCTATTTATGCGAATTCGCTCTTATGAGATGACCCTTTTGTAACTGAAACTAGTTCTATGCAAGGTTAATTCGCATATATGCAATCAGCATAGGCACGCTCTGCCCTCCTCCAAGCAAGTAAGTCTGGATTTGTGAGGGGAGGGGAAAGGGCCATGAGCAGAGGGGAAGGGCGAGGGGGGCGAAAGGGCCATGAGGCCAGGCCCCACTCACCCACCTCTGAAGAGCCTGGTGTCACCGCTGGCCTGAGCCTGCAGTGGCTGCCAGCCCTAGCCTGCTCTCATCCAGCTGCAGGTGGCTGCCCACCCCTGCTGCAGCTACTCTGGGAGTGGCCGATGGAAGCGGCTTGCAGCCACTGGGATGCGCCGTGACCTAAACCCCCCGATGCGGTGCAGCCCAGCGGCTGCAAGCAGACAATGTCCACTGCTCCCAGGGCTGCAGCAGGTGCAGGAAGCCACCTACAGCCAGATGAAAGCAGTCTGGGGCCAGTGACCACTGCAGACTCAGCAGCCCCACTCACCCCACCCTAAGCACCGGGAAGAGTCTGGTGCAGCCATCGGTCCAAGCCTGCAGTGGCCACCAGCCCAAGGCTGCTCTCGTCCAGCTGCAGGTGGCTGCTCACCCCTGCTGCAGCCCTGGGAGCAGCAGATGCTGTCTGCTTGTAGCCGCTGAGCTCTGCTGCACTGAGGGGTTTAGGGCATGGTGCCCTGGGGGAAGCAGAGCCCCAGGGGGTTTGGGGCACGGTGCAGTCCAGCGGCTGCAAGCAGGCAGCATCCACTGCTTCCAGGGCTGCAGCAGGGGCGGGCAGCTGCCTGCAGCTGGATGAGAGCAGGCTGGGGACGGTGGCCAGGGCAGGCTTGAGCCAGCAGCAGCACCCGGCTCTTCCTGGCACTCAGGGTGGAGTGAGTGGGGCTGCTGCCCACACAGAGCACCATGAAGAGCCCGGTGCTGCCCCTGCTGCAGCCCAAGGAATGGCAGATGCCGTCTGCTTGCAGCCACTGGGCTGTGCTATGCCCCTCTCCCCACCCCTTCCCTAGCCCCAGCCTCACTCTCTCCCTCACTGCCCTGAGAGCGCATCCCTATCTGTTTCATTGAAAACTGGATTTGCTTTATGCGAATTTGATTTATGCGCCATTCCCTGGGAACGCATCTACCGCATAAATCGAGGGAAACCTGTAGTTTTGTTTTATTTTAAATAGAGAACAGCTTTCCAAGCAAAATGGAAATCTCTGGGTAGGGGGGAATTGTTTTCATTGAGATATTTCTTATCTTTATTAAAACCACTCCTCTCCCCCATGCTTCTGCTCTCCTTGTTTTTTTTTAAAGCATATACATAGTAAGTATGGCTTCCCAACTAGCACTATCTCCGTCTACTTACTTACAACCGGTACTTCCCCATTCTTATTGATTTCTCTGGCTATGTTAAAGTAAACCAATCCATAGACTCTCTCATACATTCAAGATGGATTTAAGAATTCACTCAGGTTATGGGGGTTGAACTCATACTAGTATCAAAGAATCAGAGTGATGCACCTAATTATGGGCCTGCTGGATACTTAATTATAGTATTCAGCTGAATACAGAACATTGGTCAGGGATTTGGCTGGAAGCAGAATAATAAATAAACCAACAAACAGAACAGTTGCATATAATTGATATAATCATTTATTGCAGC
The DNA here is from genome assembly GCF_000455745.1 of Alligator sinensis. NCBI lineage: Eukaryota > Metazoa > Chordata > Crocodylia > Alligatoridae > Alligator > Alligator sinensis. The sequence continues at coordinate 1,904,393 of NW_005842173.1, forward strand.
AGGATGTTTATAATAAAACCCAGTTATTAGTCATCCTCATACCCTCACCAAGCAGGCCATTTTGAGATAGATATTATTTCCCAACTATATTTTAATAAATTACTACTGTCTTGATCAGACGGTATGTAAAAAGCACTGCAGAAAGAGCATGTGCTTTTAATTAAGCAGGTGGATGGTATTTCATTACCAAACCCCTAATCACCACTAAACATTGTTATTTCCCTTTTCTAGGAAGATATTTTGGCTATTAAATCTGCTCTGAGAAGTATGACCTGTTTCTTTTACATGGGTGTCTTTTGCAAACCACAAAGGAACCTGTTTCACCCTGGGAAGGTCAGAAGCCTTCTTAAGGGAGCTTTTTGGATCACAGTATTGACCTAGGGTTAAGATATTAAGTAAACACTTGATTATGCAAGAAGTTGTAACCAAGCCTAGTGAAACTTAGCTTTGCTGTTTTGCTAGCAATAGAGGAAAGGTACAGCTCAACTGCTGCAAACATGAAGCTAATTAAAGACTGTTCTGTCTAGTTAGTATGCTAATATATGTTTATACATTAATATATTTTAATTTATTTAAATTAAGTTTAATAAAATTCATGCTTTATTTAAAAACAAATAAACTGAAATAAACTGAAATAAAATAAGATACATTTAGTAGACTTAATTTATTACCAACTAATTTTAATTAATATATTTTAATACAGTTTGTATGCTAATCCTGTGTGCAAGCTAACATTACCTACTGCACCGAGTACCGCTAAAGTCCTAGCCTGGAGTTGGCAATTATGGAATGATTTGAAAATTATTTGTGACATGCCCTCCTGTCCTCCCCCAACCTCCATCACTTCACTTCCACTTAAAATGGGTTTTCAACGCAAGAAAAATGTTTGGAAAATTTCTGACCTTTGTGAAAACAAAAACAAGACAAAAATGCAGTTTTGTGCAAGTGGAACAGGAACACTGATTTTTTTTATCAGCTTGAAACCATAATTGCTCCAGGGCTACTTTGAAAGTTTGTTCAAGTTGCTGGAAAAAAATGAAATATTTTTCATTATTCAGGTTTTTAATTTTTTTTGTTGGGGAAAAAAAAACCTGAAAAAAATTACAAGAATGGAAAGCGAAATATTTTTGTTACTTAAAATTTTGACTGGGGTGGAAGGGGAAAATCGTAAATCTTTTTTTGTTTCATTGGGGTCCCCCCAGGGGGACCCCAATGAAACAAAACATTAATTATTTGGATCAATTTGAAACATACAGTTCAATGTAATCCAAAAAGGTCTCATTTTATTTGGGGGTTATTTTAACCCTTTCAGAATATTTTCTTTTTTTATTATTTTTTTTAAGTTTTTAAATATAAAATGTCTGTTGAGCCCTAAATTAAAAAGGTATCATTTCAAAGGAAAGAAAAGCAAGATATTTTGAAAATTAAACACATTTCTTTTAAAAAAACCCAAATTAATGTTTTTGACATTTTTCTAATACTTAACCTTTTGCCACCTGAAAGTACTCATTGAATTTTACTGGTTTTTGAGGCTAGGTTGGCCCTTCAAAAAACCTTTTTCTTGGCAAAAGTTACTATTCATAAAAACAAAACAAAACAGAAACAAAACTACCCAGCTCTGTTCCCAAGGAACTTCATACCTGGATGTCAGCAACAGGACTCAGATCTAACTCTCTCTGCACAAAATTTTGCCAGCACCTGCATTTCTCCCCTATGACCTGATACACCACCCCATGTAAATCCCTATAGGAATTGACACTGGATAGTATCAAGGCCCAGGGTGTCAAAGACCTGCAGCAAGGCAGCAGCCCTGGACTTCAGGAGGGCGGATTTCAATGAGGTAAGGAGACAAGTCAGGGAGGCACTGAGGTTCCGGAGGGGAGGGGATTTGGGAGTCCAAGAGAAGTGGTCGTTCCTGAAGGAGACGATCCTCCAAGCCCAAAGGGTGACAATCCCCACATGGATCAAAGGGGTCAAGAGTGCTCAAAAGCCCCCATGGCTCACCAAAACCATTCAGGAATGTCTCAAAGCCAAAAAGGATGTGTACATCCAATGGAAGGGAGGGGCCATCACCAAGGAGGATTATACCTCCGTTGCTCAAGATTGTAGGGGGGATGTTAGAAAGGCTAAGGCGGAGAAAGAACTGGGACTAGCAACCTGGATCGAGGACAACAAGAAGTTCTTTTATAAATACATAGGGGGTAAAAAGAAGGTACCGAGTAACATGGGACCTCTGCAGGACACTCTTGGAAATCTGGTGGTTGCACCAGATGACAAAGCTAACCTCGTTAACAGATTCTTTGCTTCCATTTTTCTGAGAAGGGACAGGGACATCCCCCCCACTGGGATCCCGGAGAGACCCAGGGGAGGCGCAGCCAGGCCCAGGGTCAGTGAGGACCTATTCAGGAAACTTCTGGTGTGACTAGACATGTTCAGATCAGCAGGTCCTGATGATCTCCACCCCAGAGTGCTGAGGGAATTGGCAGAGGTCATTCCAGGACCCTAGGCACCGCTTTACAAGCACTCGTGGTGCTCTGGCAAGGTGCCTGATGACAGAAAAAGAGCCAATGTGATCCCCATTTTCAAACAAGGGAGGAAAGAGGACCCTAGAAACTATAGGCTCGATAGTCTTACCTCGGTCCTGGGAAAGTTCTTTAAGAAAATTATCCAGGAGCACATCTGTGAGGGACCAACAGGGGAGATTATGCTTAGGGGCAACCAACATGGGTTCATTAGAGGCAGGACCTGTCAGACCAACCTGGTTGCCTTCTATGACCAGGTCACACAATCCTTGGATGCAGGTGTCATGGTGGACATAGTCTTTCTGGAGTTTAGGAAGGCCTTTGACACTGTCTCTCACCGCATCCTTATTAAAAAATTAGGCCACTGTGGTGTTGACGCCTACACAATCAAATGGGTCACAAACCGGCTGGAGGGCCGCACCCAGAGAGTGGTGGTGGATGTGTCATTTTTGACCTGGAGGGATGTGGGCAGTGGGGTTCCCCAGGGCTCGGTCCGCGGGCCCGCACTATTCAACATCTTCATCAGCAACTTGGACGAGGGGGTGAAAAGCACCTTGTTCAAATTCACGGATGACACTAAGATGTGGGGAGAAGTGGGCAAGCTAGAAGAGAGGGACAGGCTACAAATAGATCTGGACAGGTCACAGAGGTGGGCGGATGAGAACAGGATGGGTTTCAACAATGACAAGCGCAAGGTGCTGCACCTGCGGAGGAAGAACCAGCAGCAGACCTACAGGCTGGGGAACTCCCTTCTTGTCAATGCAGAGACAGAAAAGGATCTTGGAGTCATTATTGATGCCAAAATGAACATGGGCCGACAGTGTATGCGACATTGGTCAGGCCGCAGTTGGAGTCCTGTTTCCAGTTCTGGGCAAAGCACTTCAGGAGGGATGTGGACAGCATGGAGAGGGTTCAGAGGAGGGCCACCCTCATGATCGGGGGCAGCAGGGCAGGCCCTACGAAGAGAAGCTACAGGACCTGAACTTTTCAGCCTCCACAAGAGAAGGCTGAGAGGGGATCTGATGGGTGTCTATAAACTGGCCAAGGGAGACCAGCAGACAATGGGAGAGTCCTTGTTCCCCCAAGCACTACCAAGAGTAAGAAGGAATAATGGCCATAAATTGATGGAGAGTAATTTCATGCCAGACATCAGGAGGTGCTACTTCACTGTCAGTGCAGCTAGGTGCTGGAACCAACTTCCAAGGGAAGTGGTGCACACTCCTACCCTAGGGGTCTTCAAAAGAAGGCTAGGCAGCCACCTAGCCGGGGTCATTTGACCCCAGCATCCTTTCCTGCCCAGGGCAGGGGGTCGGACTTGATGATCTGCTCAGGTCCCTTCCGACCCTACCAACTAAGAAACTAGGAAAGCCAAGTGACAAATTACACTTACTGCTATAGATTGGCTGTGAAATCTGCAGTTAGTTTAAACAACATAGTTATGCTGGCAAAAGACACTAATGTAGCTGCTCTTATACCAGCAAAAGCATCCTTCCATGATTGCTGGGTTTTTGGTTGTAGCCATGTTGATCTAAGTGGAACCCTAATGGAAGAAATATCAGATTTCATCGAATCCATCCTAAAACTCAAGAAACCCACGGACCAACATACATATCTGCACAGAACCAGCAATCACCCTGAACACACCAAGAAAGCTGTAATATACAGCTAAGCCCTCCGACAGCACTGAATCTGCAGCAAGGAGAATACCCGTGTTCACCACCTCACAAATCTCAAAAGGGTTTTCAGCCAACTAGGACACTTCTCCAAAGACATAGATCACACCTTTGAAAGAGCCACCCGGATACCACATCAAAATTTGCTGCAGTACAAAAAGAAAATCCCCACAAATTGCACACCATTCGTTATGACATATTACCCCTTCCTGGAACCTACACAGAAAATCCTCAAACAATTACAACTCATACTAGAAGAAGACCCCATTCTTAAAGAGATCTTCCCAGAACCACCCATCCTAGCCTTTAAACAAGCACTGAACCTTATAGTTTCAGAGTTGGTTGGGTCGGAAGGGACCCGAGCAGATTATCAAGTCCAACCCCCTGCCATGGCAGGAAAAAGTACCAGGTCAAACGACCCCAGCAAGGTGTTCGTCCAGCCTCCTCTTAAAGTCCCCCAGGGTAGGAGCCAGCACCACTTCTCTTGGAAGTTGGTTCCAGGTCCTAGCTGCCCTGACAATGACGTAGTGCCTCCTGATGTCTAGTCTGAATTGACCCTCTGCCAGCTTGTGACCGTTATTTCTAGTCACTCCTGGGAGTGCTCGGGGGAACAGGGATTCCCCCAGTGCCTGTTGGTCCCCTCTGACTAGTTTGTAAATCGGCCTTCTCTTGTGGAGGCTGAAAAAGTTCAGGTCCCATAGCCTCTCCTCGTGGGGCCTCCCCTGCTGCCCCCTGATCATGCGAGTGGCCTCCTCTGGACCCTCTCGATGCTGTCCACATCCCTCCTGAAGTGCAGCACCAAGAACTGGATGCAGTACTCGTTGCTAACCTCATCGCCAGAAGGAAACTCCCTATGACCCAAACCACACCCAATGGATCCACATCATGCCAGGGCAAGAAATACAAACCTGCCAACACATCTCCACCACCCCCACAATAACTACACCCAACAACAGACCATCACCATTCCTGGATCCTACACCTGCACCTCCAGAAATGTAATATGTCTCATCCAGTGCATCAAATGCCCTGAAGGAAAATATGTAGGAGCATGGGCGACTGGTACCTCCTGAGTCGGGGGGGGGGGACACTTCCCCCTTCCCCCCCACCTCGCAGACAGTCAGTGACTGGAGGGGGTTCCCCCATGGCTGATCCTGCTGGCCAGGGGGGAGTAGGGGTTCTCCCAGTGCAAATTCTGCCAACTGGGGGGGCGGGGAAGGGTCCCCATGGCCGATCCTGCCAACCTAAAACTGGCAGCGGCATGCCGCTGGCACTTCCATGTCAGCAGGATTGGCAGCGGGGGGTTCACTTCTCCTGGCGCACTCCCCAGCTGGTGCTCTCAGGGTGGGCACCAGTGTGCTCACCTGACCCCCCTGCCTGGGAATGCTGCTGTCAAGGTTGCACCAGCACTCTCAGGGGGTGCACGTGCACCCCCATGCTCCTCCTACACATTGCCACCATGTAGGAGAAACCAAACAATAACTGCACCAACACCAAAAATGTATCGAAGACAAGAATACCCAACTACCTGCGGGTGCACACTTCTCACAGGTCAGTCACTCCCTCTCCAATCTCTCTGTTCTAATCCTCCAACACAACTGCCATAGATGAGCCTACAAACTTCACTCCATCACAGAATCATAGAATCATAGAAGTCGGGTCGGAAGGGACCTTGTAGATCTTCAAGTCCAACCCCCTGCTTGGGCAGGAGGGAAACTGGGTTCAAGTGACCCCAGTCAGGTAGGCATCGAGCCGCTTCTTAAAGACCCCCAGTGGCCGTTATTCCTTGTTATCCCGGGGGGCGCTAGGGGAAATAAGGTCTCCCCAAAGCCTTCTGGTCCCTCCTAGTGAGTTTATAGACAGTCACCAGGTCCCCTCTCAGCCTTCTCTTGTGAATGCTGAACAGG
>NW_005842173.1:1910651-1911058 GCF_000455745.1 Alligator sinensis
TGTCCCTCCTCTGGACCCTCTCAATGTTGTCCACATCCCTCTTGAAGTGGGGTGCCCAGAACTGGACACAATACTCCAGCTGTGGCCTTACCAGTGCCGCATAGAGGGGGAGGATCACCTCCTTGGCCCTACTTGAGATGCACCTGTGGATGCATGATAGGGTCCGGTTAGCCCTGCCAACCGTGACCTCGCATTGTCAGCCCATGTTCATCTTGGAGTCAATGATGACTCCAAGAACCCTTTCTGCCTCAATGCTCTCAAGAAGGGAGTTTCCCATCTTATAAGTGTGCTGCTGGTTACTACTGCCCAAGTGCAGCACCCTGCACTTGTCCGTGTTGAAACGCATCCTGTTTTTGTTAGCCCACCCTTGCAACCTATCCAGGTCTTTCTGCAGTCTTTCCCTCCCT
>NW_005842173.1:1912034-1921207 GCF_000455745.1 Alligator sinensis
TCCTGGACGTCCTCAGTGAGCCAGGGAGGCTTTCGGGCACTCTTGTCCCCCTTGCTTCTTGTTGGGATTCTTACCCCTTGGGCCCTGAGTATCGTCTCCGTAAGGAAAAACCACTCATCTTGGGCACTGAGTTCCCCTGCCCTCAAGGACCCCAGCACCTCTCCCACCAATCTCCTCAACTCGTTGAAGTTGGCCCTCTTGAAGTCTAGGGCTACCGCCTTGCTGCAGGCCCTTGTCACCCTGTGCTGGATGATGAATTCCAGCAAGCGATGACCGCTGTCACCCAGGTGGTCAAGGACCTGGAGCCCCCTTACCAGATCATCGCCTGTGGCCATCAACCTACTAGATACTAAAAATCATGGACTCAGTATAGATATTGGATTTATGACACATTACAATCTACCTGACCTGACCTCTTACACTCCTCCCCCCCACCACCGTTTTTCTCCCTCCCTTCCCGACTTCTCTGCCCTTTTTCTTCCTGGTTCCCTACCATTTCCTTTTTATTGATAGCCTCTTTTTTACCTTGTATTATTACCTCTGTAGTGTTTTCCCTTTGGCCTTTTTTGTCCCCTTTTTTCTTCCTCCTCTTTCCCCTGCTTTCCCTTTTGTTTTCTTACTTCTACCCTTTTATATCTTCACTGGCACCCTGTCACACTTATAGCTTCTCCCCTTCCTGCTTTCCTGATCTCCAACTTCCCTTCTTCGTGGACTGCCTCTTTTTCACCTTGTATTTTATCTCTGCTGTCTCCCTCTGACTTCCCCCCCCACACACTCTCTTCCCCCTCCCTGCTTTTCCTTTTGTCTTGCTTATCTCAACCCATTTACATTTTCACTGACATCCCTCCACACTTTTAGCTTCTCTCACTCCTTGGCGTCTCAGACCAGCAGAGACTCCCCATGCTTGACGAAGGGTAACTGCGCCCAGAAGCTTGCCAAAAACTTTTTTCCAACTACTCAGCTGGTCAAATAAAAGATATCACATCTACCCAAAGAACTTTGCCTTCCATTAATAGAATTTATTCCATTCTGGGAACTGCTTTAAAGTACTTTTGCCAACTAGTTCTTATTATCCAACTTCTTTTGCTGGTATAAGTTGCATCTCCACCAGGGGGGGTTTATAGTTTTTAGTTGCCTGTATAGAGCTCCCAGGACAGCTATCCTAGCAAGTTCCTTTCAAGTATAAACAAGCTCCAGGTCCCTGTCCAGTATCTAATCTGCCAAAGCCCATCTTTTCATGTCTTTTCCAGTGGATCTCCTTGTTAAGAAGTGGTTGCATGTCTAAAGTTTTTCTATAAAAGATCATAAAGATCAACACAGCAGTCGCTGGGTCTGGATACTTTTAACTCTCCCTATGCGTGAAGAAGGGAGTTGGCATCTGAAAGCTTGCAAAGAACAATTTTTCCAGCTATTTAGTTGGTCAATAAAATATATCACATTTACCCAAAGAACCATGTATTACCATTTCATAGGTATTTAATAGCTCCCTTCTATCACCAGGTCAAATGCCCCACTTTCCCCCCGCAACCTGTCTCACATCTATTGTCTCCCAACACCTTTAATCCTCCCTGCCATGCATTTGCATTTTCACAGCCCTGCATTTTCCATATTGGCTTCTGTTCCACCTGGGAGAACACAAAACACCAACAGACTCTCCCTGTGCCTGAAGAAGGGTGTTTGTGTCCAAAAGCTTGCAAAGAACAATTTTTCCAACGATTTAGTTGGTCTAATAAAAGATATCACATCTACACAAAGAACCTTGCCTGCCTATGACCACTTAATAGATGCTGGTTTTTGTTGGTCTAAAAAACCTGGCCAAATAATGCAGTTTTGATGCCCTTGTGTGGTCAGTATGGTAAATAGTATACATGGCAACCACGACATGCCTCTTACCCTTGTTACTCAGGACCTATCAGTGCCCTTCCTTACAAATGGTATCACATTGCTTGATTGACTGGGAAATGATGAAACCTATAAAGGGTGCTGAAACCCTGATAATGTGCATTTACCTCCTGCCATTCTTTACGAACTCCACTCCATGCTTCCCTTGCTGGGGAAGCAGGATGGAGAGGCACTGAATCTGCAGTGGGGACATTCAGCAGCAGGAGCTGATGTTTTAAATGGACAGTTTTCTAGAGGCCCAAGACATATATAAATTTTGCTTTATTAAGTTAACCAGCAGTCCAGCTACAACTATGGAGGGCCTCCAGCTTGTCCAGGGAGGAAGAACCAACAGCTTGGTCCTTTCCCTTGACTTGTTGTACAGCTGAATTTATTCTCCTTTAACATATGGCTGTCTAGCCCAGGCTATCTGTGCCCACACTGACTCATATTCTCCCCTGTAAATTTTGTTCCATTGCCTAATCTTTCTAGCAGTTCAAAAGTTTTTCTAGCATTTCATCAAAAATTCTCCCTGCTGTCTCGTAAACCCATTTCTTAGTCTGCCTCCGACAAGAGGGATTAACAAATTCCCCCCTCCAGTGTAGCATCTCCTTAATCAGGCCAAAATAATTACTCTCTTTGCTTTTCTCCAGACACACATGCCCAGGTCCTTGCTGTTTAAATCTCTTCTTCTAGTTATTCTCCTCTTGAGTGCTCTCTGCTCTGCCCTTCTTATTTCATGGCAAAGTGCAAGGTTTTTAAAAAAATAATTTAATGACCACAAAGTGGAGGAACATATAAAGCAGTTTTAAAACTATTTAGCTCTGCGGGATTTTTGAAAATCAAGTCTGTGACATCACTCATCCCAGAAGGCCTTAAAAAAAATCAGAACAACCAAACAGAGTGTGAAGTTTTGTAAAGCAACTCTGCAGGATACCTTGAAGGGTCGTGCCACATCAGAATGCAGGTCCGCTACCAAGATCTGTGCAAATTTTACAAGGTCACGTGTACTTCCTCTGCTGATCTGTATAACAGATTCAACATAAAATGAGATCACCTTAAAGGCTGCTGGACCTAAACGGTGGGTGGGAGGTGTACAAGGAGCACCAGCACACTGAATTAACAGTGGCTTTGAATGGGGTGGAAAGTTCAGTTGATGTAGTAGCTTCTAGTGGAGGCTGAGGTATATCTGAAACTACAGATCACATACATGTCAGATGAGCCATGTGCCCTAAAATAAAAAAGCAAGGAGAAGTGAGATCATGGCCACACCTTCTTATCCTCACCTTCTTATCCTCTGTGCTCAAGGGGGAAGACTCTAATATTGACTCAAGAGGGCATTTTCCAGTCCCATGGGTAAATTGGCATTGTGGGAGGGATCAGTGTGCCTTCAGTCCAAAGGCACTGCCCCCTCCTCTTCCTCATAACACATCCCAGGTCCAAGACCTGGATCCCGGTGGATCGGAGGCAACACCCACCTGGGTCACCAACTGGCTACAGAGCCGCACCCAGAGGGTGGTAGTGGATGGGTCCTTCTCGGCCTGGAAGGACGTGGGCAGTGGGGTCCCGCAGGGCTCGGTCCTCGGGCCCGCCCTGTTCAACATCTTCATCGGTGATTTGGATGAGGGGGTGCAAAGCACCCTGTTCAAATTTGCTGATGACACCAAGATGTGGGGGGATGTGAGCACAATAGAAGGGAGCAACAGGCTACAGTCGGACCTTGACAGGTTACAAGGATGGGCGGAGGAGAACAGGATGGGGTTCAACACAGACAAGTGCAAGGTGATGCACCTGGGGAGGAACAACCGGCACCATACCTACAGGCTGGGGAACTCCCCTCTTGTCCACACAGAGGTGGAAAAGGATCTTGGAGTCATTATTGACTCCAAGATGAACATGGCTCGGCAGCGTGGGGAGGCGGCTAGGAAGGCCAACTGTACCTTGTCGTGCATCCACAGATGCATTTCAAGCAGGACCAAGGAGGTGATCCTCCCCCTCTATGCGGCACTGGTCAGGCCGCAGCTGGAGTACTGCATCCAGTTCTGGGAGCCGCACTTTAAGAGGGATGTGAACAACATCGAGAGGGTCCAGAGGAGGGCCACTCGCATGATCAAGGGACAGCAGGGAAGGTCCTATGAGGAAAGGTTACGGGACCTGAACCTGTTCAGCCTCCAGAAGAGAAGGCTGAGGGGGGATCTTGTGGCCTGCTATAAACTAGTCGGGGGGATCAACAAGCACTGGGGGAGTCCCTGTTCCCCCGAGCGCCGCCAGGAGTGACCAGGAATGACGGTCACAAGCTGGCGGAGGGAAGGTTTAAGTTGGACATCAGGAGGCGCTAGTTCACGGTCAGGGCGGCCAGGGTCTGGAACCAGCTTCCAAGTGAGGTGTTGCAGGCTCCCACCCTGGGAGTTTTTAAGAGGAGGTTAGATGACCATCTTGCTGGGGTCGTTTGACCCCCAGTACTCTTTCCTGCCATGGCAGGGGGGCGGACTAGATGATCTGCCCAGGTCCCTTCCGACCCTAGAAACTATGAAACTAACTGTGAAACTATGAAACCCCTGGAGCTCAAGCAGATTTTAGTTCCTCAACATTCATATCCCCTCTACCAGCCTTGTGGTCTCCCATGGCCCTTGAAACCACAAGGATGCCGTAGCACTTTGCAGTTCCCCTAAGCAGAGGTTTAACCCTTTGACCTGATAGAGGAGAAGTGACCGAGTGATTCTGAATAACTGCTTTTTTTGACTCACAACACAATGATTTGTGACCCAGAAGCAGCAGAGAATGAGGCTGTAGGAATGATGTGGGTTTTGTGGTTTGGAGACTGATGTGCATTTCCTCAGAGCAACCAGAAAGGAGGAAGGATCTGTGCTGAGGGAACTTCAAAACACAGGACAGAGAAAAAAAAAGTCAAAGACAAACCAAAAACCGTTCATTCATTCCCTTATCAGGAATAGGGAAGAGCAACACACCCTTGGCCAACTCCCCCATGGCCCATGGAGGAGACTAATACCCTGGAAAATAGTCATGCCATTCTAGTTCAGGAACAGGAACAGGAACTTGTACAGGAATAAATAAAGCGTGGCCAAAGCAACAATCTAACCTCATCAATCAAGCTCTGTCAGAGCCAGGAAAGCTTTTGTAAATCCCGTCCGTTGCTGGGAACTTGACGTTAAAAAATATAGAGATGGCAGCACTTGCGTCCCTTGGCCAATCCCAATTCCCTCTTTGCACACTCTTAGGAGGTGAGCCAACCGGCTCAGCAACACCATCACTTATCTGCAGGCTGCCTAGCACATTTTCAGGTGGCACATGGGAATTTAGGATGTTTCCATTCAGCATTGTGGGAGAGCAATCAACAGACCTTGGCTTGAAGTTGCAAAAGATGCATTGGTTTGTATTGAACCATACAAAGAAACAGATTTCCTGTTTACTTAAATACTAGAGGAAGAGACTCCACCTTCTAAATTGGTCCAGTATCTTTACTAGCAGCATTTTACAGCCTCAGCTCCCCCGGCTTGTGTTTCAGGTACTAAAATGTGTTGCTTTCTTTTTTAAAAAGCTATTTTTAGTGTTGCTCGGCATTGCTTTTCAACACCTGAACAGACGGTAGCATGATGACTGGAACTGGAAATAGAGGGACAGGCTTCCAAAGAGGCCTATTTTAGGATGATACAAGTGGTTCATGGAGCAAAAATGCTACAAAAGCTAGAGGTTCAGCATATTTAATGAAGATGGGTTTCCTACCACTATCTTTGGTTCTTGCATGATACACTAATAACTACACAGGGGCCATAGATCAGTGGTGAATGAAGTGATGCCTGAAAGGTTTGTACAAGTCACATTATAGGTGGAAAATTAAATCACACTTAGGAACTCTAAGCACTTTATAATCTGGCCTCCTGTTCTGCATTGCTCTTTTTGGAAGTCTTGTGCAGGCCAGTGGGGACCCCAGTGCCCAAGTCACAGCTACCTCTATTTGAAACAAAGCTGTGCAATATTCTACAACTCCTGGAGATGTAGGGGCCAGATTCCCTGCAGTCATCCAGCCCCTTCTCATTAGTCCAGTAACAATCATGGGGACAGAAGGCTGGCAGAAATGGCCCTAGGGTACACATCTAGTGGAAGGGGCTCCCTAGATGGTTTAGAACAGTTAAAATGATGATGGATCCTCTCCTTTAAGGGGAATGATCAGGGGAGCAGCCTTTGTGAGTGGGGACAGATTACCCCTTGCATCCTGAGAGTGTGTTTTAGGTGGTGTACTCTTTGCTTCAGCTAGTCTTGGTCACTGGGTGGCTGTTATGCACCAAAAAGAAGACTAAGCATAAGTTATGCCATAGAGCAACGTGACTGCAACCTATGCCCCCAAAACATGGAAGATATTGAATTTTACCAGTTGAAATGGAAATTCCAACTATTTTAGTTGGTCTAATAAAAGATATTGGATTTATCCAAAGCAATAAGGCTGCTCGTTCTTCTCCCCCCAGGGCTGCACAGGCACTTAAATGTGAAATGAAAAGGGGCAATAAAGCTACTCCTCTTGGTTCCTGCACCACACAGATTCGTAGATGCTAGGGTCAGAAGGGACCTCAGATCATCGAGTCCGACCACCTTCCTAGGCAGGAACCCTTATTGTGAAGAAGTTTTTCCTGATATCTAAACTAAATCTGACCTCTGTCAGTTTGTGACCATTGCTCCTTGTTACCCCAAGAGGTGCCCTGGGGAACAGAGCATCTCCGACCCTTGCTGTGTCTCCCAATGAATTTGTAGGCAGCCACAAGATCACCTCTCAGCCTTCTCTTGAGAAGGCTGAAGATGTCCAGGTCCCTCAGTCTCTCCTGATAGGGCTTGTCCTGTAAACCCCTAACCATATGAGTGGCCCTCGTCTGAACCCTCTTGAGTCTATCAACATCCTTCTTGAAATGCGGTGCCCAAAACTGGATGCAGTACTCCAACTGTGGTCTAACCAATGCCACATAGAGGGGAAGTATCACCTCCTTGGATCTATTCATCATGCATCTGCTGATGCATGATAAAGTGCAGTTAGCTTTGCTGATGATTTCATCACACTGACGACTCATGTTCATCTTGGCATCCACTATGACTCCGAGATCCCTTTCCGCTTCTGTGCTGCTGAGAGGGTCACTGCCCAGCCAGTAGATGTGCTGGATATTTTTGCGCCCTAGGTGAGCACTCTAAACTTGTCCTTGTTGCACTGCATCCTATTGTGCCCTGCCCACTTTTCTAACCTGTCCAGGTCTGCCTGCAATCATTCCCTACCCTCCGGAGTGTGCACTTCACACCACAACTTAGCATCATCCACAAACTTGGACAGAGCATGCTTCACACCCACATTCCAGTCACTGATGAAGATATTGAAGAGTACAGGGCCAAGGACCAAGCCCTGTGGGATCCCACTACCCACATCCTTCCAGGTTGATACCGACCCCTCTACTACCACTCTCTGGGTGTGACCGCTAAGCCAATTTGCCACGCACTGGACCTGTAAAGATCTATGTTACAGCCTCTTAATTTATTTATGAGAATATAACTCAGGATGAGATCCCAAGCACTAGCTCTCAAAGGAAGTTATGTATAACAGGTTGCATTGTAATGCCTAGCTTTTAGGTGTCCTGGTGAAACCCCATCCCAAATTAGGTACCTGAATGAAGAGACCTGAATACCAAAGAACAGAGTTCACAATATCCAGCAGGCTCATCCTGGATCCACTTAAGCAAGCCAGTAGGAAATGCCAGTGTGAGGGGCAGATCCTGAGCCCTCCTTCTTGAAGATAGTCGGGTACTTACGCCCAGGTGAGACCCAGCAATTCCTGTTCAGGAATCTCAGCCACGAAGCCTCTTGTGGAGTTAGGGACAGAGAGAGACAGAGCAGTGGGGAACCAGGGCATGGGTGGCTTGTTATAATGGTTTGAAGCATAACAACCCTGGACAGCAGGCCATGCAAGCAGTATCAAGTCAAGAACTATTTTGGGCAAGTGTTTGTCTAACCAGCTCTTAAAAACTTTGGGAGCAATCCCCTCATACAACTACTAGGCACAATACCTGAAACATCAGAAACACATTTTAGTTTGCCACAGAAGAAGCAGGGGAACAAGAGCAACAAGCAGTTTTCTAAAATACACTCAAGAAATCCAGGGAAAAGGACCATGTCCCCACTACAGAGGAAGGTGAAAAATACACACCGGCCATACCAACTCCTTCCTGATCCCAAGTGTTGTTGGCCCAAACCTGATCAGGGAAACAAGACCTTCTAGCCAGGATCTTTGTGGGGGGGAGGGTTTAAGGGCTAGCAGGAGTATCCTCACACCCCAGTCAGAGTCCCCAGCCTTGCCTTAAGCCAACACCAAATGCTTCTGAAAAAGGTGACAAAATCCCAGATACCAACAGGAGGGAAAAACATTTCTTCCTGGCCCCATATAGTGACCAGAAAAGCCAGGAGTATGGGGAAACCAGATACCATCCACTCTATACTGCAAGCTGGGGACCAAAAGCACAACTCCACGCATTATACAGCCTTACTGCAGAGCCAGAACTTCCCTGTCTGTCATTTTGTCTCTAAACTTCTCAGCTCCTTTAATCTTCTTCCCTAACCAAGCTGGTTGTGGAGTTTTGCTTCATTCTCCTCATGGTGAAGAGAATCCACTGCTATTTCCACCTGCTCTGGACTGCAGCATGCTTCTCATGGTCCCAGAGCAATGCTCTGGGTGTGCGTGGATGGGATCTTACAGGATTTCCAACTGTTGCTCTTCACAGCACCCCTTAGGCCTTGCTGCTCCTAAATCATCCCTGACCATGCTTATCCCACCTCCTGCTGCAGTCGCTCATGTTAACCAATGTTTTCTTGAAAACTTCCAATGAAGGAGATTCCACAACTTCTTTTGGCATCTATTCCTCTGCCTCACTGCTTTAAGAGTAATCAAATTTTCTCCTGATATTCAATTTAAACCTGCTTTAAGCCATTACTGTGTGTCCTGTCCTGTGCAATAAAAGTTGTTCCCCACCCTCTTTATGGCAGCCCTTCAAGTATCTGAAGATTTACATTATGTCCCAGTTTAGTTACCTTTTCTCCAAGGAAAACAAGCTTAGTTCTTTCAAACTATCCACATATGACTTGCCTGCCAAGCCCTTTATCATTCTTGTCACCCACCATTGGACCTTCTCTAACTTCATCCCATCCTTTAAGAAAGTTGGACCCCAGGACCGCATGCAATATTTGAGATGAGGGCTAGCTACTGCCTAGTAGGGTCACCCCATCACCTCCCAGGTCTTATACCT
>NW_005842173.1:1921217-1921804 GCF_000455745.1 Alligator sinensis
CAAAGTTGAGTTTGCTTTTTTGTGGCAGCATCATATGGCTAGTCACGCCCATGCAAGATCTGTGAGCCATCAAAACACCAAGATCCTCCTCAGCAATTCTTCCCCCTACTATTTTATCCCCTGTTCTGTATTTGTCCTTTTGATTATTTACCCTACGTGCAGCACCTTCCAGTGATCTGTTGTCTCTAGCCCAGCCTTCCTCGCCATCAAGATCTTTCTGAATTCTACTCCTCTCCTCCAGGATGTTCACAGTCCTTCCCAGCTTCATGTGACCTCCAAATTTGCTCTAGAAGCTTTTTAGTCCAGCATCCAAATTATTCATAAACACATTACACAGTACCAGACCATGAACAAACTCCAGTCAAAACCTCCTGCCATTCAGAAATGGCTCCTTTTATAATTACCTTTTGCTTGCAGCTATTGAGCCACTTATCCATCCACCTTGCAGTAACTTTATCCAGCTCAAAATTCTCCAGTTTCCTTTTGAGGAAGTTTCATAGTTTCATAGTTTGTAGGGTCAGAAGGGACCTGAGCAGATGATCAAGTCTGACCCCCTGCCATGGTAGGAAAGAGCACTGGGGTCAAAC
>NW_005842173.1:1921895-1946063 GCF_000455745.1 Alligator sinensis
TTGTAAAGTGCCACTAGATCCCCCCTCAGCCTTCTCTTGTGGAGGCTGAACAGGTTCAGGTCCCGTCGCCTCTCCTCGTAGGGCCTGCCCTGCTGCCCCCGATCATGCGGGTGGCCCTCCTCTGAACCCTCTCAATGCTGTCCACATCCCTCCTGAAGTGTGGTGCCCAGAACTGGATGCAGTACTCCAACTGCGGCCTGACCAGTGCCGCATAGAGGGGGAGGATCACCTCCTTGAACCTGCTCAAGACGCACCTGTGGATGCACGACAAGGTGCGGTTGGCCTTCCTGACCGCGTCCCCACACTGTCGGCCCATGTTCATTTTGGCATCAATAATGACTCCAAGATCCTTTTCTGCCTCTGCACTGATAAGAAAGGAGTTCCCCAGCCTGTAGGTCTGCTGCTGGTTCTTCCTCCCCAGATGCAGCACCCTGCACTCATCAGTGTTGAAACCCATCCTGTTCTCATTCGCCCACCTCTGTGACCTGTCTAGTTACATGAGACTGTATCAAAGTGTCACTCAAGTCCAAGTATACTACACCCATTGCACTGGGAAGAAGTAGGGAAGAAAGCAGCAAAAGACCAAGATGGATCTCTAGGCTTGTGAAGCCCAAGGTAAGGCTGGGGATCAGCTGAGCTTCTATCTTAGAGTGCAACGACTTGCAGCCATTAGGAAAATTAGGCACATCTGAATCCAATCAGGAGCCAGGCAGCTTTCATCAGGCTCTACGATTGGTGCAAGGCCTGATTCTAACAAGGGTGTCTTCTGACCATTATACCCAGTAGCTTAGTGGTTCAGGTATTCCCTTCAAGGGTAGGGGACCTGTTTGAAAACCCTCAACCTGCTGGATTCTGAGAAGGAATATCTCCTGCCTCCCAAGAAAAGTGCCCCGGTTACCAGGCTCTGGAGTAATCTGAGATGAGTCTCTCTCAGTCTCTCCTTTTGAACTGGTTCTACTTTATATAATAATGAAATATTCATTGGGAGAGAGAGAGAGAGCGTGCACAAGGGAAAAGAGATGGATTCCTAGTCTGTTGGTCAAAGTGCCTGCCTGGGACATGAGAGAGCCAGTTTCAAATTTCTTATCCAGTGAATATTTAATTATCTAGACATGTGGAAAAGATCCAACAGGACAGACGGAAGAAAGACCCACCCCAGAATGCACGACAGCTCTGTCATTAGAGGACGCTAATGTGAGACTGATTCAAGTCCTTGGTCCAAACTGGGTGGAAGGAAGATGCAAACCTGGGCCTCCCAACAATGCACTCTCAGCATGGGCTATGGGTTAAACTTGATCTTGTGCAGCAGCTGAACAGTATCTACAGCCTGGTGGGCATGTTTAGAGAACTCCAACTGGCTTGGACCCCCTGGTGAGAGAGTTCAGCATGGGCCTAGGCTGAGAGTCCTGACACAACTTAGGTTCCCAGTAGGTTAGAGAAACAGGACATATGTGGAGCTACCCAATAGGCCTATGTGAAGTGGTGAGTATTTGCTTCGGATTCAGATTCGGCCAATGTGTAGGGACAGTGATTTGATTCAGAGATTCAAATTACTATCCCAATTTGATTCAGCCGAATTGGATGCAAAGATTCAGCACCACTTTGGAGATTTGGCCATAGACAAAACAGGCAGCAGTCCCCACCACACTGGACACAGGTGCCTCCAGCTGGTACGTCTTGTGGTGGGCAGAGGGAGAAGGGAAGGGGCGTGGGGAAGTGAGAAATTGGGGCTGGGCCTGGGACAAGCTCCCCAGCCGGGGCAGGGGGACGTGGGACTTGGTGAGGGGAGCCGGGGGGGGGATGTGGATGAGAAAGTGCTTGGAACAGGGGCTCTGCCCTGCTGCTGCTTGCTTCCTTCTGCCCAGAGTGAGCCACACCTGCATCCCCCCGACCCCTCGCACCGCAGCTGGGCAAGTTTAGTAGAGCTGTGCAAAATGACAGTGTTTCGATTTGTTTTTGGATGTGGTCATTTCAGAGGACAGTGATTCGTTTCGGTGTTTCAGATCACTGTCCTGTTTCATTTCGTCCAAATTTGTTTCAAATGGGCTGGAAGCTTCACACAGTCCTACTGCCCCGCTGGACAGGGCTTGTGGCCGAGGGCTGCAATGCCCCAGTGGGGAGCAGGACTGGGCCATGGGTGGCTCATCCAGGGGAGAGGAAGGACTGCTTCCCGCCATGCAAGTGAGGTGACCCCCACGCAGTTCTCTGATCCCTGTCATGCCAGGTTATGGGTCAGTGAAACAGGGCAGAGTAGCGAACAAACCTGCTAGTCCCTGCCACGTGACCTGGCTCTGCAGGGAGCAGAGATCCATGCTGATGTCTCCTTGCCACCACTGCCCTCCCCATGCTGCACCACATCTCTGCTGCCTGTGGAGCCAGGTCACTCAGCAGGGACCAGCACTGCCCTGCCACACAATCTGACCCTGCAAGGAGCAGAGATCTGCATCAGGGATCTCCTCGCTGCCACTGCCCACCCCATGCAGTCCCAGATCTCTGTTTCCTGCAGAACTAGATTGTGCAGCAAGGGCCAGCACCGTCCTGCCACATGACCTGGCTCCTAAGGGAGCAGATGTCCGTGCTGGGGGTCTCCTCACTGCTGTGTTGCCCTGTGGGGTCAGGGCAACTCTCAGGATCTCAATATCATGGTGTTAGACAGGAGGGCACAGTGTACAATTGCACATGCACACACTCAAAAAAATCAATTAGGTGCATACACACACTACCAACTCAGGCACATACAAATCCTAGATTACAAGCCTAGGTACATGCATACCTATCACCAATTCAAGCACATACACACACCAAAAATTAGACAACAATCAGTTGTCAATACCCAAACACTCAGTACACATACATGGACCACTAATTCATATATCATGCATGCGATTACATATATATATATTCACCAGTTCACACACATACAACCCACCTACACACACAGGTGAGTTCCTAACTTGGTTGGTATGGTGTGTATATGGGATACCTGGGGGGAAGGTTAAGGTGAAAGAGAGAAAGTGTAGGGAGTGAAAGTTACTGGGACCAGGATTAGAACCAGTAGACTAGAGAGAAGCTGGGCTGAAGAACTGAGGCTTGGGGTTACTTCAGGTCAAGTGGCCCCAGAGTAACTCAAGGTCACTGGTGCTGGGGTAGAAACAAGAGAAAAAGCCCGGTGGCAAGGAGGAGACATCCAGGAGAGAGAGAGGCAGAAGGCTGGGAGATTGGGGCTGGAAACTGAAGCTGAAAGCAGGGAGATCAGGGGGCAGATAAGTGGTGGCAAGGAGAAAACAGTCAGGAAACAGACAAAAAACCCAACTCAGGGTTTCAAAATAACAGGTTTATTAAACAGACAACACACTGCATAGCCCCATGAAGTTATTGGTTCCTACACGCGCACACACACACACAAACACTCACAATGGTAGCGGGAGAAAGAGACTCAGTGGAAGGGTTAGAGTCCAGGTAGGGAAGAGAAACAGAGTCCAAGTCCTTTCCTTGGGGAAGGAAGGTGGGTGATAGCTACCTATCCTGGGCTGTGAGTTGATTCTCGACGGCCAGTTGGGGTTTTCTCTAGCAAGGTGTTGTCCAGAGGGGGGGTCACTGGCAGGGCCTCTGGGTGGATAGGTGGTGTGGCATGGTGCTGGTCCAGATGGAGAGGGTGTCCCAGTGGGTCTGTCTTCACTTCCCCCTTTTATAGGGGCAGACCCTCCATGACCCTAGTGGCAGGGGCATGCCCAGGCAAGAGTCAGCCCTTGGTGTACTGAGAATGTGCACTCCTAGGTAAGGACATACCATTTCAGGTGTCTGTAACGATGGGTTGACTGATTTCTGCAGCAGTCTTCGTCTTCCAAATCTTGAGCCAGGGAGGGTCAATGAAGGGTGATGGTTGGGTCATCGAGTTGGTGGTTCAGTCATTCAGAGGGAGCTATTTTTAGACCTACTGCCATTTTTATCTCAAGCACCCTCATTCATCCCCATTCATTCAGGAACCAAGTTACATAGGAGGGGTAGATATGAGTCACACAGTTATGACAAAGTTACAATAGGGTATGCCCGGGCAAGGGACACAAGATGGAGACAAAATGGAAACTTGATGTGACATACGCTGACTTACATACGTACGCCTAAATCATATAGTATCAGTAAAACAGTAAAAATCAATATAAACATAATAATTATACAATAAAAAACAGTGGATATCCATAACAGGGCACTTATTTGAAAAGGAGAAAAAATGTATAAAACAAAAAACAACTTGCTACCAAAATAAAATGCTGAAGCTTATCCTATGTCTTAGCTCACTTATACTTATCTATCAGGAATAGAGAGGGAGAGAAAAAGTCAGAAATGGTTAGGGGAAGGGGAGGGAATGTATTTTTAAATGAAATAAAAGAACAACTGGGGGTTTTGCTGCTGTCCACCCTGTCTTAGTGGGGCAGCGCAGAGCAGGTACCAGTGGCAAGGAGACCCCCCGGCACAGATCTCTGCTCCCTGTGAGCAATTGTTCACCAGGACACCCTTGGGGAAAACCAGGAATAATGGTCACAAACTCCTGGAAGACCATTTCAGGCTCAAAATTAGGAAAAACCTCTTCACAATCAGGGTGTCCAGACTGTGGAATAAACTCCCTCCAGAGGTGTGCAATCACCTAACCTGGAAATCTTCAAGAGGAGACTAGACAGTCACCTCACTGGGGCCAACTGACCCCAAGTTACCTTTCCTGCTTGATGCAGGGGGCTGGACCCGATGATCTTCCGAGGTCCCTTCTGGCCTTACAATCTATGAGTCTATTAAAAAAAACAACCCTGAATTTGGGGAAATAAAGGAAAATGCTGTCATTGCCATCTTAATCATTTAATCATACTTAAGCATTTATGCAGAACTCATTTCAAAAGCTCTAACTTCTGTATAAATATTGTGTAATTCATTCTCATGCTCCTTATCATGACCTCCATTTTCCAGACAGGACATGTGACTTCAAAATGGCCTGAGTTAGGAATATGAGCACCAGCAATCAGTGCCTTTTAAAATCCTACCTTAAGCCCAAAATGTTAAGTCCTGACAGTCTCTCAGCCACCTACATCCATATTTAGGTGCTCACCACTCAAAACCTCTGAAAATAGCAAACTTTGTCACTGGCTAAAAATAGTTGCCCATAAATGTAGCTGACTACCCTAAAAGAGCCCAGATGCAAAATGTCCGCTTAAGTGCCTTGCCCAAGGCCACAAACTGAATCCGTGGCTGGCCCCAAGTCCAGACCCTTTTCTTAACCATTAAATCAAGCTCCCTAAGATTGAATACCATATGTGCTATGATTTCCTCACTGCCGCAGGCTGTATTAAACAGAGTATTTCAGCTTGCATTTGAAATGGCTTTGCTTTCATTGTGCTCAAGATAAAATTCTTATCAGAACCTGAATGCGGCTCTCCCCAGATGTTTTCCCATGATACAGTAACATTTGGCTGGATGCTGAGTTGGCAGTGTGCCTCTGTACTGTGGAGCCCAGTAAGAAACATCTTTATGTACAGCTTCAAGCACCAAGAGATGACCTAAATCCAGGAAGTGGAGGATTATCTGGAGGGTAAACAGAAGCAGTATGATAATCTGAGATGCATGAAACGCCCCATTCTCCCTGGGAAGTTCACCTAGGGCGCCCAGTCAACATCCTTGTCCACAGTGATAAAGCTATAGCCCAGTAGTCCCATGAGCCCCTAAAGCAAAGTTGTTCCATAGTTTTAAATAACAGTTATCTTGCAGCTTCCTCCTTTTCCCAAACAGCAGTGTCAGAGGAACAGGCTTCCTCCATCTCCTCCTCCTTGGTATCTACTGTTTACCATATGCAGGCAGCCTGGCTCTCCAGCACCTGGACTCTGGGAGCAGGGGCAGAGGAAGTTGATCTGATGTTCATGCATTGTGTTCATTTGTACCATTCTGGCATGTCACCGGGGTCTCACTCTCTCCCCCTTCTTCCACTTGCCTGTGAGTTATTGTTTCTAAAGGAATACATAACCAGATTCTCTGCATTCCTGGAGACATCATAAAAGGCTTTTGAAAGGACATGGGTTGGCTGCTGTTTCTTCCCAGGTGGAAGCAAGGCCAAGCCCAAACCTTTATGGGAGGGTGCTGAAAACATCTGGCTGAGGAGCGAGGGGAACCCTTCTCCTTCCAGGATCAGGCTCTAAAAGAGGAAGGAGAGGAAGGATGGGAGAGGAATCTCCCATTCCAAGAATCTCTTAGTCACGCTAGGGCTAGGGACAGAAATGATACATAAACCATAAGTAACTAGAGACTGGTTCAAATCTGTAAGACAACACAAGTTCAGTGCACATAAACCACTTTCAAAATGGCCCAAACTGGTTTAAGATAAACCTGGATGGATGTAGTATCAGACTTCATGGATTTAGGTTAAATTGGTTTATAGAATTTCTGTCCCAGATCCCCTCCAGATTCAAGTTAACTCACAGTCCCCTAGCATCCCAGGATGCTTTGCGCCTCCCTTGCAAACCTCCCCCCTCCCCCAGACTTTTGACTTGCTACTGCAGGCATGTGGTTGTATTTCTGGAATCAAAGTGAATGTCTGTTCACTCACTTATTGGTTCAGTCTCTGCAACTTAGACTAACCTGCGGAGATTGAATCGATTCAGCCTCAGGCTTTTTGACTGTTTGCACTTAGCCTAGGAGATTAAGAGTTGCCCTTTGCTGCCAGTAAAACTAAGGGGCCTGGTTCTTGTGCAGACAAATCTCTGTATCCTTACGTGGAGTTATGGCAGACTTGGCCTAGGGCTGGGCGGTTTATCCCTACCTTGACCTTCCTTTCCAAGCCCTACCAGCAGCCAGAAACAGAGCTGGGTTTTGCTTGTTCTGAAAGGGCATCTCCCCTGTATCGGTGTTGTTTCTTCTCTCCTGCACCATGCAATGGGGGCATTGCAAGAAACTATTGGGGGACTCAGACATAATAAAAATCCCCTTATAAAGCCAGAGGAGGATCAGCACCTCTGATTGCTTTGATGCACTGCAGCTGCAAATGATGGGGCAGTGCCATGGCAGTGACTCTCAGCTCAGACCAAACTGCTTCATACAGCAGTAGAGGTAGCTATGCAGGCAGGTTCTGCCAGCCACTGCCAGGCTGTATGCTTTCTTTTCCAATTCTAGTCCTTTTTTTTTAGTTCAGCCTGTTTGCTGTGTCCCTATTTCAGTGGCACAATAAGCCAAGTTGGTACCTGAGGCAGACCTTGCAGTGGTGGGAGTGCCATGGTGCCAAGAGTGCGGTTGGGGGCAGGGGCCAAAGTTTCTGACAGCAAGGGTGAAGGGAGTGTGGGCCCAATGGCCAGGGCCCAGGGAGGGAGAGGAAGAGCCTTACCCACACCAGGCACTTCTAAACAGTCTGCCCAGCCTGGCTCTGTTGCTCCTAAAGCAACAGCAGCCAGGAATTGTTTTGGAGCTCCCAGCACGGCAATGCTGCCAGGGCACAGACTCTCCAGGGATGGGGAGCAATTCTGGCAGCCCTCCTAACTTGGCATCTGGGGTAGGTGCCCCTCTTGCCCACCCCCACGTACGCTGCTGCCATCCTTAGGCAACGTTCTCAGCCATGTGCTTTGCTGAATTAAGCTAAATTCAAGTATGTTGGCAATGCCTGGAAAAAAATTCAGTCCAGGAAGAAGGGCTTGTGGGTTTCATTGGTAGCATAAATACTTGTTTTAGACTTTCTGCTGCTCCTTTTCCTTAAGATCAAAGGGACAGGGGATGTCTGTGCGCCATAAAACTGACAGGCAATGCAAGAACCGATGCATATGGACAATGGCAGCAATTTCTCCTGATCCCAGATTCCCCAGTACACATTGCCACGTATGCAGATTAGGTCCATATCTATATTTCCCCTGGATGGGCTGGCACATGCAGCTCCCTTTGCACTTGCTCGACATGTACGTTCTGCAGACATATATCAGCCAATGGATTATCCACAAACTATTGTCTTCTGTTGTTCAACTTGGGGTCCATTACTCAGTGAGATTTACCAGCGGTCAACTAAGATTATGTCAAATCCCCACTTCCATTTATTGGCCTGAATTTCAAAGGTGTTGAGCATCCCAAGTGCCCCATGAGATGCATAAGAGCTGCTAATAACTGGAGTCTCTGAAAAATAGAACAAATGTGTTTATTTTCTTTAACTTACCAGCTGCTAAGGCAAAGGCTGCCTCAAGAATGCCTAAAATAATAATAAAGGAATAAAAAAGGAGGGATACAGCAGTCAAAAGGTCCTTTTTTCCAAGTCAAACAGACTGAAGTACAAATATTTGATTGAATGAGAGACAAGAACACAAAGGAAAATAAATGAAAGCCAAGTATGGGACTAGAGGTTGTGCTCAGTCATATCCAATTCCAGCCAGCTGAGAGCTAATTAGTGCAAGTAAAACACTGCTCGCATGGGGCTTCTGCTTGAGGAGACAGCGTGGAGTGGTCCTGTGTCTCAGCCCGGGGCCGTCTGGCACAGCACGTTAGTGGTATCGACCTGCCTCTAGGTAGATTGTGATGAATCCAGAACAGCTACATAGGGTTTTTGCAGCAGAGTAAAGCAGAGCAGGACCTGACAAACAATAAGCAAATAAAATCAATGCCACAGTTCAAAAGATGATGGATTACAGTCCTTCAATGAGATCAGAAAGTGCAGCCACGTACAATGTCCTACCAGAATACACACTCGCCACCAGGCACTATGAAATGCGTGCAAGCTCCACATACCTTCATCTTCTAAGGGGATATTCCAGGGTTAGGAGCCGATAACCAATTGCAGCTGTACCATGAAAAGCCTAGATGAAAACCAAATCTGATATCTGGCAAGTTATTGGCTTCTCTCCTCCACAGAGTTCTTGTTGAATGATTGCAGGGACATAGGAAAGCTTTTCAGTGTCCTGACAGTTAAATTAGAACAAGTTTTCCAGGTCCTATATTACTATCTTCGTTTAAAATGTCCAGTGATTCTTTGAAAATTAAATTCACTTGCACGTTAGGGGCCAGCCCAAGGCCTGCGTATCACTTAAATCTTCTAGATAGATCTTAAATATTGCAGAAGCATGCGAGCGAGTTTCACCTTGAAAGATCCCTGTTATGCCACTTAGCAAAACACCAAGGTTTCCAGCAAAGAAAAATTTAAGATCCAACTTGTGCCTCTTCCATTTGTATGCTAATAAGTGCTGTCAGCCAAGTGCCTTGAAAAGAAGAAGTGTGTTGTTATTTGTATCAGAGAGTAAATCAGTCTATGAGGAAGCTGAGTGGATCCAAGATGCTATTCCCAATTCCTCCTGCTCCAGCTACTCCCAGCTGCTGCTGTGTCACACCTTCATTGGATCCAACATGAGATGTCCTCCTGTCCCATCTGCTCTTTCTCTTTCTGGATAAGTGAAACCCTTTATTCCCTGGCAACTCCCCATCCGCTTGCTACTTCTCCCCACATTCTCCACTCTCCTCAAGAGCGGACACCCAATCCCAATATGAGGCCTCCAATCAGCAACATACTTAAGAACATGCTTAAAGTATACCAGATGTTTAAGTGCATGCATGGAAAAATATGAATGCATTAGGAGAGAAGAGTATAAGAGGGAACAGTAAGTGTGTCTACATGTGCATTTACTGCACAGTAACTTACTGCGCAGTAAGCATTTTTTTAGGCCGGCATCTACATATGCAGCTGCTAAAGTGCAGTAACGCTGTGTGTGGACCGACTTGGGACTAAAGATAGTCAGTGTTACTGCACAGTAAGGCATCTACACGTGCATTACTGCACAGTAACTAATCAGGCATAAATTTGATACCTGCATGGTGCAGGTATCAAATTTACACCCAAGTCAGCATAAGTCACCATATTTACTGTACAATACGAGTGTGCACGTGTTGAGGCGTACAGTAATTTTTGGTTACTGTGCAGTAAATGTGCACATGTAGACATGCCCAGTGAGACGAGTATCACAAAAATTAGATGTAGACAGGAAGGATATCCACAGAATAATTTAAAAATCAAAGGGGATAATCTCCATTTGCATCCTGAAATAAGCAAGCGGGTGGAAGAGATGTCAGAAAACAGTGGGGTTAATTGATGATACTTTGCAGCAGGTGTGTAATGGTGGCATGTGGCGGGCTGGACTTTTTCCCATGGTAATAAAAAAAGGGTTAATGAAGTCTTCTGGGCTGGACTAGCACTGCCTTCCCCTTCCTACAATGAATGACAGGCCTGAAAGGAAAAAAATAAGAGGAAATGGTCTGGCTCAGAGAGAGGAAGACTGGTAGGTGCAGGTGAAATCTTGCCTTGCTTTAGACAACCAGGGTGTACTAGGAGCACCTGGCCCTTTGAACTGCCCTATGCATGCATGTACAGTGGGCAATAGTAGAAGGTACTTAATACATACATAGATGTGGCGGGGATGGGTCTAACCGCTATGCCATTGACTTCAGCAGAGTCAGGTTTTCCCTCAAGGACTTTAGCAAGGATGGGATTGGGCCAGCAAGCTATGCAGGCAGCATGATGGCGACAATCAAAGACCGAAGGCAAAGAAAAGCGGAGAAGGGAAAGGGATTTCAAACTGTGGGCGATGCCAAAGTTACAGAGAGTAGAGGCAAAGAAGGGAGGAGATGGGGTGTAATTAAAATTGTTTTTCCTTTGTGCAGCAGAAGCATTTCCATCGGAGACATTGAGCTGAAGGGAGCTGATAAGAGAGAAAGCACAGTAATGATGGAGTCAGTAAAGCAGCTCCTAGCATAGCTCTTCCCCTCCCCCCCCCCATCTCCAATTCAAACACACACCATGACCTCTTTATTTCCCACAGAGTCGGTGTGACCTTAAAACCTTAGCCAGCATTTGCTAAATGGAGCCCAGCTGGTTGTGCAGCTCCGGCCGTCAACATCTATTTTTAAAGCCCCAGGTTGCTTCGTGTTTTCTTTTACCAGCAGTCTTCCAGGGATCGCTTTATTCAGAGCTGAAGAAGCAGCAGGCTGCCTTTTAGCAGTCATTGTATTTTCAGGCTCTCAAATTGCAGTAGATGAAGAGTGGGGATTCAGCGTCTGTGTGAATACAGATGTTCGATGCAGAACTGGCTGGCACGAAGCCTCAATACCCGTGCTTGCAGGGAACCCTGTCTTACACAATAAGTGGCTATTATCATGGGGCTAAAGCTAGTGGGGGAACTTGTGGCAAAGTGGGAGGCGGGGGCTGTCAAAGCTGAACATTTTTGTGGTTGTTTGGACAGGAAAGGCTTCTTAGGTCTAGGAAGGAGTTGATGATCACAGCCAAAGAGAAGTGACTGCTGAAAATGCAACATCCCACTAGTTAAAATACTCATCCTGGGTGCATCAGGCCTTTTATCTGACTCATACAGTGCAAGGGCTTGAGTGTCCTAACCGACTGATTCATGGCCATTTGGGCAAGAGTCTCTCTCAAACTCTGCTGATGAGGCTGTTTCACTTTCTAGGAACACAGGCTTGAAGTTTGGTCTCCCACATCCCAGGAGAAAGTCTGAACCCCAAGGCCTTTGTCTGTTCTGGGCCTTGAAAGGTCTAGGAGGACTGGGCTGAAGTCCTGAAAACTTTAGCAAGACAGAAAAATCCCGTTCCCCCAACAAACCGGAACAAATAGAAATTAAAATATATATGAAAAGGTTGCCAACTTCCTGTGTTTCCATTATAACCAGTTGAAAAATCCCATTGAAACTGTTTTCAGTGGAAAATGGTTTTTCAATTAATTTTGTTTTTTTTAATTTTTTTTTTGAAGGAAAGCAGTTTCCTACATGGATAGAGTTGCCTTTCGTATCTTGCCATCTGTTCGTGTGTTATAATAGCCGAGGCTTCTCTTTCAACAGCCAAGCGCTCTCGCCTGGAATCTATTCTCTGGTGTTTAGCACTCACCAAGGCATCCAATTTAACTTTACTTTTGAACACTGAAAGGCCGGGGGATTTATTTGCAAAAGAAAACCTGGCGTCTTGGCTGATGAATTTGCAAACTGAAACCTAGACAATGCCCGTAGGTTCAAGGCTAATTATGAGGGGCAGCGCCCGGCACAGCACGCTCAGTTCTCACAGCTGTGTTGGGAGCGGTGTCGTTTTTGTCTTAAACCTCCAACCCCAGGTTCATGGGATTGTGCGGGAAGTTCAAACCTTCCCCGCGCTGATAAAGCTAACAACTGGAAGGAAAATAAGTGTGTGTGTGTGTGTGTGTGTAATAGAAGTGTAATAGAAGTCAGTCTCCTTACAAAACCCAGACCTCGATAAACTTTTAGCTGGTTGAGAAGAAGGGCTGAAGAAAGCAGATTCCTCCTTAAGCTGAATAAGACAAGGACACAATCAGAGGCTACAGCTGGTTGGGATTTCTTTTTCATAGTTTTCTGGCCCGAAATACAAGTCCCAGCCAAATGTGCGCACGCACGCACGCACACACGCATACCAGACTGCTACCTGATGACACTGTTCGACCCCCTGTGCGCAACGCTTTGAAAATGCCAGTGTGTGTTTACACTTTGCCTTCTGTGACACGGCTACCAACTGTTCCCAGAAACTGCTCATTAATGACAAGTTCCACATGTTGCAACTCCTAGGTTCGGCTGCGTTACACACGTCAGATCCCCAAGGGAATCTGGGCCCCTGGGCGTGAAATCATTTTGCTTCCTCTATCCTTGGCATAAACCTGTGCAGCTGAATGTCCACAGTATTCACTCATTTACCCATTATTAAAGTACAATGATGATATTTGAACAGACACAGGAAACATTTATTATTTATAATGAAACTGAAGTCAAGGTTCTTTAACAATACAACACAGCAATATTTAATGGCTTAAGCAATTTTTTAAGACAGGAAAAGGTTATTGTTAATCAAAAGAAATCCATATCACAATAACTAGCCAGGCAAAAGATTTTTTTTTTTTATGGAGGACTAGATTTAATTAAGGAATTAGGCACCTAAGCTGCCTATAGACGTCCTCTGATACATTCTCATTCGATTAATTGAGTCTGCTCCGCCTTCTAATTAGAACGCTCCAGCATGACTGCAGAGTCATGTATATTAAGTTCCCCCTGGTTTTCAAAACGGCCGTGGGGGCGCTTTACCTAAAGCTTGTTGAATGAGCTTTAATTAGAGCATCCAGCAGCCATTTTTAAACACACGGGGCAGTAATACACATGATGCTGTGACGTTTTAATTCTCCAGGATCCACTCTAATTAAAAGCCTCCTTCCCACCTGTAAAGGCGCATGTAAAGGCAGCCTTAATGGTGGACTGAGACAGAGCTGAAGTGCCTGACTCTAAAACTGTGATACAAAAGCCCTTGTTCAGGTGCCATCTAAGTGGCTGGACAGTTTCCTATCCGACTTCAAAGGTCTCTGGGTACTTCCAGTTCTACCTCTGTGCATACTCCGAACTTCCCTAGTCCAAACATGTGTGCGACTGGGGTCCAAACCGTGAGCAGACTGCTGCCTAAGTATCCTGAGGCACCTGCTCCATCAGGTGTTTTCATTGCAAGCCAAGCAACACACCACCAGGATTAGGCCCTGACTTCCCAATCATTAATACTTATATTGTCATTGTCATTGGCACACTTATGAAGTACAACTGTCCGCAATTTCACAGATGGGGAAACTGAGTCAGAAGTAGATAAAGCATCTTGTCCAAGGCCATGTCAGAAGTCTGCAGCAGACCTGTGAATGCAATCCAGGTGTTTTGAACATAGGTTCACTATTTTACCACAGGACTGTCCTTGATCTATAACAACTTCAATTATTTGTAGAATATTTATTTCTCTTTAGGAAAATGACAAGCAAGTTTGAGGCTCTTGCTTTACAGGTCAAGACACTGATTCATTTTTGGCTAATGTTCCTCAACAATACATTAAAATGATGACAGTTTTATTGGCAATTGCAAGACTGAGCACATTTTCAAATACAGTGGTTGTTCTTTTTCTTTCTTGCTTTCAACATTTTTCACGCCTTCCTCAACTGCCCCTGGCTACGACCACTCTTTGCCGCCCTCGGGGCACTGTTTGGGGCACTGGGCCAGGAATTTTTGGAGCGGGCATACATCTATTCTTTCCCGTACTGGGCAGCTGAGCAGGGCACAGTCGGCCTGGCCAACTTCCTGGTGGTCCAGGCCAAGATGGCCACCCTGAAGAGCCATTGAAACTGGCTCCCAGGACCAGGATGGACGATGCCCTGCAGCTTTTCCACCCGTTGGTGCAGGCCTGCCTCTCGCTTGAATTCGAGCATGTGGATCTCCGACAGACGGTGCCCAACTTTTGAGGAGCACTGGGCCATCGAGGGGGCACTGTGCCAGGTCGAGCAGGGATGCCTGCTCCTTGCGCTCTGACACCACCACCTGCTCGGATGTCCTAAGGCCCCCCTGAGCATCCCTGCTGTAGAACTGTATATATCTATATATGTATATGTATATATGTATATATTTCTTTGTTCATTTGTTTTGTCTAGAGCGTGAGGGTAGGCCCTGTGGCCCATGGGTCCAGGTCTCATTGCTCATGCCTGGCCTCATGGGCCCACTTGCCTTTCTAACTTGCTGCCATCCCCCCCCCCCTTGTTTATTTACTTTGATGCAATGTATACTTGTTAAAAAGATCACGGGCTAGACTGTGCAGGCAGGCCTTGCAGGCTATGAGCCCAGGCTTTGTCCTTGAGGCCCAGACATTTGGGCCAACCTGTAGGGTCTTTACTGCCCCCCATTTGTCACCCTCCCCAGAATAAACGTTTCTAAAAGTAAAAGTCTTTCTTTCTTTCTTTCCTCCGGCGGACGGTGTCCACCTTTGAGGAATGCTGGGCTGTTGAGGGGGCACTGTGCCAAGTCGAGGGGGGATGCCCGCTCCTTGCCCTGTGATGCCACCAGCTGCTCAGGGTGCAGAGGCGGATCCAGCGAGCTGAGACCTCGGCCTTTGTCCGACCCCTGATGTCCTGAGGTCCCCCTGGGTGTCCCCACTGGCAGAACTATATATATGTATATATGTACATACTTTTGTTCTTTGCATTTTTTTGTTTTTTGTCTAGAGTGTGCAGGCAGGCCTTGCAGGCCGTGAGCCTAGGCCTTGTTCTTGAGGCCCAGATCTTCGGGCCAACCTGTACATGATCTCTACTGCCCCCCATTTGTCACCCTCCCTGGAATAAATGCCTCTTAAAAGTCTTTCTTTCTTTCTTTTTTTAAGCGATTTTAGGCAGGTGTTTACACATGCAGGCATTAAAGTGCATTAACACTGTATGCGGACTGACTTGCGATTAAAGTTAGTCCCAAATCAATCCACACACACAGCGTTAATGATTTTAATGCACCTACATATGCATTAATGAGCCTTAACTAATCACACCTGTATTTACAGGTATCAAATTTAGGCACTATTAGCCCAAAATTGCTATTTTAAAGTGCAGACACATGCCCTAATGCGCTTTAATGCGTCTTAAATTTAATCTAATGTGCCTTAAAGTATCCCATGTAGATACACCCACAGTGTCTAAAATGTAGGTATCTGGCCTCAATTTAGGCACTTTTTGGAAGCTAGGGCCAATTACAGAGCATGATTATGAAGTGCAAAATCTGAATCTCATTGACATGTGTACAGGGGTGTAGGTTGTAGCCGCGTTGGTCTAAGGACATAGGCAGACAAGGTTCCTTGGGTGAATTTGATATCTTTTATTAGACCAACCTAAATATGCTTCTACACCACTCCTGTAGTGCAGAGGCCTTCAGAAGGCCCTAAGGAATTGACTCCCACTGGAAGGCATGTCTACAGTGTATTATGGCAGTTTACCGTACGTAAGACAGGCTCCAAATGAGAAAATATGGGCCCAGTGTTGATGTGACATCTTCACCACTTCTCATAAGGTACAACCAACATGGCATGCTTGTCATTTTAATGTCACCTGTCCTCCAGGGACGGTGAAATTGAACCTGTTTCTACCACCATTAGCAATCTCATAAGGGGCTTGAAAAGTTATGTCTTAAGGAATAAGAGCTGGAAAATTAAGCTGGAGAGGCTCCATTAAATGATGCCGAGCTGCTTTCTGATTAAAATAATGAAATGAAATGGCACAGCATTAAAAAGTTAGAGCTCCCCAAGGGCAAGTAAGTGTGTGCTGCCACCTGTTGTGTTTGTAGCTACATCCGCTCAAAGGTCTGACTAGCTACCAGCTAGTGCTCAATATACTTTTCAGGAAAAAAAAAAAAGAATTGAAGCTTCCAGCAATTGCACTTAACATGAGCCTTTTTGCAAGTGCCGTTGCCTGCCTCCCGAGTTATGAGGAAACTTCTCTTTTGTTTTGTTTTAAATGGGAAAACAAATGAATCCATTCTCCAGTTCCTCCACCCTTCTTTTTGCAAGCTTGCCTACACCCCCTTGGTGCTTAACGCTGGTTAAAGATGTTTGTGGAGGACCATCTCTAAATGGTACCAGCTCATCTCAGCAGAATAACCAGAAAGGGGGAGTGTAATAGAGAAAGAAGAGAAAGGGAAAAGAGATATGGGGAACAAGTAATGTGTAAAAGAGCAAATAGGGTCACAGTATCAGTCAGTTCTCATGTGTTTCTTAATCCTGCTTCCAGACAAGAATAGCAACAGAAAAACGGAAATGGCATAATACGAGCCATTCATTATATATTTTTGAATGTGACAAATCAGGAAGTTCAGGAAATCTTACAAGAAAGGGTTTTGTTGTTTCAATTTCCAGCATGAATTGTTGACCAAATAGCATTCTAGATCATAAGCCATGAATCACATGGTACAAGGGCTACTGGGCCATGTTACACGGTACCTTTAAACCACTATAAAGGCACTCAAAAAGAGAGCTGTCACACATTAAAGTATGTAAGCCCCCTCATAACTTTTTTGAAGATAAGCCTTGTAGAAACAAGTTTATCTTTGAAATTTTTTACCCATGTAGTTCTAGGGTATTGTTAGGGGAGGTGAAATGTTTTCCTTCCATTCCTCCAGTACCCCAGGATGCACAGCTCCCAGCCTCCCTACCCCTTCCCACCCTCCAAAACTGTAGTGGTCTCCCTGCCTCCGCTTCCACACTGAGAGCAACTGCTCTGAGCAGCTTAATTGCAGAGAGACGATGGCTGCATGGTCTCATTGCCTGGGGGCTCTGTGCTGAGCAAGAAGCCCCCGGTGCTCAATTAAACAGAGACCATGTGACCAGGGGAAGTGTGCTTCCCCCGGATGCATGGTCTTGCTAAAACTGAAACGGCGGCTCCATGCTGAGAGCAGAGCCACCAACGGTTAACTGTTAAATTTATAAACATGATTTACAAGATAATCCCAGGGATTTCAGATAGTGTTAAAAGCATTCTACCCTTCTGGGGTCTTTCTGAGTTCTTTGCAGCACAAGAATTGCTCTATGGGATAAAAAAGGAGTGAAAACCAAGTGCTGGCATTTACCAAGGAGTGCCTCGAATCTATCAAGGGGTGCTTTGAATCTATTGATGGGTGCGTCAGGTAACACCTTGTAAAAGGTATTTAACAGCATCCAGGTCCCTGGAGCTAATTATACTGTATTTACTCAAATATAGGATGACCCTAATTTTAAGGCAACCCCCAATAATTAGTTTCTATATATGGCAAATTTATAAATTTGTTATAATTTTCCAGGTATAGAATTGAGTTATTAGAGGTTTGCTTTGAATTTGTCCCCCTCCCACTGCTACACCCGGGAAAATAAATCTTTGGGAGTCAGGTATCCCCTTTGCTCTTTGCCCGCCCCTCCCCACCCCCCAATTCAGCGCCCTGCAGCCCTACCCCCAACCCTTGCTGTCACACTCTGCTCCCTCTGGACACATGGAAAGGGTGTAACAAGGTTCTGTCCTGAAAGGGAAGGCTTAAGAAAAGGGGAAACGTAACAGAGTGTACCAGCCTCACTCTAAGTTGTTGCATTTGTTTTGTGAGTATTATAATTTGAGTAACAAGCCAAAGGCCTGGCAATCTTTTTTGACTGAACACCTGAGCACAAAGGGGAAGTAAGAACAAGGTAAACCCCAGCTGGGCTCTCATAACTGACCGGTGTTGTTATGATCCAAAGATGGAGACGGACACAGAGCAGGGGAAGGTGGACCCGTGTATCTTGGCCCAAATAAGAGTGCCACACATATAAGGCAGCTTTCCGCACATTTCCTTTTCCAACAAAGCATTACATCAAGACATGGCAGGAAAGAGTTAGACAGGCTGCCCAAACAGGAGGACCCTCTACTTCTGTTAAATATGGTAATCAAATATGCCATTACTGGGACCTTTTCTGATTTATCCTGGTATTCATCAAGTGTAGCTCCTAGACACTAAGTGGAGTTAAATTCAGGCAAATATCAAGCCCTCAGAATGTTCTTAAGAGGTACCATCCAATCTTCCTGCTGGTGAAGCCTTTTATGCACCTGTCATTTATGCCCATTTTATGACCCTCTCATTTATGCACCAGGACTCTCCACTTACATAAACGGGTGCAGATCTGATTTGGGTCCCTTCATACAAACCTCAGGACTGGTTCCACTCTATTTAATAGATGATTATGTAACAGAATGCTTTCAGATTTTGAAGTATATGGTTGATAACAATCTTTCTTCCTCATAGAGAATTCCTACTCAAGGTAAAACAAAAAAATCCACTGACCTTTTTGGATGCAGTTCTAGAAAACACCCACCATTTGTGGAGGTCAGACAGATTATGTGACATAAACTGTGCACTTTTTGGCTTCTTTTTTTGCAAAAGTACCCTGGCCTGAGCTCAGCCCTGCTATTTGTCAGCACCCAGGAAAGTTTGTGATTTGTTTGCGCTGACAATACACAGTGTCTTTGGATGGAAGCTGTGGTTTTCAGTTACTGTGGAACTGTCTGCAGGAGAATGAATGTTTGATCTGTTTGCCGAAGCCTCCTTTCTGGTAGCTGAGGTGATGGAAAGCTCTGGGAATTTGTTTTTAATGCTGCTTGTTCCTGAAAGCTCTTGAAATCAGCTTTGCTGGCTTCGTATGAAATCTGAGTCTGAGCCATTCAAACGCTTTCCTTTGACTGATATTTTGTACACATGAATGTTTGGGAAATGACTGTTCCAAGACATGCTCATGTTCTTTATGCAAATTTGACATTCTTATGCAAGCAAGTCTGCTCACTATTTATTATTTGTTGTTCATTAAAGGGTTTTTTTCACTCTTTGCTGCTCATTTTTCCTCCTTCCTCGGTATAAAAAGTTTCAGCCGACTCATAAAAGAACATCAATACCATGTGACAAATCACACACCATGAAAAGCTAATCAAAAACAGTGATCAGTTAGTGAATATCCTGTCAGCAAGAAGTTGGACAAATTATTCAGCTAGTATGTTCACAGAAATCAGAATCAGCTTATGGAACAAATTAAAGAAAAGATGAGCCTCTGTAGGTATGTTATTTATCCCAAGTGAGACAAAAGCCAGCGCTGTGTGTTGTTTCCAAAGAAATGCACTTACCTGTTGTTCAGTCAACCACCATTATCCAAATCACAGATTATTTTCCCAGCTACCTAGGCCAGTGTGAAAGGAGAGGCCTCGGGAATGGAGGAAGGCCTGGGGTTGACCCTTCTCTTCTACTTACCTCAGGTGGGACAGGGAATGCTGCCAGGGACCAGAGCACCACTCCATGCTTCCGGAGCCAGTTCTCAGTCTGGATTGACAGCAGCGGAGCCTAGAGTGGTACTTCTGGCTCCAGAGAGGAACAGCCAAGGAGCGATTGCAGCATGAAGAGATGCTAGAGAACTCTCCTACTGGTGCCCACCTGGAGCCAACTGTGGTGAGAGAGTCTACATCTCCAAGCAGGGGTGGTCAGAGGACCACCAGTCAGTCTGTGGATTACTGAGAGAGTGCTGAGGGCAGCACGCCAGAGAAGGTCAAAGCTCTGGATTGAAGTAGGTGCCCAGGGAGACAAGTGGTATATGGCTTAAGATCATGAGCCTGCCATGAGCGGGGCCATAAAGCTGGCTGGTGGAAGTTTTTGTTTTTCAAATTGATTTGCTCATTTTGGGACTGTAAGATAAATTAATAGTGTGGGGATCCACCCCAGATGAACAAAGAGACTAAAGTTAATCTTTTGATTTTGGTTCCCTTCAGAACTGTTAAAGAAGGGAATTGATTGGGAGAGGGGAATTCACCCCAAAGACAATGCATAACTGTTGCACGACTGTTGAATTGATGGTCATTTTGGAACTGTTAAAATGAACTGACTTGAGTTCACATTGGCACCCTGTCAGTTGATTCATGATAGGAGATGAGCTCTAGTTGAACTGCTAATCAAAATCCGTGTCACCGGATTTTGGCACCCAATGGCACCCAATGGGACTTCATTGAGGCCCATCAGAAGGGCCTGCCAGATTCCAGGTGGCCCAGATAGGTCAACTGTATGTGACACAAGGGCTTGCGCCTGAGAAAACAACACTGAATAACATTAAAGAAGTGGTAAAGGTGGGGTGTAGGGCAGGAGGAGCCCCATGAAGAAATTCCTCTATCAGGCCCCGACATATCACCCAGCAGAACCAGCTCCCTAACTGAAGGACTATCAAAGTCATGGTGGGTGCAAAAATAACACCAGAGCATGGCTGGGGGATAGTGTCACCCCCTCCACATCCTGATGTCATTCGCTGGGAAGATGCCAAGCCAGAGGGGCCTAGACCTTACAGCACCTACCCTGACAGCTAGGTACAGATGTTACACTTAACTCATGTTAAGCATGTAGAAAGCCCTTTACAGTCATAAAAAATACAGATGTTCGTGACGCATAAAGCACTTTAAAAATTGTAGACCCCAATCTGAGTTAGCCCTGGATGGATGTGGTATCAAACTAAAGCACTTTAGGTTAGTGTATTTTATCAAATATCTGGAGCACATCTGACCTTAGTTAAGCTAGGAGGCATTCTCCCAGCATCCCAGGGGGCCCTTTCTGGACAGCTTACTAACCTGGGCAAAGCAGACAACACTGGCCCAACCCCACCTCTGGGGTGTCATGCAGAGGAGACGAAAAAGTCTTTCTCCTCCCTGTGCAGCTGGGTGGGGGGGTGAAGGGAATGGACCCCCCACCCCTGCTTTGAGTCCCCCCACTACACACACACAGCTAACTGGTTCAGGGGTTGGGGGGCCGAGCCAATTCTGCATGGCAGGGAAGCTCTGTTCACTGCCGGCCACAGTTCCTGGCATAGAAAAAAGCCAGACAGGCACCCCTGTGCTGCAGCTTATGGCTGCAGTTGCCAGGAGGGGGTGAACAAGCTGCACAGCCCCCACACCTTGCTGGCTTGGGGCTCTGTAGAGGCTAAGCAATGTTCATGCAGTGGGAGGAGTGGGGTCTCCCTTTCCCCATGCCCCCACTTCCTAAGCCTCCTGACATCTGCAGCAAGCAGCTGCAGCACACAGCTGGCTAACCCAGCTTTTGGCCTTGCTGAGAATTGGGGCTGGGGGAAGGGAGCCCATATGCCATGTGAGTCCCCGCCCTCCAGATTTCTAGGTCAGATCTTGGGGAGGGGGGTATGCTGGGTCCATTTGGAAGGGGGGTTCCCTCCCCAGCCTAGTTCCTGGTGCAGCTAAAAGCCAGGGCAGGTAGCCCCATGCTTGTAGCTCCTGAGCTGTCAAGATGCTAAGGTGGGGCAGGGGAGGGAGGCACTTGGCCTGGCTCACACAAGACCCAACCCAGGAAGCTCATGGCATGGGGGCTTCCTCCCCCCTTCCCCAGCCTCTTGACAGGTGCAGCCAGGAGCTGCAAGCACAGGGGCAGAGTCCTCCTCCCCTCTGCCCCCAGCCTCTGCTAACAGTTGTCAGCTGGCAGGGGGGCAGGGCTGGGGAGAGGGGTCTCTCTGACAGCCTCCTGGGAAGCAAACAGGGGGCACCTCCTCTGGCCTTGGCCGGTCCAGACAGGTTCCAAGCTTCTCCCCCAAACCTCCTCCCCCACCCCGCACCGAACAGTGAGCATCTGTTTGGTTTACTCCCACTCTAATTTATAGCACTTTAATTGCAATAGAGCGCTTCCATCAGGGGGTTTTGAACATCTGTACTTAGCCATAGGTAGCAAGGGAAGTCAAGTATTTTGCAGAGGAAAAGGTGAGTTTTCACTGGCTGAATAGATTTAACTTACTTCAGAAGTGTTGCTGCATGTTGTAAGGAGTTTGAATTAAAATGGGAGATCATTGTCCTCTGGATATTGTTCTTTTCACACAAGGAAACAGTGTGAACCTGTGGATAGTTCTCAGGACTCAGGCTCACAAAATCTGGGTTCACTTCCTCCCTCTGTGTTGCTGGCCTGCTGGCTGGCCTTTAACAAGTTATGTTGCAACCCTTTTCCTCAATTTTCCTTTCTGAAAACTGGGGATAACAACAATGATTTTCTTTGCAAAACTCTTTAAGATGTACACGAGATGAGGGCATGAGCTGAGAGCTAGATGGTCTTTGGGCCTAAGCAGGTTTTTACAGTGGACTTACCATGGTAAATTCTTAGCTCCTTCTAACAGTGTATTGCTCAATATGACTATCTGTCTTATCGTGTGCTGTTTGTTTTCTCATCCATTCCCCTAAAGAAGAAATGTAGAACATGTGTCTTGTTTTGGTAGATAGGGTGTGGAGGTGGGGGGTTAAATACATATACATATTACTGCATTTTTATATTAGGGAGGTCAAGTTTTGCAGAAAACACCTTACAAAGTAGAAGGAAATGAAGTGGATGACAGTCCTTTTTTCCTGGGTTTACTCATTTGCAGTAACATACCATCCTCAGGAAAAAGTCTAATCAGTTTTCCTCTTATGGTAGAGACTCCTATGCACCAGAGAAACAATATTATTGAATACAGCCTTCATCCCGGACCTTTAGGGAGTAATTTAGATAAGGTCCTTAAAGATTGCAACCTAGGAACGACTCAGTAGTCTTTGGGAATCCAGTGTAGAGAATAGAGGACAAGCCAAACATAGTTGTAGGAGCCAGTGTTGCTGCTGTGTGCTTCAGAGTTTCCTAATCTCTAAGAGTTACACGCCCAGCTACATTGCATTGCTGTAGTACAGCCAAGAGTTACCAATGGCATGAGTAACTGAGGTCAAGTTATCCGTGAGAATGAGATGGAGTGTGTTAGCCCACTAGGCTAACTGATAAAAGTATTACCATATTTTCTCACATACCACACAAGCTCAAATAAGACAAAAATTGTGAAAGTCATAATGAAGGGCCGGGGGTGAGGAAAAGATTTGCAGCATTATGGCTGCATAGAGCAGGGACAGAGCCTAATTTTTAGTTCATCCTCTCTTTTCTGTGTAGGCAAAAGCTGTAGCTGCTGCTGAAGATTGGTCTCTGTGGATGGATCTGCAATTTTGAAAAGGGCTAAAAATAGTTTGTAGGGCTGTGTAATAGGAGGAGAGGGACCAGAAAAGAGTATCTAGCACGTGGCAAAATTACCTGAAGACAGGTTAGCTTGCTTAGCAAAACATCAAGACAGTTAAAAAAGAGAAATGTGCATTAATATCTGTGGAGCAAAGGAACGTGAGCCATTAACTATTTCCTCCTTCAGCCGCCTGAATAGAAATGCCACTGCTGCTGGGGGAGATGGGAGGAGAGCAAGTAGAGCAAAAATCAAAGCAGGGTGCTTCTATTCTGGGTAAAAAAATCAGCTTTCCTGCTTAAGATATGCACCCCGATTTTGGGGGGTTAACTTTGGGAGGAAATGGGCATGTGGTATGTGAGCAAATAAGGCATGTACAGATGCTGGTCTGTGAGACCATAAGGAATCAAGGATACTCAAGAACTAGTGCTTGAATTTATGGGTCTATTCCTTCTACCAAAGGGGGCTGTGCTACAGCTGCAAACTATTGAAAATGCTTCCTTCCACCCAGCTCCATGAGCTGCCTCACTTGAATTCAGCTTCAGCAATCCCTTCTTCACCCCTGCTTTTATCTTGTCCAAGCATGGTGCCATCTTACAATCATAAAATCATAGAAAAAGAAGGCAGGAAGAGACCTCAGGAGATCATTTAATCCACCCCACTGCTTGAGATTAAAGCGTGCCTGAATAAAGCATCCCAGGTAAATTTTTCTCTCACCTGTAAGACCTGTAAGACTGCCATTGGTGGTAGTGGAGGAGTATTAGGGACTAAATGATAGGTGGAACTGGTGTCATGTGACTATTGGGGGCAATAGAGTTCATAATGTCTGAAAGGGGGTTCCTGCTG
>NW_005842173.1:1946131-1962458 GCF_000455745.1 Alligator sinensis
TGTCTGCAGGGCGTGTCCTGCTGATTGAAAAAGCCCTTGCTCCACCAGTAAGGCATCTCATGTCAGAAGGGTGGTGTCCCATGACTGCTTGTTAGGTTAGTCCTCTAGAAAGGACTCATGCCATGTCATTTCACTGAATCCGGACCCCAACCTCCTTTCTCTTCCAGAGAGCAATATTAACCTCAGATCCTCTGTGTTTCAGAAAGAAACAGCAAATGATTAATTAACACAGCTGAGACATTTGTTAACTCGCCTCCATTTGGAGTGTGCTGCGACGATAGCATTTGCCCATGGTTGTGTAGGAGGATGATAAAGTCTTTCCACAAGATAATATGTGAGCCTACTGAACCACAAAGAAGAAATATGATACTGAAATACAACTGAGGCTACCCCTGTATTCCTTTATCATGGTTTCTGTGCTGAAACAAGAAAGGAGATTATATTTCCATACATGTTATGCTCAGCTAGCTAGGTTTCATCAGTATAAGAAGGGGGAAGGCTGATGGCTCCTTTCTGTCTCATCCTTTTTAGTAGATGCACAGGGCAGCCCCATGATCATATAATCCAGAATTCAATAAAGTCAAGCAAAGAGCTGGGTTTACTGCCATTTCCTTGTCTCCCTCTGGTTCCCTTGCTTCCCAGTTTCAGCCAGAACAAGAAGTGAACTTGCCAAAATACTGCCAGAAGCTGTTCACTCACTTTGCTGTGTTATTTGAATTTTAAAAAAAATAATAATAATCTGGGAATAGTAGCTGAGGGACAGCCAGTGCAGCTTGCTTATAGATGAAGACAATGGGGACCTCTTGCCTTATTGTCTCTTTTCACACTGTTTCAAATTCCTTCTTTCCCTACTTGTAGGCATTTTAAGGCTATGCAAACCTGAATGATAAATATAAAATTAACTTTAAATGACACCTACCTGCAGAGCTCTGTATTTTTTTTTCAGAGACTCATTTATACTCCTGTTCAAGTGTGCAACTGTCTGGTTACAGGTAGAGTGATGTCTGAGCAGGTGAGAGTGAAGATCTCTCTTTTTGAACCTCCTGGGTTGTGTGTGGGTGAGTGGCTTTATTGATGCAGAAGAGTTCAGTTATCGGTTTCAAAGCTGACTTACTTAAATTACTATGAAGTCCCATGTTTTGGGGGTGTTGGTTATAGCCATTGGGGGTGTTGGTTATAGCCATGTTGATCTAAGGACATTGGCAGGTAAGGTTCTGTGGGTAAATGTGATATCTTTTATTAGACCAACCAAATAGCTGGAAAAATCGTTTTTTGCAGGTTTTCAGGCACAAACACCCTTCTTCAGACATAGGGAGAGTCTGCCAGTGCTTGTGTGCTCTCCAGGGTGGAACAGAAGCATAAGCCAATATGCAAAATGCAGGTCTATGAAAATGCAAATGCATGGCAGGGAAGATCAGAGAGGATGGGAGACAATGGCCGCATACAGACGAGTGCAGATATGTTGTATGTAGCACCGCAGAACCATCGGCAGGGCCACACACTACACATGCAGGCATACCCCACATTGCTACCTTGCTGCATGGGGTGGGGGTTGACTCCGGGACATCCCCGAGGACAAGTAGCACAAAGTGTGACACTGCTACTTATCCCCAAGGAAACCCCGTGTCTTCACTCATGTGGACATGACCAATAGGCGCGAGACAGGAAGCTTTGTGAGGGGAAGAGTGAGGTGTTGACCTGGTGCTAGAATGTAGCCGGTAACATGTCGAGAGGCTACCCGGGGTTATCGGATGGCAGGCAGGTTATAACGTGCCATAAATCCAATGTCTATATTTAGTCCATGCTTTGTTGCATCCACTAGATTTATGAAGGTTGTTGGCTCTTCTACAAAAGGTGTTTTCCAACAATTCCAAAATAGTTTCCAACAATTTTTCCAACTATTTAGTTGGACCCCTGCTGACTTCCTGCTCTTGGACTCAATGATCTTCCGAGGTCCCTTCCAGCCCGAATCTATGAAGTCTATGAAATCTACCCAAAGAGATTTGTCTGCTTATGAAGTCCTGTTGCAGGTGTCCTTCCTGTTGCTTTAAGAGTGGGTTATTTTCATAGGATATTTAGAAGTGGAAGAGCCTTTGTGGTTCACCTAATCTAACCCCCTACAGAGATGCACACCCACTTCAGCAGAGAAGAACTGTTTTGCTATCTTTTTTATGGCAGCCTTTCAAATATTTGCCAACTGCTGTTGCAACCCCTCCCAGTCTGCATCTTCTGCACATTTGGTCAGAATATAGTCTGTTCCTCCATCCAAGTCATTAAGAAAATAGCTCCCAGCACAGACATCTTTGGAGCCCCACTTGAGACATCCTGCCAGTCTGAAATCCACCCATTAGCAGATACTCTTTGCTTGTGGTTATTCAAAGAATAATTAATCCATGTTATGGTAATTTTGTGGAGTTTACATTTCTCTAGTTTACTTATGAGAATAGCACATGGGACTGTGCTGAAAGCTTTATTAAATTCCAGATAAATTATTTCCACCAAATTTTCTGTAGTCATCAAGCCCGTTCAAAGAAGGAAATCAAGTTGCCTTGTAAGGATTTACACTCCGTATTGGTTATTACAATATATGGATAAAAACCCTTTTATCTTCAAGATATTTATAAATTCACTATTCTATAAATAGTTCAAATAACTTCTTAGGTATTAGATTCAGATTGACTAGTCTATAATGAGTATGGATCTCCTTTCCGCCCCTCTACTCCATTTTTTTTTTTTAAAGATGAGCACTATACGAGTCTTTCTCTAGTCCTTTGGGACCTCAGCTGTCATCTATTAATTTAAAAATATTATTGCCATTTGCTCTGTGTGGAGCCCTGAAAGACTGCTTTCCTGACCTTATATTAATATGTTTGCATACCTAATATATCCCAATATACACAATACCTACTACTGACTATCACACCATTTATCGTCCAGCAAGACTTCATATTGTTAGTGTTTTTGCTGAGTGCAATCCAAAACATTTGTGGAACGGGAAATTATTAGTAATTACAGTTTTGTATTGTTTAGAAACTGTAGTTCTCAGTTCAGGATCCAAATCCTACAAGGACAATTTGATTGTGGCATGAAGTTTTGCCTTCCAAAAGACACAATTTTAGCCTGAGGATCTTGTGCCCACTTTGCTTCCAAAAGGCATTACAGC
Organism: Alligator sinensis; assembly: GCF_000455745.1. Classification (NCBI taxonomy): domain Eukaryota; kingdom Metazoa; phylum Chordata; order Crocodylia; family Alligatoridae; genus Alligator; species Alligator sinensis. The sequence goes on from NW_005842173.1 coordinate 1,949,295, forward strand.
AGTGTTAAAATAAGTACAAATTCAGGATTTGAATGAATGTACACATGTATGCATTCATAGGACTGCATGAACAACACTGCTATAGTTCATGTGGTTTTGATGTGCTACCAATGAATCCTTTGCAATGAAAATCATGATAATAATGGGCAAAGTAATCTATCTGTATATTTTTTCCAACTAAAATTATTTAATAGTATTATTATATTAAAGCTGGGTAATTTGCCTGGGTTGTGCTGATGCTCCTACAGGAACTAAAGCCTGGAGGTTCCTGGTTAGAGGGACTTGCCCCTCCACTCAGATCCCTCAGGTGTTTTTTAACAACACTTGCAGTAGCAGGATGTTAACACTGTCCTCATCCCCCTGCTTCATCTATGGCAGGTTAAGTGTTCGGGGTCAATGTGCTTTGTAGCTGTTTGTGTAGTTTTTAGAGTCGGTTAGGCCAGTGGTTCTCCACCTTTTTTGTACCAGGACCCATTTATAAGCATTGATGGCCAGTCCTGACCCAGTGCACCTTGCTCCTGACCCGCTGTCCCCCATCCCCAGACCTCAACCCTGCCATTGGGGGGGCGGGAGGAGCAGCTGCTTGCAGGCTGGCACTCTGACAACCTGCAAGGGAAAAACCAGTTTCCCATGTTTTTCTCTTTAAAAAGGAGAATCTATTTTTAGCATTTGTTCGCACCCCTTCCATATATTCTTGCAAGCCAATTTTGGGCCATGACCCGCAGGTTGAGAAATGGGGGTTAGACAACCAATTGTATGGGGTGGTTTGGATAGGGATGCTCTTGCCTTGAGCAAGGGGCTGGACTAGGTGAGGTCCTGAGGTCCAGCACATGCTAGGCACATGGCACTTCAAGCAGAAACACTCGGTTGTGATCTCAGAGAGGTTTAGACATGGGGGCTGACACAGGGGGCAAGAATGTAGGTTGAGAGTCTCATTGAGCATGGGGTAAATCAAAGGACAAGTTGGGACATACTTCTTAGCTTCTCCCTTGCCAGAGCAAGTTACTACAAGCCTGTTGGAGCCACTTACACTGGGCATCTTACCCAGCTATTCTGGCCAGGGATACTGGGAGAGAGACCCAAATCTGTTCCCATTCCTGGCCTCCTTTTGCTATGTTCCTTATAGAAGCCCCCAATAATTTCTACATCTCCCCCACAGGTATCACATGCTTCACTTGAATACTCTTATAGTGCATATTTATATTGTTGCTATTTTTATTATTCAGTAGCATCCACAGGCTCTTCCTTAGATCTGGACCTAGTCATAAGAAGCATTGCAAACTTTCCATGCTCAGGAGCTCTGCAACCACCCAACTGCCCTGCCTCCTGTCTAGGCAAGAGCACACGCAGTCCCACATGGCATGGAGAAGGCACCACACCCAGGCATCATAAATCTGTGATCAAGTCATGGCTAAAGAGTCCCTTGTACTCTGACCTGCGTCTAAATGGACAAGACCTGGGTCTAAAAGTACTCTGACCTGGGTCTAAATGGACAAGACAGCTAAGGCCAAAGAACAAGAATATTATCGTTCCCATTCCACTGGTAAGGAATGTAATGAGGCTATGCAAAATGAAATCATATTGTGTCGAATGGCAGGTTAAAAAAAAAAATCAAGAATCATAATCATTAAGTGTGTTAGCACAACTGATTTTGTTTATTTTTCAACCAATCGAAAATGCAATCATGCTGTATTTACATAGACAATACATTGGATAATATACCAAATGTACACAAGAGAGAAAATGGTATTCCATATCTGTTTGATTTTCACTTTTCTGTACTGTACATGTGTTAAACTGCCTGATATATATTCATATCCATCTCAATCATTTTTGACAACTGGATTAATACCGTTTCTTTAACAGGACAATGAAGCAAAAATAATATCCACTCATTGCTTGGGTGAACTGGCTGTGTGCGATCTTTTACACCGATTCCCCCCAGGCCTAATTCCTCACATAAAGGCAATTCATTTGAGTTTAGGATAGGTTTTATGAGCACATATCTGCTTAGACTATATACTTTGGTTAGTATACAAGACCATCTACAGCTATGTATTTCTCAGGCCATATAAAGTAGCACGAAAAACAAAAACAGAAAATAGTCCTTTCACCTTTTTAAGTGTTCATTTTCTCTGCATTTCCAGTGTCGTTTATTTTGTCTACCATTTATTACAGCCCTTTTGATGTATTTTCCTCTCTTATTTTCTTACAAAACAGTCTATTTATCTATCTGTATAAAATATATATATATATTTATAACAAGAAATGACCCCAAAATTTGTTTAAGCACACGCATTTATTTTTGTGCCCATTTAGAATATATACTGCGTATATATACTCTACTTTGAATGTCGTTGTCCCTGAATTTCCTAGTCTTACCTACTAAAACAAGGAATTTTATTTTCTGTTTTGTTTTAAGATGCACAGTTATATATGCAAGATTAACAAAAGCAGAGCAGCCACAGGAAGAGACAAATCCTTTTTTTACAGGTCATCAGTTTGATCTTGTTCATTATCTTTACTTTATGGTTTGGTTTGTAGTGACTAATTCCCTAGAATCAGAGCATTTGAATTTCGTGTTGTATCTGCTAGTCCCAAAGAGCGAGCATAGGCATGTACAGGGAAAGCTCAAGGCTGGAAGATGTAAATGGATCTGGTACTTGGAGATGCCATGTTGCTCTGGACCATATATGCTATGGTGTGTTGGGAATCACATACAATTTGACAAGCTCAGGCTCAATCCAAATAATTTCTAGCTGGTTGAAAGGCCTTTATTTCTACATCATTTTATTTGGGCCCACAGCTGGGGAAATTCTTCACATGATCATCATGCGCATTATATCAATACTCTATTTTACAGCAATACTTTCTGCTTAGTAAAATCCCCATTCTAGTTATACATAGCTATGTTTCCAAGCAGTCTAATCTCACAGCACTAAGACTGGTCATATGAACACTGTTGTGGTATATCTAAAGGATCCCCTTGAATATGATGCCATAAGCTAGGGGGGTTACAACTTTAACCTGACCCTCTAGCTCACACATCGGTGCCTAATGATTTTAGCTCATACTTGAGAGCCCCAAGTAAAAATGCCTTGAAAGATTGGGAAAGAAAAAAAAATAGAAAACTGTAGTGAATTAAAAACCACTGTAAAGTACTCCTTGCTTGTTTAGAAAGAGTCCATAATACTGATACATGTTTTTTTCCAGAAATCAATACATTTCTATCTATAATTCTTCTTTATTTTGGCTTCATCTCCACCCGAGAGTTAACCTCATCGCCATCCAGGTCATACTCTTCTACTTGGCCACTGGTCCACACCTTCATACGGTCAGTCAGGTCACTGGTTCGGGGAGCCAGGATGAAGTCATAGATAAGGGCAGCGCTCAGTCCTCCAATGATTGGCCCGACCCAGAAGATCTGAAATGTAACATCAGGCACCTCTTTCAATGCTGCTTATTCAATCAGTCATTCATCCTAGAACTATTCTTGAAAACACCCTGTATTTGCTATATGCTTACATATTCAATTTGATCAAGAAAGGCTCCCTAGGTTCTTGTTCAGTCTGGGAGGTGGGAACTCTTTAGTACTAATCCTCACATTGATACTGACTTGTTGTGCATTTTTTTTTTTTTTTGGGGGGGGGGGGCAACTAACGTCATGAGCCTTGAAAACACAAATTGAAGCAACTGCATGGAAAACATGACGCACGTATCTAATTAAATGTGGTCTGATTGTCAATGAGGTCATGAGAGATGCGTGAGCTCACTGTCTCTAAAAACCATGCTATATTTATGCTGGGATAACATTTACAAAAGCGCCAGAGACATAAACATCGTATCCCACTGATGCTCGATAGGCTTTTGGCTGTTTCAAAAATTTTACCCAAGATGCCTATTAGGGATTAGAGACAAAATCCAGAGGGTCCAGAGGATCCTTTGGTACGTATAAAAATGATGCACTCGTTCCCAGGTGGGTGAGTTAGAGAAACAGGGCTGTGCGTGTAGGTTTTCTTTCAAGTTAACGGAGAAAGTTAGGCAATCCACAGACTCTCACAAAATCCTGTAGATGGGGCCCATAGAAAATGCTGAGCACGGTGGTGGTCAGAAACCCCTGACTGAATGAAAGCTGTACAGAGTGCCTTGATCCAGTTGGGTGCCTAGGCCTGGCATCCTCTGTGATAGCACTGCCCACCCCCCACTTTGGTTTATAGTGCATCTATTTTCTTTTCCAAAGCATGTATTTGTGCAATCAACTTTTACTAGCACAAATGTTCCTGGAAAGTGAGCTTCAAAGTCATTTAAAGTAGCGCTGGAAGAAATCAAATGGTAAGCTCTCATGCAAATGCATTTATCTCAACATGTATCTAGTGAAGGAACAGCCCCCTCATCATGTTAGTTCAAGTGAATGATTTTATTCGAAGTGCTTTGGACATTAACAATTCTGATGGGGTTCACCGGTGCCCCTAACTAAAGCAGGGCACCTGGCAGAGCTGCCCTGGGCACCAGTTTGAGGAGGGGGTGAGGAAAAGAGAGGCTCTAACCACTGCCACACAATTGCACTAGCCGTGCAGCAGCAACCAGAAGTCACCATTGCCCCAGTGCGGAGCAGCTGCCATGTGCTTCAAGCCCCAGTGTTACACCAGTAGTATTCGCCATTCTAAGTCATAGCAAAGATCTCTGAAATATATAGTAGTGTCAAAATCCTAATGCCAGAAAGCATTTAAGCAGTTGTTTAACAGAATTAAACATATGCATAGTCCTATTGACTTCAAAGTAACTTTATGTGCTTAAAGTTATTCATGTGTTTATGTGCTGTCATGAGTCTAAATCTCAGTATTTACTGTGCTCATAAGCCACAACTCAGAAATACAGCTTGAAGGCCACATTATTGGCTTGGTACTATGGATAATATATGTTTTAAAATGCGTGTTTCCTATGCCGCTATTTTATATCATCTCTCATCCATGGGCTGGGACGAACTTGAATAATAATTATGACCATGATTTAAGGATTTAAGGTCCATAACATAAATTCCAGTGTGCAATAAAACCTGTTTAACTTACCCAGTGATTAGTGAAGTTATTGGCAATCAAAGCTGAACCAAAAGATCTTGCTGGGTTAATGCCACAACCAGTGTAATCAATCTATAAGACACACAAAAAAAAGAATTGCTGTTAAGGAAGATATCCAGAATACAAGGTGTCCTACAAATGCAAAACTCAATAGTGAAATAGAGTGAAAGGTGTATTTTGTGATTCACAGCCGGTCCATAATGCAATTCGGGTTGGAATTTTCTAACAAGTCTTGGACAGAATGGAATAAAAAAGAAGACTGAATCCATCCATTGAAAGCAGAGGAGAACTGTCCATAATGAAACACAAGTGAAATGCTGGCCCCACTGACATCAATGGGAACTTTGCCACTAACTTCAATAGAGCTATGATTTCACCTCCAGCTCCTGTGAATCGGTGTAGCTCTACAGATTTAACTGGACTGATGCTGATATGAACCTCATGATGATATGGTCTGGCACCTCTGGTTCTTTGGTTTATGGCAGTCTCTCTTACTGACATAAAGTAATATGTGTAAATTATTCCAAAATCATCTATGACAACTTACAAAGTCCATAAAGGCATCAGGCCAGATCCTATCTCAGGTACTAAGTGCCTGAATAGCAAGAGGTAAACGAATCTTCCTCTTTCTCACTAAATTGCGTAGTTCAGGTTTGCAGCTAAGATGAAAGTGCTTGACGAAGGAAGACACTTTGCTTTTCAGGGACCACAGCAGGGTGGAATAGGACTGAATTTATACACTCAACACAACACAGGCGCCTAATCAGTCGAACAGAATTTATCCATTATCTGGATCCCAAGTGTTTAACATCTAGATTATATTTAAAAAGGACAGGTCACACGAGAGATGATGCTAGACCAGGGTGAGGATTAAGAGATTTTCATACAAGGAAGGCACAATGTGGCTTGGCTTCAGGAAAGCTAGTTCCTTGTTTTAGCTAATTTGCTATAATTTAGTCTTTCTCCAAAATGTTGATATGGATGAGTGAGTGTCAGTCATGGGCTGACAAACCAGGGAAAAGGGTCTGTCCTTGGAGGAAGAGGTTGAAGAAAAAGAAAAAGGAAACTCAATATACGGAATCTGAGACAATACTGTAGGGGAAATCAGAGTTAATATGTTCGTGTTAAAAGGAAATAATTTGGGTATAAAAAGAAGCAGAAATGGTCTATGGCTGGTGGCTTTCATCTCTGAAGATCCTGGGTTCAGTCTTCAATGAAGTCTAACAGGATGGCTGCTGCTTTTGGAAAAAGAAATAGACTTTGGACCGCCCTCCTTAAACCTTTATAATGTTATAATAATGTCTCAAAGCACTGTCTTAAACAACCGTGCCACCCATGCTTCCTAAGAGTGCGGTATCCTCATAAGTGTGTGTGTTTCACAGATAATATGTTCAGTCTTCAACTGGCAGAGCTGATGAACCTATAACAGTCGTGTGAAACAATGATAATGGATATTCAAGGGGAAGAGGGGGCAGCTGCTATGAGCCCAGTATTTCTGTAAGTAGGTGGGAAATGATGGCATTGTAATCACGATCAGAACGAACCGGTCATTCCTGGAAACATTCTCCCAAATCCAATGATATAGGACATCACTGAGTACCTATTATACAATGACATTTAAAACTTACAGCAAGAAGATGCCCTAAGGCAACAGAGAGCCCGATGGCCAGAGGTGCCGATCCTGTGACATCGTTCCTTCTCCGGTCTGTAGTAGCCAGGACACACAACACCAGCTGCAGGGTGGCAATAATCTCAATACCCAGCCCCTGTCCTAAATTGATTCCATTTGCAAGCTGTACGGAAACAAGAGGAGGCCAGAGTTAAAAGTCTTTGTAGTCATTAGATCACTAATTATAAATGCCAGGCCCGTCAGACAACATATTCCCTCCTATTACTTGTATTTGACTAAACACTAGTAAACGTGGACTCTTTTAAGAAACAGTTGGACACCTATCTTGCTGGGATCCTTTGACCCCAGCTAACTTCCTGCCCCTAGGCAGGCGGCTGGACTCGATGATCTTCTGAGGTCCCTTCCAGCCCTAGTGTCTATGAAATCTGTGAAAAACCCAGAGTTGAAGTATTCACACTCATCAAGTGTGAATGGCACCTTTAGCAGATAATAATATAAAGCTACAAATACAAGCAGCCCCGTTGACACTGTAGCTCATAGTAATACATCCTATGGCAATTTTCTGCAATGAGAATGTAATTGGTGTGCATATGAGAGACAGCGGGCGCAACTACACAAGATGCTAAATGCGCAGTAAATTAATTCTACTGTGCATTAGTGCGTCACGGCAAAAGCCGTGCTATTGCGCTAATGCTCAGTAGAATGAGTCTACTGTACGTTAGCACCACTTAAAAGGCAAGTGTTGGCACTACTGCACAGTAGCACTGGTTACTGCCTACTTAGTTAGTACCTGTTATAGAGGTACTAAACTTAATGTGCCATAATCACAGTGCATTAATACACATGTAGATGTGCCCAGAGGGAACATGACATTTGCCATCTAGAGGTTTATCCAGTGAAGCGGGCATCCACATGGCAAAAAGAACATCCATGTAACAAAAATATAAGCACTCAGTGGTGACACTTAGGGGATGCACGGGAGATGCAGTCACTGACTGGTCGCTGGGGGGGCACATGCCCCCGCAACTACGGTGGCACCAGTCGTCCATGTAAGCACTTGCTGCTCTCTGAAGTAAAACAGGTTCTGCCACTGAACCAACACACATGGTTCTAAACATACAAATCTCACTTGCACAGGTATATAAGACCATCTCATTAAAAGCAATGGATCTGCGCCCACACACAATCAGTAGGAATTATATCAAGCCATCCATTTTAAGGACATTGCTAAGGAATTTGAAATTGATATTCTGCCCTTTGTTTTAGAAGCCTCTTGGGAGACTAGTGCTCAGCAAACCAGCAGTGCCCTGAAAAATAATGCAAAATGTGGCTTAGGACAAAAGAACAAATGACAGCAAGTTACAAAGGGAGTAAGGACTTGTCAGCTAATTGGAAGTAAATGGAAACTAAACAGCAGTAGCCTAGCCCTCTTTCACTGAGGGGTGATCTACCACCACTACCAAGTTAGACAGACACTTGGCTAGGATGATTTAGGCACAATCTTGTCTTGAGCAGGGGCTTACATAACCTCATGAGCTGCCTTCCAGTCCTATGATCCTATAAATGTACTTTCCTGCCACTGTCATGTCAAAATATTATAAGTTGTGCTTTTGTCTCTCTTGCCCTTTACCCACGTGGTCATGCAAGAGGAATCAGACTAGATGTCCTTGCGGACCCCTTTTGGAAAACTGGTTTCCTGCAAATTCAAGGGACTCGACTCCATGATTCAAGAGGCCTCCTCCAGTACAGTGTTTCTGGGTTGCTATGTCCCTAACAAGAATAAACATGCTCTACATAGATTAAACCCAATGCCAATGTAATCAGTAGGTTATCTCATTTGTCACAGCGTCTGCACTAAGTGTGCAGGGCCGCATATGTGAATAACATATTTAAACAATATTGTGACTTGTTTAGAAGAAGAAAAATACAAGCAGTCATGCTGCTCATAAAATTTCCAGCCTAATTTCCTGCAGACAACCATCTGTATAACTTCAGATAAGTAACCAAACTTTTGGACTTTCTTCCAAACCCGCTGACTTTCATCCTTTACTAGTTGCTTTCCTGTTTTGCCTCTTTTATTAAGGAATATTTTTTTGTAAATGAGTGCCTCTCTAGAAAACCACTAAGACAAATAGGCTGCATTGTATCCTTACCCAGCATAAATCACCATAGCTCCATTAAAGTCAGTGAAACTACATCAATTTCCACCAGCTCAGGATCCAAGTCATTATAATATATATATATATTTATAGGTCACTCATGAAAGTGTTAGATCAGTAGTTCTGGAGTTAAAAACCATCTGCTTATCCACAAATCACTAACCAACATCAAATGTAATCATATGGGGGGCAAGGGTTGCAGTGTAGATATCCATCCTGTGAAAAGTGGATTGAAACAATCAAGCACCATGAATAGTAGTAACATCTGGTAAGTACCAACCTGAACTGAATATGTATTAGAGATTTAGAAGTTAAATCTCCATAGCCTGGGTATCCATAATAAACCCTTGCACCACACACACCACTCTGCTTTAGCTATAGTTTCTTCCCCAGATATTCCAAAAAGGAGTATGCACTCTTTTCCTTCAAATCCTCCCTTTAAAAATAAAGATCTTGGGGGGTCTTTAAGAGGAGACTGGACAAGCATCTGGCTGCAATCATCTGATCCCAGCGCTTTTTCCTGCCCAGGGCAGGGGATCGCACTCAATGATCTATTGAGGTCCCTTCCGACCCTAACGACTATGAAACTATGAACTAATCACTTTATGTATTGCAAAAACAATGGAGCATCTAAGTCAAATACAGCAAGATCTAACGAACCCTTAAGTCACCCAAACAAGACTTGGGCAGAAATGACATGCCTAAGTCACAAAGGGCAGCCCTAATTGAATCTGTTCAGCAATGGTAGGGGTCAGAAGCCAAGTTGACCCCTGGGCAACAAGCTTTCTTTTAAACACTAGCCCATAGAGTTAAGCTGCCACTTGCTTACTGTCTTTCTGGACCTATGCATCTTCAACTCTCAGCTCTCCAGGGACACCTTCAACAAGACAGGAGGGTGCCCAAATAACCTAGCCTACAGCCACTTGTTAAGGGCAGGTTCTGGGAAAGTAGTTGATGTGGGTTTGAATCCTGTCATAGCCTAGACCTCAGGACTCCTTCATGCCTGGGTTAAAGCTGTTGCTACTTGACAAAAAGTAGGTATTACTGTCACTACCATTCAAATATCATTCATCAGTAAATAGCTTGTGCTCCGCCTCGTACTAAACTCACAGCTGTTGTCAGTTAGGGCCTTCTGGTAAAGGCCAACATCTTCCCTCTCAGTCATCTGGATCCCAACCTGCCCAAACACTTCCCTTGTAGTCTGGAGTCAGACATTTCACACTGAAGAAGAGCAGGAACTCAGACGCACCCAATGTCTAGTGTTGCTATTAGTTAGCTGTAGATAAGAGACCTGGCCATGTGGATCAGCCTTCAGAAGCCACATATGAGAAGCCAAGGTACCTAATCCTGCCAATTAAGATTGCCTCTTACCTTTTAGGTATTGTAACAGCTAAGTGGAAACACCTTACAGGCTGATTCAGATCTGGCCCTTAGACTTCAATGATATCCATTGAAATCACTAGGAGTTTGGTAGCTAAATACCTAGACCTCAGGCTCTTTAGCTACCCCACCTATATATTTTATTTTCCAGGCAGAATATCCAAATTTAGGAGCCAGTTGGACATATGTCCAAGTGACATGCAGGCACTCAAGTAAGGACATAAGTGGGGAAACCAACTTTTAACACAATACCACTGATAATCCATGGGGGATTTAGCTGGTTTCCAAATTCTAACTTTCACATCAAAGTTTGAATATTTTGGCCCCAGTGGTTGAAACTTTTAATAGCTGAACAACCACCAAACTTTCCTGTCACTTCAAAGGAACTCAGCTATTTTTAAAAAAATGTAGAGTAAAAAACAATTCAGATTCTTATCTTAGAGAGATGGGAATTGGTTTTTTTCCTTCCCCTCCCATTGCCTGATAAAAGATATCCCATGATCAAAATGAAACCAAGGTCATTCCCCATGTTAATCAGCACTTGTTGGTGGGCTCTGGGGCATCAAAGAAAACCTGGAAATGTCATAGGAAACCTCTTGCTTTCCCTCTAGCCTGGTTTTGTCAGATGTAATTATATACGGTTTGACAAGGACATAAATTTCTACTGGAATAGCAAGGAGTCTGGGCCTTGTTCCAAAACATTACAAGCCAGGGGCAAACATTGGAAGGCCTGTCCTGTCTTTGTATTTGCTTGGCCTGATATAAGTAAATATTCATAGGATTCATAGATGTTAGGGTCGGAAGAGACCTCAATAGATCATCGAGTCCAACCCAGTATGGTGCTATAGGGATCTCTTTACCTATTTATCTATATTGTCTGTCTGTCGGTAGAAAGCATAGTGTCACTACAATAGTATAAAATGCTCTAGACCAAGGGTTCCCAAACTTTTTCTTATTGCATACCCAGTTCCAGACTTGCCAGCTGCCCGTGCACCCCTACCAGCATATATTTTATATTTTAACCCCTTAAATCCCAATTTTATTATAATGAAAATTAAATCTGCCATTACACAATTTCTCATGTGTACCCCCAGAGATGTCTTGTGTACCCCCGTGGGTTCACATGCCACAGTTTGGGAACTCCTGCCCTAGACACGTCACAACAGCCTTCAACCTTCTGCTAAAATGAAGCCAGATATATCCTCAGGCCAAATCTACCACCCTGCTCTGAGCAGTCCTCTACTGGAGTGTTTCTGGGCTCCCCAATGAACACCTCATTAAGATGCATGAGGTCTTGGAGCTACTTTTTTCATGCGCTCAGCTTTCTTGGGCAGACATAGCTATACTGGTGAGCCTCAGGGCATGCTTTTTATGGTTTTCTTTGCAACCATAAAGGTAAATAACTGGCTTTCTTTTGAAATGGAGGCTTAAGTATTTGTCTAACCATCTGCCTCCAGAAGCTGGGGGTCTAGGCATGGCAGGAGACTGTCTTTGCCTTATTCTGAACCCAGTAGCATACAATAATATAGCCTGGAACAAAACCCACTATCTTTAACAACTATGTAATGAGAAATAGCATTGACAATACCCATAAAAACTGGAGATCACCATGTTAAATTAGACCATTAGTTCCTCAAGCCCGGTAAACCATCTGTCAGCATCAATAATATAACAAACCAAAATGAGTCTGGTGCTAGAGCAATTAAGACATCAGGGACATGAGCCTGACCCTTGCACCAGACCTGTGCCAAAGACTGCTCCTAGTTGACCCAGGTGCCTGGTCATTCACCCTGGGGGGTGAAAGGAGACTGGTTATATCAATCACTCCCTTGCATGCTTCTAGGTACAAAAAGGGGTGCCTTAGCTGTGCTACCTTTATAAGCTGTGAAACTCTGGGGAACTTTGATGATGATGGTGGCTAACAGGTATGCCCTCGTACCTGTTAGAACAGGCCTCCAGGGACCCTAAACATGTCTCCAGATGCTTCAGATACATCTAGGGAGGGGGCAGCACCCCAGATTTCTCCATCCCTTTAGAAAAATCCCCTATTGCCTCCTCAAGGTGGCTTTAAAGTCATTTGGTGCCATTCAGGTGGCACAAACTCACCCTTGCAGCAACCAGGAAAATGCCCAATAAATGTGCAGCATCATTTTGATAACGGCAGCTTCTTAACACCAGAAACACATAATGAAAGCTATGGCTCCTCCGTGAGAGCCCCTTGATGCATTATGGTGTGTTAGGGAGAGGGACAGTTTTGTTCAGGTGCCTCTGCCTTGGGTATCTTGATCTGTATGAGCATCCCAATTACTTATTTACCCACTCCCTGTGTCAAATGCCCTGCAACCCATTGCTGGAACATGATTTAGCAGTGCCAAGGCACAGAACACCTCTCCCTTTCCAGCATTATCTGACTCATTTATTGCAGCATGGGAAACGGTGGCCCCTTATGTAAATCATTCTTAACTTCAGCAGCAGGGATGTGGGATAGTCCCATTTCAGTCTGTTGCTGACTTGCCTTAGCTAAGCTCCAGAAATGACTGTTTGTTTTTGCAGGTCTATTTGAATGGTCACTTTAGATGGCATCACTCACAGCTCATCCCACAAAGCCCCTATCAAAGCCTGGGAAGGAGCTCCAGCACGCAGGTGATGCAATTTAACAAGGATCATTAAGTGCTTTGCAACCTGCAGCACATACATATTGGTCTATCAGCAGTCTTCGCAGCTTGTCACAGAGAAAGCAGCATTCCCTGCCTGGGCACTGCTGGGAAATGAAAGGCAACCACAACTGCTAGTCTCTCTATTTAAGAGATGCAATGCTTCCCTCCAATTTATCTGTGAATGGAGCTATTGATGCTTCCTTTTTGCAGTCCCTCTTGCCTGGCATATTCAGCTGACCCATTTCCATAACTGTAAGCAG
>NW_005842173.1:1962482-1970342 GCF_000455745.1 Alligator sinensis
GAATGTGGGCAATTCGTGGTATGTTTTCTTTCCTTCTGTTTTGTCGGTGCAAGATTTTAATTATTTGCCTGACTTCAAAAGAGAACCAGAAGACAGGATATTAAACTGGCCCAAGGTAAACCCTGCTGTGTACTTTTCCAGTGGCTTCATACTTTTCCCATTAGGAATAAAAGTCTATCAGGTCAAAACATGGTTCCAGTTATTTGGGCAAGGCCATTTGTTATGCGAGGTGGTTTCATCGTGTGAAACTCTATGTCCTTTTATCTGTCATCCAACATCCTCTTAGACCTGTATGATCTTTTCTAGGGTTCACTTCACCTTGATACAAGCAGGGTTACTCTTTGAAAATGCATGTGTCCTACTAGCAACAGGGAAACATCTGTCTTCTCTCTATCTTGCACACATTTCACTGAGACCTATGCTGGCATGTTTTCATCTAGCATGAAAAAATGGAGCATGGAAAGTAATTTTTTTAATCAACAGTAGCCTCCATGGTACCATTAACATTAAAACATCCCAGCAATTGCAGTTAAGTTTTTCCCTTAACAGTACAGGAATTGCATCATGTATTCAATCGAATCCTACTGTCACCAGTCTTATTAAGGGCCAATTTTCCAGTTATGTTGCTAATTATTGCAATTGCTGTTCCTCCATCCAGCAGCAGCTATCCTATATTTTTACATATATGCAATCATTGAGCTGGTTTGCATGGGATAAGGCTGTGGAGTTAAAAACATCTTCTATAGTGCTATCCCCCACTAAAACTCTTCCCTCCCCAAAACTTTTCTTGTACTATGTTTCTAGGACAAAGCATTGCCTATCCCTGCGTGTGTGCATAGAGCCACTGCACCTTTTGGGTAATAGTGCAACACAGATCACACCTAATAACAATGCTTTTGTACTGCAGTGAGCTCATTTTCAATATTTGAATTTCAAGAAGCCTGCGATAACTAACACTGGGCCTATCCACTGTGAGAGCATCCAGTCAACCTCCCAGCCTGTCCAGGCCTGTTTCTAAAATTCATTTCTTACTATTTATTTCATGCGGTCTGGTTTGAGATACCTCAAGTGATCTGGCTTCACCCACACCCTTTGGGAGGCTATTCTGCAGAAATCTAACAGATTTCCTAATACTTAGCTTGAACTCTCTGCTCCTTCATTTTATCTTATTTTTCCTATGGATAACTCTGCACCACCCTAAGTAATCGCTTTCTTCTCTCCTAACCTGCAAAAGTCAATGGGCCATTATCATAACTGGTAGCTATTGTTTAGCTAAACTGTACAGCATATGTACATATAAAACAAAAATCAATCTTTCCAGCCAGACTCTCCTATAATTATTTCTGCTGCTCAGCTTCAAAGTCCCGCTACTATTTTGTCCATTTGGATGCAGAATAACTCTCCTCAGACTGCCTCATGAGGGTAGCACTAACTCAGATAATTATACTCAGCCTACCAAAACTCCCCAGGCACTTCCAGTCGCATATGGGTGGTACACTGCCTTTACACCATGTTTCTATCCACCATGAAACTGTGGCTGTAATTTATTTCAGAAATGATGGCAATTCCATGAAAAGAAAAATAATCCTTGTAGTCCAGACATTCATTATTTAAAGGCATTTGAGAAACTCTGGCAGGAAGGCACTGCTCCCATGACCAAGGATGAGTATGTGCTTAAGTGCTCTGGGAGATGAGGGTCTGGAGGGAAAAGTCCCATTCAGCAGTGATTTTATAGGTTCACAAGTGCAGTCATGTGAATAGTTGCAGCAAAGTCAGCAAGATGGAGGATGGTTCAGTGGTTAGAGCAGGAGCTATGAGAAATTATTTCAATTCTCTGCTCTGCTATAGATGCCTTGTCTGACTTTGGACAAGTCACAAGCATCTCTGTCCCTCTGCAAAATGGAGGATTTGCTGCACTGAGATGGGCAGGAGGATAAGCACAGATTATGTTAAAGACTGGGAAGTATTCAGATGCCATAGTGAAATGAGTCATACAACTATCAGAGAGACATCCTTGTAATATATTATTTGCATGTGCTTTCTTGGATCAAGACCTAGGTTATATCATAAGGTTCAAGGGATTTCTTGGCTCAAGACCTAGATATATCATAAGGTTGGAAGGGTTACCTGGATCAAGAGGTTTCTTGGATCAAGACCTAGGTATATCATAAGGTTGGAGGGAATCTCTTAGGACATCAAGACCAGTCCACGGCTATCATTGGCAACCAACCCCTTTCATGAATTAATAAAGCTACACCAAAATTAGGGGGATATTTTTGTTCCCACTATGACTGAAAGACTATTTTGGAGCCTCACTGCTCAGCTGGTTAGAAAGCTCCAAATTTCCATCCTACATTTCTTCCTAGCCAGTTTATATCTATTTGTTCTTATGCCAATGTTGTCCTTCAGCTTAAATAGTTTCTTTTATATTTCAGGGGTGTCGGTTGTAGCCATGTTGGTCTAAGGACATAGGCAGACAAGGTTCTTTGGGTAAATCTGATATCTTTTATTAGACCAACATTATCTAATAAAAGATATCAGTTTTACCCAAAGAACCTGTATCTAGCAGGAGAAAGGGTCTAGCAGAGTATGGGGATGACCAACGTTGTTGGCCTAATAAAAGATATCAGATTTACCCAAAGAACCTTGTCTGCCTTTTATATTACATGGTGTTTAAAAGCCGTCATTAGTTGATATGTAAATTGAGACAAAGAGAGGTTTAAGGCAGTTGCTATCCAAAATCATACAACAGGGGCCTTCTGTACAGTCCTATGGAGTTAGGGAAAGCCCTCGGAAAATATCCATGGGCTTCAGATGAGACTCAGTGACAGAATCGATAGTAAGGGCAGAGCTCCCCATACTCTGCTAGACCCTTTCTCCTATTAGATGCAGGTTAAACATTTATAGATGCTACCACAGCCAATTATCCAGCATCTCTGGACAGTAGACTCCCTCCAACAAAAAGACCTGACTACATCCTCCCACCTCTGTCCATAGTCTACTGAAAAGCTACAGGTTGTTTTTGTGTGAGACAAGCCCTGCATGCTATAAAGAGAAGAATGATAGCTTCATTTATATTAAACCAAAGTGTGTAAAGCTAATGTATGAGCCCAGTGACAGACAGTAAATGTCAATCTCTCTTCAACTCTTTCATTAAACGTCGCCAGCTGGAGACAGCCCATTTGTTGAAGAGTCACATTTATACTTCACCTTTTTATATGTCTGTGGGAAAGTTTTCTTGAGAAACAATTTTTGATCTTGCTGGCGGGAAATAAAGTAGAGTTTTCGTGGGGGCTGTTGTTTCTTTACCAGTTTAAAATCAAGGAAACAGCTCCTCTTTAGAAGCACTTTCAGAGCATTTGTTTATACTGATGTGCTATTCATTATCTCCTTTATTAGTAACTAAGAGAGCAGTTGACTTTCAGGGGGAATGGAAGGTCTAACTGCTTTTTGTGTCTACAAAAATCTCTCCTTATACGCAGACACTGGAACAGTTGTCTGACTTTGCCCAGCCAATATGGTTGGCTGTCAACAGCATTAAAATAACATTCATTTTATATTTCTAAATTAAAACTCCAACAAAACTTCTACAAGCCTGTTCTGGAATTAATAGGATAGTCAAAGACTTCCTGAATTCAAGGTGGTTTATACTTTTCAACCGTAAAACCATAAAACCGATGTTTCCATAGATCTAAATGACTTTTAAGCTGCTTTTTTGACCGTAGAGTTTAATGGGGGCATCAATATTCAGATTAGACCTCTGGAAAAAGTCAACAATGTCTACTCTATCATTTCTCTGCCCTGTTCATCATAAAAGAAACTACAAAAGAAGAGGATTTAAGGGTCATATCCTGTCTTCCTTAGCATCTAAGTGGTTCCTTTCTGGTCTAGGCTAGTCTGCCTGGTTCTCATATGGGTTGCATTACCATAAGTGGCTAAGCGTCTTCCACAAGTGCATTCAGGAATGTCACTCATATCTGCCATGTGAGTCTGCTATGGGTAGCACTAGTTTATATAAGGGCCAGGCATTGGCCCTTTATCCAAATGCATCTCCATAGTTCTCACTGATTTTAGTAGGAATTGTGTGAACATAAGTATCAGCAAACATTTGAGCCCTTCCAAGAGGGCTTAAGCCCTTCTTTTCCCTGAACATGTTGACTGTGAGAGAGGCCATGGACTGGCCAGGCATGGAGGATGCAATACCCTCTGGTTCTTAGAAGAAGACACCCCGTGCTGGGTTATAACACATCAGTGGGAGAGACAATCCCACAGGTTACACTGCTGCCACCAGGATTTTCACTCTGGGATCTTTCGTGATAACTAAAAGAATCCACTTGTTCTATTGATGGATCTATTTCTTTCAGAAAAGGCAAATTGGAGGTTAAGTTAGTGCTGTATGCTCTTAAGAGCCATCCATACTCCTCCAGATACAAGGTTGGAGAGGAACTAAAGCTTGATGATTCTGGAGAGAAACAAAGTGGATAGCATAAATTATGCACCTATAATGATTAGGCTTATGGGATTCCCATCACACTTATGTGTCACTATAAAGGTTTGCATGGTCGTTAGTTCTGTTGCTTCAATCAGCATTAACTCTCTCTCTGTCTCACTCGCTCTCCCTCTAAAATATATGAGGAACAGCTAATGGCTTCAGTGAAGGAGTTGTGCTTCTATCTAGGAGGGGATAAGGACCTGGGAAAGACTGACTGATCCATGGGTGTGTTTGTTTTCATGATGAAAATCAAGCCTGAGTAGCATTTTGTAGTCATGCTGCCTTCCCCAAGTGCTGCATTACAAACTACCAGCCCTGTAGCAAAGAAAATCCTTAAAGATCAGATATCTCTTTCCCCCAACCATCTATAACTTTTCCCCCAGGACGGACAACAGGCCCTGTATATTTGATCTAACTGGATAGTATGAGGTCCTAACCTAAAATATCTTTGATCTCAGTGGAGTCGCATCTGCTTAATGTGATGGGCTCTGGCTTCAGTCCTGAATGCCAGTGAATTCATTTCTTTTTCATTAAGGCTTGATTTTGTAAACACACAGTGCTGTATTCTGCCCCCTTTCATGCTAGCATTAATCCAGAGTACATCTCTTAACTCCTGATGCTGCTGTTGTCATTATTGTGCGAGCACACAGGAGACTCAGTCTCGGATAAGAGCCTCATTGTGTTGGGTGCTGTACAAACAGGGAGCAACTAGATGGCCTCTGCCCTGAATTACCTACACGCAAGTCTAAAAGAGACATCGGGGGGATAAAGGCAGGCAAGGGAGCAGAAGGAAACAGTGCAACAACTGGATGCAAAACATAAAAATAGTTGGTCTATTATGAAATACTGCATCACTGATTTCTGATGATTTTTTTTTTTTAACCCTCGGAAAAGGACTCATACAATGGCTGATGATGCGGATGATATTTAAACCTTGGGTTTTAAATCAGACAATGTATGTTCATGTGGTTTACTGCTTATCTGGTGCCTCCAATTATTCCAAAGAGTGAAAAAGCAAATGCTGCTATTCCACCCTGTAAAAAAAAGCGAAGAAACTTCGTCTAGAGGCAAAGGAAATATTCTGGATCTGTGTTTTCCTCCAATATTTATGCGCTATCTTAGTGAGCTTGAACAACACAAGTTGGTTGTGATAGATTTCTTTTTATAGAACTTTTTTCAAGAGGGATCTGCATCTTACCTTTGCTAAGATTCATTGATCCTTTAAATACTTTCCCTTCTTGAGAATGAAGGCAGCAGTTATTCTGCATTCAGAAATGCCTAGACATTATTTTTAAGGATGGAAATGAAGAAAAACTTCTCTGAGTGAATCTAATGGGACTCTGGTAACATGGCCTCTCCTTCCACCTTCTACCTGAATGACCTGTTGGAAAATATGGGCACGCCTCTATTGCCTCAAAGAAAGTTTTTACACATTAAAACAGATGCAGGTCTTCTTTGCTCACATTCCCTGCTGTTTCCCTACCTTCATGCCATCATCTTTCCCCTCCCCCTATTTACTCCTAGGATGTAGTTCCAGATTTGGATCCTGATTAAGGATCAGCACCTCTAACCATTGTGCATCTAAATGCAGACATGAAAACTGGAGTTGTTTCATCCCTACAACCAAGGACTCTATGTATAACTAAAAGTTGCCAACTTACAGATCTTGGAAAGCAAGCATTCAATGTTTGTTCACAAAGAAGGAAGGGTGGTGGCAAGCACGTTTCCCACACTTGCTAGCCAATGTCTCTCAGTGCAGGAGCTGGCCAAAGAACAGATAACTATTTCTTTCGAAACGTTTAATCAAAAAACAAAAGTTCTAGTTTTTCACTGGGAAAAAAAGAACAATCCATCAATAATGTTCACATTGGCTCTACTCCCCCTACACAACGAGGGCCAGGCATTTAACAAGTGTGTCCATTTAAGTGGACAGCCTGAGTCTTTTTGTAGCCTTACTGCCGCTCTTCTGCCTCAACACCTCCAGGCAAGCCACGTCAATGTAGACACTGGACATATATCTAGCAGGGATCTCATCTACAAAACTATTCGGACACTTTATTGGTAAAATATCACCTTTCTCCTTGCAAGAGGTGAGCATGTTTCACAAAATACATGTATTTACTTCACCCACCGCAAGAAGCCGGGATGTTCCTGAGATGCAAGGTAGCATCTATTCCACATTCAGAAACACCTGGCAATTTGTTTAGGAAAGAAAGTAGAGGTAAACTTCTCTGCGTGAATCTCTTATGAAACTGCAAATAGGTAACGTGTCCAGAACAAACAGCCCTGCTCTTCCAAATGTGAGCAGATGACATTCAGTAACCACAGGACCTTAGTTATATGTCTCATCCAGACTACCGAGTTCACCTCGCTATCTAAACATGTTGCTAACATCGAAGCACCATTGCAATTTCCAAACAGGTCATTTTCCTGCCTGCCGTCTCTTATTGAAGTCATCACATCTCCTCTGCCTAATGGTGTTGTTTGCCGCTATTCTCGCATGAGTGTCTGCTAAAAGATGGAAATATATTAAATAAGAATAATGCTGCACTGCTCTTCATTCCCAAGTATCCCAAAGGTCTCTGCAAAAAAGTATAGTGTAAACCACAAACTGGCCACGACTGAATTTCACTTATCTCTGGGGAGCAATGCAGAAGCTACAGCGTGTATTTAATAACAGAGAGCATCACTAAGCAGTAGGCTAGGGCAGAAGGATAACCCTGTGCCTAATTGAAACCAGGGGAGATGTGACTATACAGCTTATAATCATCTATGCTGAAATTTGAACACGGCACAAGAACTAAACTTAGCCTTGCAAAAAGCAGCATCGAATCTTTAATGACTATTCTGAGGTCAAGATCTCGGTTTTATTTCTCATCCATCAAGTGGCACTCACAAAACCACAATGCTCCATAAGACCAGGCTGACTCAGAGGAAAAAGTGTCACCTCCTCAATCACCACCAAGATTTCCTGAACCACCCGGTTTTCTTTGGAAAGCCTTACCATCCAACCAGACGTTGTTTAGTTTAAGATTGGATGGGATCATAAACTGAGGGTGTGGGCATAATGAAAGAGGGTAATCGCAAAGGGAAAAATTGAATCACTATGGCAAAACTTCTTGGTCATATTCCCAGACACTAAGCCACTTCTTATAATGAAGCATTAGCATTTCTGCTGCTTTCTCTACCTGGTGATACCCAGCATCCCTGGGGGATCTTCTGAAGAACAGGAAGGCTTCCTTATTTTGTGTCAGGCTGGAAATATCAGCAATATCAGTAGCCATCAAAGGGCTAAGCATACCAAGACTGAGCTTTGCTGAAGGTCAGCAAAGATGAAAGGAGAAGTATAGGCAACATTTTATATTCCT
>NW_005842173.1:1970446-1970930 GCF_000455745.1 Alligator sinensis
GCACGTCTAAAACTTAGTGATAAAGGTTAACCCCCCCCTTCCATAGGTGCACACTTCTCTTCCCCCTGCCCCGAGCCAGGGCTAGGGACAGAGGTTACACATCAACCAGCTTAAATGATTGGAAACTGGTTTAAACCTGTAACAGAACAGAAGCTCAGTGCACTGAAACCAGTTTCAAAATGGCCCAAACTGGTTGAAGATTCACCTGGTTGGATGTTGTATCAGACTGAACTGATTTAGGTCAAACTGGTTTCTTGAATTTCTGTCCCAGACCCAGCTGACATCCTGCTGCGCAGGGAGGATTGGCAAGGAGTCCCTAACCACCGTAGGCAACAGACCTTTCCAATCCCCCTTTTCCAAAGAAATGGAGTATGCTAAGGGCTCACAACATAGATGAGCAGCAAAGTTACAGGCTAAGAGCAATCTGCAGGCTGCATTAGTGGCCACATAGTAGCTGTGTGGCTATTCAGCCACCAGTAGGGAA
>NW_005842173.1:1970961-2033703 GCF_000455745.1 Alligator sinensis
AGTCTTTCCTCCCTGGTTTACCACATGTGGGTGGATTTGTTCTGTAGTATCAAAGGGTTGGGGAGGGAGGGTGCCAAACATTGATCCTGCTCAAGGCAGCAAAATGCCCTTCTCCCTGCCTTTCTACAGGGAGCTGAAATGCTCTCCAAGCCTAACCAGCGAATGCAAAACCTACTTTGCCTCTGAGCTTGTACCAGCGCTGATCAGTCTGTGGATCACACCAGGGGTGTGGCACAGAGACTGCCCATGAGCAAGTCCAAAGCACGCTCAAGGACCAGCAAGCAGCCAAGGGGACCCCTTTATTTGCACAGCCTCCTGCCTTAAGAGTGGGACCCCAAATATGCCCAAACAGGCTGGCCGCAATTCTGTCTTGGCTTTGCTAGAAAACCCACTTCCTTTATGCAACTGATTGTTATCGGTCCATTGAGTAGCCTTTTAAAACAGGATTCATTGTAATTATTATTCTTGGTTTTGTTCCTGTATTTAGGCTAATGCCGTCTAGCTTTTTTTGGTCTATTTTCCTTGCCTCAAATTGTGCTCCACTTAAGCCTTTTTTTTTATTATTGACTTCATAGCAGATTTCCCACTCTGTTTCTACTTCTGAAGAACTTCTTCTAGAACCAGAAAGGAGCCTGCCGGCTCTCTTGAGAAGGCAACTGGATAAGTATGCAAAGCCACATAAAAGGGATGCAATGTGATGCAATCATAAGGCAGCACATAACATTTTTCCCCAATCTTATATTAGCCCTGCGATGAAACTGAACTAAGCAAACTTACTCAACATATTTTTCTAGTCTGATAAAAGTCTTGAGATAACCACTGTCCAACAGCCAATAGCTTTTGCTAGAGCAGTTGCCTCTAGCCTGTCTTTCATCAACCTAAGCGCTTTCCTGACCATTGCTGTAGGCAGAACCGTGTACCTAAATCTTGCTTTACATATCCGGACCTCATCAATCTGTCTTAATATAGTATAGCCAGCTATGCTGACAAGCCAATGCATCTAGTTTTGAATGAGCTCTGCTTGTATAGTTTTGCCATAAAGGTTTCAAGATTCACAGATTCTCAGGGACTGCAAGGTCATCGGGTCCAGCAAACTTGTATGGTGCAAGACTCTGTGATTATTGAGAAAAGCAAGAGCTCCTCAGAACTGCAAACCATACTTTTCCTGCCTTCATACCATGTTCAAAACTGACAGTTTTAGAAATACGTGCACCCAAGTTCTTTCTCACGTTAGCACCGAATGCCTGATTCAAAGCTCCTGGTAGTCAATAGACTATTTCCATTGACTTTGGTTGGGTTTGGATCAAACTTTTCCCTGTTGGCATGACGCCCATATTCTACATTTTAAAGGATCAATGTATCTACCCCTTCCCCCTTTTTCTCTCCACCTTTCTTACTCTTGGTGTCGTCGAATGTGCTTAGATTGCTTTCTCTCTGCAGGTTATTGTGGGAAGTCAGCACCCTGGTGCAGGCAAGACAAGTCTGAAGCCAAATGTACATAGAAGGCTGTGTGAGCGTAAGCAAATCGGACTGACCTTTTCTTGCCCCATAACACTGTGAAATACTTCCCTAGTAAACTACTGAGGAGTTACAGAAGAAAGCACAGCGCGAAGAGCTGTGGCATGAGCTAAGAGGCACGGCTGTTCCTTCCAAACACTGCAGACCTCCTTAAATCTCATCTCTTTCTTTAAGATGAATGTGCCTTCACTTCCCCCCGCCGGCACAAGTTCCTGAAGCTGCCGGCAGGAACGTGAGTCCCGTCTGGTCCCTGTTGTACTCCAGCACGCTACAAAGGCAGATCTATATTGCTGCTGCTTATCTGAGGGGTCCAGCGCGCTCCTGGCTGGAGCCGTGATCTTTCCCGGTGCCCTAACATGACAGGCTCCGAAAACCTGCCGGACACGGCAGCTGCTCTGCTGTTTTCTCCAGCCCTGAACTCAGCCACCCGGCCAATCTGGGCTTTCCAGTGGGAAGTGAATAAACTTGTTTTCCTCTCTATTTCTCCTGCAGGGAAAACAACAGCTGCTGCCCTCCCCATCTCCAGGGAGATCCCCCCACCGCTCCGCTAGCCAGAACATTTCGAACCGAACGGAAAATCGTTTCTTTTGAATATTTGAGGGTGACAATCATCGATACCCAGCCTCAGGACAGCGCTTGATACAGCTACATTGACAGCAGGTGGACCAGAAGTCCTGATCTGATCCAAACTTCAAACTATATATAATGGGCTACAGCCTACAAAGTACCATTTCCCCCCACCTTCTCCCCCGCCACGAGGGATTTCCTCCCCCTGAAAAGTGTCATCCCACTGACTTCCACTGAGTTCTTATAAGGATGAAAATAAGCTTCCCTCCTATGTGTCGAGTGCAATACTTAAGGTCCACAGTGCATAATGGCCCATCCCCACTGATGGCAACGCTCCTATTAACTTCAGCTGGGCCAAGATTTTCCTCCAATTTTTCTTATATAGAGACAGGTTAAGTAAAATCTTGAATGGCTGGGGAGCAATAGGAATAAAATAACTGCTTGGCTAGGGAAAAAAAAAACGGTCCCAGATTTTGGGAGCAGTGGACCCAGATTTGGGTCAAATATGGTAGAATAGTGGAAAGGCCACATGTAGGGGGTATCCCTTATTGCTCTACACAAGTGTAATTATGATTTGAAATATTGTCAGAGGAGCAAAAGGGTTTGGGTGTGGTCATATGGCATCCTATGAGCTTCAGGTTCAGGGCTCGGCGATTAGAGGGAACCAATATGCCATGGCTGTGGATTTGACCTGTCAGCTCTCAGGTATTTGCAGGGGACCGCTGGGATGGAGAAAGATGCCCTTTGCAGTCTGTTTTACTGATGCGTGGTTCCCTCTGCCATCCCTTCGAGAGTCAATGCAAATCCCCGCATTGATTCCGGGAGGTGATGGATCAGACCCAGAGCCAGTCTCAAAATTTGGATAGATCGTATAGATCAGATCTTCTGTATACAGATTTTAGAGAGGTAACAAAAAACTATCATTATCACATTGGATTATGAAGACCAGTTATACCCACTTGTAACTTGTATCCCTCTGGAGGCAGCTAGGACTTCAGCACTTTCTAAAGCACATTTTTACTCATTTCATACTCATTGACTTATTTTTCCCCTTCTGCCTGTAACTCTTGGTACTAGTGAGCAACCGGTAGCAAAAGAGCCCTTCTGAGCTGACTCTCAGCCTGCGGACATACCTAAGGATTTAAATGGGATGCTGAATTTCATCTAAAAACTGAATCCTTAAAAGACACAGAATATCCAGAAGATTGGAAATAAATGCAACGTCCAGCACCAGGTAAGGGAGCTGATCATAAGGGAAGTCCCAATTGTAATAATCCTTTCCCTCTCATCAGAAGTTTGTGGCTATGAGACTTGACACTGAAAATAGCCTCATCTGGAAAATAGCCTCATCTGTGCCAAATGATAGGTATCCGTTTGGTTGCCACTGTGGTTAAATGCCAACATTTTTAAGGAGAGGCAGCTGCAGTCCGAACAACTTTAATGCAATGACAGCCCCTGAGCCACAAACATCTGGTTGGAAAAGCCCTGAAAGCAGCACCCCTATTATAGACAGTTGTCTGACTACCTTGTCCCAGTACAGAGCTCAGCATTTCTCTAACTCCATGAAAACACAAAAGCAGAAAAAGTTTTCATGGCACAAAAGCACAAGTTTGCACGTTGGTACAGGGCGATATTCTGCACTCTGCCTACTGCAACATGTATAGTTTTGAACACAGGGCTCCCTTTGACACATCTCTTTCATCCCCCTTCTCTGTCTCTCTTCTCTGTGAGTGGACGCCTGCTAACGACATGCTTATTTTGCATCCATCATCATCAGACTAGATGAACAGCTAACGAAGCACCTTCACAGGGTTGCGAGCATGCAATAAAAAATATATCCATATATGCACATTGCATAGCATCACAAGAACAAGACAAGCAGAGCGTAACCCTTAAGGGAGCAGGCTACCCAGTTGCCAAAAAAATGTTACAGGCATCAGCTACCTAAATCCTTGAGGCAGTTTTGATCATCTCAGCCTTACCTTAGACCCAAGCACAAACCTGATGCAGACCATCAACAATGTGCCATTATATTTCAGAAGGGAAAGGGCTTTCCTCTTTCATCTCTGTCTCATAGAAGGAGCAACCCTTAACTTTCAGCAGTACTGGGGTCAAGTATCCTGGTATGGGACAGCATTGTGACCCTTAAGCAGCGAAGTCAAGGAAAAGAGTCTTATGGACACCAGTGGCATTGGATGGAGCCCTGAATACACTTTGTTGAATTAGGAGCAGCAACATTCACCAGCATTACAAATAAGTCCCCCGCCCTCCACTTGCCCTTTGCAATAGGTGGCAGGTTTATTCCTGCTAGAAAGAGGGAGGGGAAGGAAAGTTTATCTACTTACTGCGTTGAGTCCGAGGGAGTTGTTCGGGAGAGATGAGGTGATTCCAGAAAGAATCGCTGTGGCTACCACAGCCCCCAGGCACTGAGCAATAATGTACATAAGTGCCTTAAAGAGGCTGATCTGGCAGCTCACGAGAAGGCCCAGGGTCACCGCTGGGTTCAGGTGGGCACCGCTGATGTGGCCCACGCTTTGTGCCATGGTGGCAATGGCTAGCCCAAACGCCAGCGAGACCTTCACGTTGTCTTGAGTGGCGGTGACTGTCGTATTGGAGCCTAGGGGGAAATTGAAGCCCAGCGCCGAGCCGATGCTGATGAAAATAAAGAGGATCATGGCAAAAAACTCAGCCACCACTGCCCTCCAGAAGGCTTTCTTTTTGAATTCGCTAGCCATCGTTTCACTCTCTCCCTTTCTCTCTCTCTCTTCCCCTGCTGGATATTTTCCCTTTGAGGTCTGAGGAGCAAGCTGGAGAAAAAACAGTGTTCTTGGTTTATTTATAGGGCTTTGGGTGGTCTGTAGGAGGAAAGGGGTGTTGCACAAAGGGAGGAAAGAACGTCTACATAGATGCTGACTGCTAGATTGATGTAAGACACTGCACGCATGCCAAAGTTTTTTCTTCCCTTTTTTTTTTCCCCCTGCCTTCCCCTCCCTTCACAGGCTTCGATCTCTGCTGCTGTTTTTGAGAGGCTTTTTAAAACTCCTTATAAAAGAGTGCTTAGGAATTTTATCCTAACTCATTTGCCCTCCCTACAGCCATTCAGCATGCAAGTCGGACGGACGGCTGTTGCAGGAGTTCTCTCTCCCGGGACTAAACTAAAAGGAAAAGCCCTGGTATCTGTGCAAGCCTGCATATTATTCTGCCTCCACTTTAGCAGAGGCTGGTGACATCTGAAGTAGTAAATACAACTGACAGCTAAAAGTACACTCAGGAGACTCTAAATATCACATTGTGTTTCATTTGAATCCAGGTAGGCAGTGCTCTCTGCCAGCTCTATACGGACTCTATGATTACTTTCAGATGCCAAAGTCTGCCTTTCTTTCTATCGGTCTGTCTGTCATCTAGCTAGCTAGCTAGCTATTTCAAAAAATTTTTAAAAGCCAGAAGTCTAATCTACCATGATGAATGCTTTCGTGCCAAACCCTTTGTGGGGCCACGTATCTTTTTTGGCTTGTAATATTTGTAAAACGTTATGAAAAAGGCAAATCAAAAGTCTGTCGGTCTTTCTGTCGCATTACAGACTTGTCTTCGTTAACGCTCGTCAGACAGGTTGTGACCTCAGTAACCCGGTGAGATCCTGGACTCGCTCCATCAAAGCAATTTGAAGGTTTTACAGACGCGCAGCAGGGCGAGCAGAAATAACTCTCTTCATGCACTTCGCCATCAACCGAATGTCTCTGATTTTTCCCAGCGTAGCTCGAAGCTCCGCGTGTGCCGTTTTGTGCATGATTTTATATCAGGGGGGATTTTATATAAGCTGTTGTAGGCCGTCTGTACTCGCTGCACCCATTCACCGAGGCGCTGTGAAACCTCTTTGTAACTTCACCAGGCGGCTATGAAACCAACTTTTTTCATTGCTGTCACTCTGTGTCCCTTTTTACACCCAGCAAGAGCATCAGGGCTTCCCCTACCTCTTCCCTTGACACTCCAGATAGCTGTAAGCAAGCCCCGTGGGGGCTTTCTAGCCCAAATCCTACAATGAAAGTATAATACATACTTTTTGTTAACTCTCCTCTTCCAGGGGCAGCTGTCCTTGCTGTCACCAGGGAGACTGGCTTCTGCTGCTGTGGATATACAGCACTGGCCAGGGAAAGGAAATGGCATGCTTGGTTTTGCATGTATCGTGTGAAAACATCTTTAAGTGCAAAGGGTCTCGGAGCCTCTGCTCTTATCACATTAAGACCTACGTAAATCCACTGGTTTAACTTTCACTGTCAGATCGACGTGGACTTTAAAGTCTTCCCTGAGTCAAAGACCCTTCTTTCTTCAAACACTGACTTCTAAGTTCCTACTTGAGCTGATCCAGATCCACAGGGGGCTGAAGGATCCTTGGAGCATTACTGGTATTTTAAATCCGCCTAATTTGCCTTTTTAAGAAAGCAGCGTTCCTTTCTCAGCTGCAGCTAAACTCCATTCAATGCTTCAGCGACAGCATTTCCAGTAGATAAGAAAGGACGGCAAAAGGACAGGAAGAAAGAAAGCATGTCTAACAAATATACACATGGATAACACTAGACAGCCAGGAGGATATTTTTAAAAACATATTGAGCTCTTTTAAATCTGATTTCAGATAAGAAGCTGAAAATTGTTTAAATAAAAATCCAGATGTCATCCTGTCTACAGTCCCTCATTGTGTGTTCCCATTCTTTCTGTTCAGCAGATGTTCTGGAGTTATGTAGGAACAGGCTATATCTCATAGTGCTGCCTAATGCACGTATACAGGGCATCTGTACCAGCGAAATAAGAAAATAAAAGCGAGTTCTCATTACAATAATGATCAAGATGGCACATGAGAGAGAAATCAAATGAAACCACACCACACACCAAGTGAAATCATGGTGTTAGAGTACAGAAAATAATTTCTGATTGAACCATCCTTGAGACAGCAGGCTTTCCCACTTTGGGGCTTTATGCCAAACCTGTATCCTAAAGTCCTTAGAGTTAGAAAAATACACTTACAACTATTGTCTCATTGTTACATCGGCCTCCTTTATCTCTCTGTCCATATCCACATTTTTTCTCTTATCTTGCTCTCCGATTGTAAATTCTTTGGGCTAACGGCTACTGTACTACAAACAATCAGGAATGTAAACACTGGGTACATTTAAGGAGAATAATTATGAAATGCAGAAAGGAGAAGGAAGATATATTGCCAGGTGACACCTTTGAAACACTCTGATAGACCATGGGAAACTATGATCCTATCTTATACGCCTCGAATCGCACATACATAAGAATGCAATGATCGTTACATAGGATTATTAATTTTCTTGTCCTGCCATAGTGTCAAATTAATTTGCTCCTATCGTCATTCTGTCATAGTATTATTATTCATTTGCTTATATGACCCTAGCGGCAACTTGTACATTTGCTTGTATTACCGCAGTGGTTAGGTGCTGTGCGCGTATTGAACAAAAAATGATTCCCTGCCCCAAAAAGCTGGCCGTCAAAGATAAGAGAGACCTGACAGACCCAGAGAGCTGGGGAAGCACAAGGAAACAGTGAGTCAACTGGATGGTAAGAAGGGCAGTAGTCCCCCTGCATACTAACACTTAAAGTAAGACGACTGAGCAGAGCAATGTAAAAGCATGATAGAGAGAGAGAAGCGAAAGGCAGGTAACCTCGAATCATTTCTCTAGCAGCTTTTTTTGGTTAGTGGGAGCTTTGTCTGAGAGAGGATGCCAGGCTGTGGACCTTTAATGTTATCGTTAGTCCAGGAAAGTGCCATTCACAAGTATCCGTCACCTGTGAATCCAACTTCAGCCAGCTCCATGGGGTCTCTCTAGTCAATGAGGGGTCATGCATCCTGCTACAGTGAGTTGGAGACCCTTATCTCCGCTTGGTCAGTAAGTGGAGGATGGAGCTGAGAGGCCTGGAATATGGGGTGGTCACAGTCTTATGGGCTGGAATATGGGGTGGCTGCAGAGTTAACCTCACTCTTGTGAGACAGGCCAAAACATAAATGGCTGGACCACACCTTCAGAAAACAAATGAGTGCGTTGGTTACAAGACAGGCTTTGTTCAGCCAGCCTAATTTTTCCCATTTCCCTACCACTTGAGTCAGAAACAATGCCGGGCCCTTCTCATTTAAGTGATGCTAAACTTGTTTTCTCCTGTTGACAACGTTGCGTCTATGGGAATTTTCCAGCCACATGAGGGGAGGGTCAAAGTCAAGGGGCAGAGGGAACATGCATTGACCCCTGGGCCCTGGTGATCCATGGGAAGTGGTAGGACTAGCTCAGGAAACAATGGTTAGATCTCCTGGTAGAGAGCATGGCAAGGTAGCAAGGGTCAGAGTTATCCAAGTTCACGCATAGATAGCCCCAGACTCAAATCAGATGCCCAACACGCTCTATGAAAGGAAGGTCTGTGGGACATAACTAGTGTATAATTACACACACAAAAACTACCTTCCTCCTCATCCGTCCTGCCTGGGCACCAGCAAGGAGAAGTCAGACAGCTCGGGAGTGACAATCTCAGCCTCATTTCACAGCTCTTGCAGGCCCCGAATGGAGCAGGTTCAGTACAAACATGGCTAAGAAAATTGCTACCAAATCCTAACAATGCTCTGCTCACCAGAGAGACTCTACAGTTTTCACAGGCTGTAATTTGGCAAAACTCCAGTGTTTTTCCTAAGCGCAGTGGAGAGCGCAGGGTAACAGCTGCACCAAATTTCAAGCCATGCTTCAAAGCACGATGGTACCAGACCTTCTCAGCGAAGCAACTTCCGGTTTTTTTCATCTAAAGATGGGCAAAGCACTTTTTCCACTCAAATTTGTTCTTGGAAATGGCCAAACTACTGTTTGGATGGAACCGGACCGAACGTTTCAGCCAGCAGCAGACTGGATAATGCAAAGCCTATGGCTCGGTGGCAAAGGCAGTATAGTAGGAAACAACACATGCAAGTTCAAATTCCCTCTGGGTGAGGGGGCTTCAAGGCCATTCTCCCACGCCTTGGGCAAATGCCCTAACCACTAGGCTTCTGGGCAACTTTTGACCTACAGTCCATCCCCGTGGCTGAGAGGACTGGCAGCGTGTGGTGGCAGGGGCACTGAGATATTTCTATTGCACATTCCTCCTCTCCTTTCCCCTCCTTGCTCTTGTCCTTCACATATGGTCACTGCTGAATTTTCTCCTCTGCATGTCATTGGCCACATGGATCTGCAGCACTTAACGGTGATGGTAGGTGGACACGGCAGGTCATGCGTGAAAGAAAGAGAGAGCAAGGTGGGTGGACAATGAGTGGTCCACGGTGGGGGATGGAGCTCAAGCACCCTGCTCTCCGTAGAGGTTGTCAACAGCTGGGGTAAAACATGGGAATACTCTTCTCCCAAGTTGGTGTCTTGACATCCGAAAAAACTACTTCACAGTTAGGGCGGCTAGGAGCTGGAACCAACTTCCAAGGGAGGTGGTGCTGGCCCCTACCCTGGGGATCTTTAAGAAGAGGCTGGATACTTACCTGGCTGGACTCATTTGAGTCCCGTTTTTGTTTTTAGGGTGAGTGTTTTTTTTTTGGGTTGTTCTCCCGCCCTGGCGGGGGGTCGGTCTAGAAGATCTATTAGGTCCCTTCCGACCCTGAAACTATGAAACTATGACTTGATAGTCACGGGAGATTGCCCAGCTACAGCTTTGGGACCTACAAGCATATGATGCTGCATACCTGCCCAGCCAACCTGTGGTCCATGCCTCACTGAGCTGAGTCCAAATGGGCAAACCACAAATGACCCTAAAAGTAGCCTCAGTGACTGCCCTATTAAATCAATTGAAGTGCGTTTTTTGATGTGGCAAGAATTCGTGACTGTGACACTTGGACAGAAAGCGTCAGGAGACAGGCCAGCTGAAAGCAACTTCAACCAGCTGAAACTGGTAACAACTCGTAGTCTCCTGCAACTGCAGCTGAAAGGGTTCTCAGGCCTGTTGTTGGTCCCTGAGTCATCCAGTGATCTGGCAACAAAGATTGCGCATCACGGCTTGATGAGCCAAAAGCTAGCAGGAGATGCATATGATTGGTTCACACACGGCTATTTCATAACTCCATCAAAAACAAAGCAGGATGCAGCAAGCCACACGTTTGTCATTCTGCTTAGAAGAACGTAATCTATTTTCAAGGCCTTTATTTATTTTTATAATTAGGCACCCTTGATGCTTGGCAACGAGATCGTCTTTACAGGTGCATTCCTCTGACACCGTTACTTATCTTTTATATTTCATGGGGGTCACTGCCATCTCCACCGTCACCGGCTTTTGACTCATCTAAACATAAGCAGGGAATATATATTGAGCTAAATTTCTATGGGCAGCAATAGGTGCAACTCAAAGTCAACAGAGATAAGCTTTTTTTATGCCCGTGGGGAATTTGGTCCGGTATGTATGTGCCCAGAGTGACTGCAAAATAAGTTACTTGTCCCAAAGCGTCTGAGGGACTTAAAAGCCGAATCGCTTGGAAAGGGTCATAGGGATTTGATTCTGGGTTGCTTTTCAGAACTTGTGGAAAAACGGCTATGTTGCATACCTGTGTGGACTATCAAAACAGTGGGACCGACCAGGACTGTATGCTTTCTTTATTCAGAACGTCCTCTCGTGATTAATCTGACAGAAATAAAGCAATCCTGATATGAGTCAGGAGATGCGCATCCATTAGCTATATCATAGCTTTTTCACTTTTTTCCTCCTAGGTCACACGAAAGCGCAAGTGTTATTGTCTGCAAACTTACATGCGAAGAGCCATCCTCTAAATCCCTCTTCATAGGTCATGCACCCTCCACTAAGAAATCAACTTCATGAGCCCTTTAGCGTATCTCATGCCCCCCAAGCCTAGAATACAAACTTCAAGATGGGCTTTGTTTCAATCATAAATTCATTCGCACTCTGCCAGGTCTCTAGGCCTATTTTATCTGGGGCAATGGAGTAGACTGCAACTGGGAAAGAGCGTAACAGGCTGTCACCTGTGGGTACCTTCTTGTCTCCATCGTGGACTGGTCATGGAGTGGAAGAGCACACAGGAAAAAAGAGGTGGTCAAGCCCACCCCGTCCAGTGGGGAAAGATGACCCCACAACTATTTCTTGCCTGACTGTAAATGCAGGCCACTTAAGAGGGCCAGGGTCCCAAGCAATACACCACAGTAGATAAGCAACACAGATGAATATACCAAAGGCCAGCCTCAGGGAATGAGTGAGAATGAAAATCTAGTCCCCCCCGTCCACTAGACTGCAACCGATATAAGAGAAAGCCCGGTCCCTTTCCCTAAAGACCACCCCTGCCTGTGTATGTGCATTGTTTATGCAGCGTTGCCCTTTAAAACATTCCATCTCCCTGCATTCAAAGGTATAAATCATCTTTTTTGAAGCAATCGTATTCAGCAAACCATTGTCCTATTGAATTTCATTTCCCCGTTGCATCACTTGAGGGGAACTGACCAACTTTCTCCAGCACATTGTGAGAGACACGATGACAACTCTGCCAGGAAAGTTGGACATGACACACCTCTGACAACGTTAATGAAAGCCTGGGAAATTCATTATACATGCTGGACATGAATAAACCATTGTTGTTGTCTTCAAGGGCTGGGCTGTGGTGGCAGGGTGATGTAAGGTGTCCTGTTCTTGCTTCAGATCCCTGCGCTGAACACAAGCAAAATCTGCTCCCCGATGACTCAGCTGTCAATGTGTATCTGGTCATTCATGATGGTGAGTCAAAGGTGGCCGGATCTTATGCTAATCATATTGGTGCCAGTAGGTCTAGAAGCTAGCAACTCTTAATCATCTTCGCCTGGTACACAGGTCAGCACGGGCGGATCACAGGCTTGTTTGATTTCCATAGGAGAGTTTGACATATGGATTATTTTTTTTTACCCACAAGCAAAATAAAGGCCACTTCTCTGCAGAGCTCCATAAAAGTCACTACCACAATGGTGATCTTTGACAGGCTTCTGTCACTCAGGTTTGGCACGACTGACATGGAGCACCTCCGGCTGGACTCTGCCGCCATTTGAGATGTCTCCTAGACCTCAGCCAATACGAGCTGCTCTCTTGTAATGGGGATTTTCTTCTAAATGCTAATTATGGGACAATGCTGAAAGGTATAAGAAAACAAAAATAAATGGGACACCACCGTATTAACCACTTGGTCTGCTTTCCATTCCCACGTCTGCACCATACACATGGGGTAGCACTGCATGGGTAATACGACTTACTCAATCCACACGGCAGCACTGTAGCCATTAAAAAGCAATATTGAACAAAAATCAAATAAATGACGCCAAATGCCTGTCTGGAACTGATATACTGTTATGCATTCAGAGACAAATGCTTAGCTGGTACTTAGCTGGTACAAGCCACCATGGTTCATTAAAGACTATGCCCCGAGTCTTAAACCACCTCTAAGTGTTTGCCACGGCTAAAGCAAAATGTATGTGTCCTGCCTTAGCAAGCAATCCAAGTCCATCCAAGGAGATGCATAGTTCTTCAGTTGTCAGTAGATAGCCTAGTGCAGCCCAGAGACCATCCGGGAAGAATATCACTCTTTTCTATCCCTCAAGGGGAACCTTTAAGCAGATACAGCCTATTGGGATCCAGTTCTCTTTGAAGGAGACATATTACTGATGTAGAAGGATGAGGACTCCCCCAACCTATAGTCCAATATCCTAGTGGTTAGAGCACTGGCCAAGCTGGTTGGAGAACCTGATTTTAGGCCCTACTCTGAGATTTGAGATATGAGGAGAGACAAGGGAACTGGGCTTATTTAGTCTATAAAAGAGAAAACTGAGTGGGTTTAATAGCAGCCTTCAACTACCTGAAGTGTGGTTTGAAAGAGGGGGTTCAAAAGAGGATGGAGCTGGACTGTTCTCAGTGGGGGCAGACGACAGAACAAGGAGCAACGGGCTCAAGTTGCGACAAGAGAAGTTTAGGTTGAATGTTAGGAAGAATTTTCTTGACTAGAAGGGTAAAGTAAATACTGGAACAGGCTACCAAGAGAGGTGGTGGACTCTCCATCCTTGGGTTCCAGGAGATTTTTAAGACCCAGATGGACAAAGCGATGGCTAGGATGATGTAGTTGGGGCTGGTCCTGCTTTGAGCAGGGGGTTGGACTAGATGTGACATCCTGAGGTCCCTTCAACC
Organism: Alligator sinensis; assembly: GCF_000455745.1. NCBI lineage: Eukaryota > Metazoa > Chordata > Crocodylia > Alligatoridae > Alligator > Alligator sinensis. The sequence continues at coordinate 1,984,225 of NW_005842173.1, forward strand.
CTCATTTTCTATGATTCTATCAGACTATGAGCACCCCCGATCCCTCTTGTTCAAGATGCCAAGAGGGAAAACATCCTGGGACCCTGAAGGAGAGCTTGCAAGAGGGATTGTGGTTCTTTGGCCCAGTCAGGCAGCCCTGACCTGGAAGGGAGTGAGATGTGGGCTTTGACCTGGGCCCCAAGGCTGTCAGTGAATTTTAATCCAATGACTATTCAGTGCAAAGTCTATAAACGTTAGGGGTGTGCAAAGTGGGCCCTATTCAATTTAGATTCAGATTTGGCCTGAATCAAGGACAGTGATTCGATTTATGGATTCAGATTATTGTTTTTTATTTGATTCGGCCGAATCCAAATCTGAAGATTCGATGTGGATTCAAAGAATCGGTGATTCAGCCATAGACACACCTTTAAACGTTTTTTCTACATACCTTGAGGTACCAGGCGCAGATCATGTACTGCAATACTGGGTCAGATGGAGCATCTCACAGAGGTGCAGAGGACCCTCCAAACACTTGGTGGCAAATCCAGAAGTGGACTAGAAGTATGGGTCAGTGATCAGCCATGGGGGGACCCCAGGTGCCCCCCAGACCCAGGAGACACCAGTCATCAACCTGGGAGGTATGATGTAGGGGGGCCATGCGCTCTCCAGTGGACCCAGAAGTGGACCGGACATGTTCCTGTCTACTTCTGGGTCTACTGCCAAGCGTGCTGGGGACTCCCCCCCTCCCCGCCTCCGCACATCTGTGGGACACTCCCAGCACCGCAACATTCGTGAGCCACCTGCTACCTAGTTGTTTGTAGAAAATGCATTTAAAGCTATGACTATTTCCAAATCGCTGAGTCTTTCCGAATCTCTCCAAATCAATTCAGAGAGATTAAAGGATCCTCTGATTCAATTCAGATTTAGAGATTCGGCCACCGAATCCGGCTGAATCTCTGCTGAATCAAATCAGGGTCCGAAGCTTCACACAGCCCTAATAAACAGCACTGGGAAGCTAGGAGCATGGCTCAGAACCCAAGTCTCTCCCCCTCCCACACCGGCAGCCTCCTCACTGAACCTCAGTCCATGTGATTTGCATTTCTAGGAAAACCTCATCATAATTCCCCCCTGAACAAGCAGTTGAGGGTGGAGGATGCGGGGGGAAGTCATAACAAAGCCAGCCAGCATTGTATTCATTGACAGTGACAAAGCCATAGGATGAGATTGGGCATGGGTTATGGGCTTGTGGGCACGCACTACTACAAGATGAATCAGTTTCCTGGAGCTTGCCTGTGAGTAGCAAACATTATTATTAACCGCATGATTAACCAATGCATGCACACATATTGCGTTATTTCGGCTAGCTGCTCCCATCCGCTGAGTAAGCCAAAACGGACGTAACCAAAGTCTTTGACAAGCATAGACAAGGTGCACCATACCTCTGAGCTTGTGATTACCCCTCTCAGTTCTGTGCTACACATTTGCTACACTTCTTCATGTGCAGCCACAGCCTCTGGCCATTTACCAGACATCCTACTGCCTAGGACTTCCTGAAATTGTACATCTGTGAGGGTCAAGATACCATGGTAACAAATCTATGAAAAATACCTAAGTCAATTCAAAGCGCTGGACTGCCTACAGAAGCATGGTGCAAGTTAATATGTTAACCTTGTATGGACAATTCCTAATGAAAGTGTCCAATTATCAGTGGTCCTTTCAGTAAGCAGGACAACTGGAAGACAAATGCACTACTCTTCAAGGCAAGAAGTTAGCTTGGAAAGATCAATAGGGAATGCAGTGTAATGAGGTCAAGTGAACTATAGTATGGTTTACATCACCTCCGAGGACATGGGCGAGGCAGGGAATGAAAGGGGATGCTACTATTCCAAGATCTATCCATAAAAGAGGATCTGTCCAGATGACACATCACTCATGGTAGATAGTGCCATGTTGAAATTATAGCCATACATGTCCTATTGGCTTCTAAGTCTCCACTCTCTGAGGGTTAGATCCAAAATGTGCCCATGGGTTCCTCTAAATCATCTTCTCCTCAACTGGGACTTGTAGGCTTTGTTGAGCTTCAGGATTATAAATTGGGCAAAAATGTCTGCTTAGGCTGTGTCAGGCCCTTGACCTTGACTCTATTTCAATTGGTGACTTGAAACCAGTGACCCTCCAAGCCCACTCATTGGTGTTATCAAAGCCCTCAGAAACAGGGCAGAAACATCTTCTCACAGCAGCCTTCTACCTCTTTTCTGAGATACTTGGACATGCTGTGAAACAGTGAACCAAGCTGACCTTTAAAGTACAATAAGAGAGCATCGCCATTAGCCTCCCCCTCAAAGGCTGGAACAGGGAATGCCTTGACTCTCCAAACTAATGTCTCAGGGTTATGCAAATGCAGGCAAGCTTTGCTATATGGTTTGCATTTGTTTCCCAGTTTCGAGGCTGTCTTGCCAGCCAGAGCAGGTGGAGAGTTACTTTTTTTTAAAAAAATGAAAGTTTAGATAAGAAAACACCATCAAAGAGAGGTGTGTACACGGCACCACTGACTCCCAGGTGGATTCTAGCTCTGCTCCTACGACACTGAGATACCATTGTAGTAGATTCAGTGAACAACTACTATTACTGCTGTTTATTATTTGTATTCAAGTAGCACCTAGACCCCCCAACCTAGAGCAGGCTGCCTTGTTCTAGGGTTAGCGTGACCATATTTCCCTGGTCACAAAAGGAGACACTGCCCTCCAGCCCTGCTCTCTAGCACACTTAGCTGTCTCTAAGCTCTGCTCTCAGCTGGGCAAGGGGGTGTGTGTGTGTGTGTGTGTGTGTGTGTGTGTGTGTGGAGTTTCAAAGAGTGGGAACTGGAGGGAGTGGGAGCTGGGAGGAGTACCAGTCATGTTTTCATTGGGAAAGGGCCATTTTAAATGCCTGTCCCTCTGGAAATAGGACAGACCCATTCATTTGAAGACACTGATGGGATGCCCAACACAGGTGTTTAAAACAGGACTGTCCCATAATAATATAGTCACCCTAGGTAAGGGGTGGACCAATACATAATAAGACACAGTCCTTGCCTGAAGGACAATCAGTTCCCTTGCAATCTAAAGGGACAAGGCAGGGCATGAGAGTTTTGGATTTGATTTTGCAAGTGAGGGCACTGAGGCACAGAGAGGATACGGGACATGCCCAGGATCACATGGCGGGTATGGGGCAGAGCTGGGAACTCATCCCAAGCACTGCTGAGTGACCTGCAACATAAGACATCCAGATGCTGTCTGCAGCCACTTCTAGGGCCCCCGGCACCCTACACATCACGAGGATTGCCCAAAGCAGCAGCTCTCCTCACACTCCATGGTCTTCCCACGCTGTGGGGATGTGTATATTCAGGGCCAGGAACTGGCAACTCCCTGGCTGCATACCTCCACTTTCCCTCTTGCCTGGCCAGTGCTTTTATGACCACCAATAAACCCCACAGCCCTGGCAGCCCCTGTGAACGGTTAGACGGGCTCTGTGTGGAGGCATGCTGTACACGGCAGTGCCCTGCCATTCAGGATACATTGCTCACGTGAAACCACAATCCTGGTTCATGCTGAGCACCCTTCTTTTCTTGTGACCTGCCCCCGCCCCCCCGGAAACAACCAGTGCCCTGCAGGATTGGGCCCTTTGTGCCCATTTTATGGTTTACCACATCCCTTTTCTCTGTCCCCACTTCTCCTTTAGTTCCTGTCTTCCTCTTTTTCCTTAGAGCTCCTCTGCCTCCCTCCCTCTCTCTGTATCCCCACCATGTCTTTGAAGCTCTATTCATCGGAAGCCAATACTACATTCCCGCATGGGATGGACTCTTTAATACTCTCTGCTATATCTCTTAATGAGAACATGATGACACCAGCAAGGCCAGCAGCATAGGAGCCAATTCATTAAAAGTGTGATAAGTGCATAACCAACTCCCCCGCTCACTCCCCCCTCACCGCCCTCCCTGAGAACAGCAATCAGTGTGAACTCTCTAGAGGTCATTGCATCTTGGGATACCATCTCTATGTAAAATGATATCTTTTTTTGCAATGGAGGATCAACTCAGCAATGCAGCATCGATGACATTTGCATTCCCTTCAACACTGCAGCAATTTTAGGATCACAGCTTACTGTTTTTACCATTAGTGCCCAAGAAACACAAATTTGTAAACCCACAGCATCCATCATGAGAGCTTGCCATGATGAAAGGAGCAACGTGGTTGTGGCAGAAATTGCCTGAGATACCCCACTTAAAAAACAAAAGACACCTACTTATATTAGATTTCAACTCTCCCTTAGGGAAATAGGAAATATCCAAAGTTCCTGTCGTTCCCACATTAACTCATTTATCCATTTTCTGCTGGTCATATTCTGTTTTAATCTCACCAATAAGCAAAGATTCCCAATTCAGTTCCTTTTATTTTGCCCTCCGGCACTAGCCTCTGCATAGAGGTGTGATACAAATTCACTGAGGCCAGTCCTCTCCAAAGGACACCGATGCGACGCATGGCAATAGCGCTGCATGGCACGAACCGGGACATGACACTACCGCACAGTAGTAACAAGCAACTGCATGGTCAGCATCACCAAGAAGTTGTGCGGGGATGCTACTGTGCAGTAACACCAGTTACTGCGCAGTCATTTAGTACGTGTGTATGCAAGTACTAAATGGCTGCACAGTAACAACTGCACAGCCAGCATCTCGTGTAGACGCAACCTGTATAACGTTTAATAATGCCAATGAGAGGATTCCCATTGACCTCAGCAGAGATGAATCAGATCATAAGCCCAGTACTTTTGATATAAGTTTCTTCAGCCTTACCTTCCTTCCTCCTTTCCTCCCTACTGAGAAATGAGGATGCCTCAGTTGCTAATTTCCCCTCAATGCTGCTATTCCTCCTGCATAGCCAGACTGCTTTCATACCTCTGAGCATATGTGGTTTTTTAAAATGTAGTTTTTTCAAGCTTCCAGGCTCCATCGGGCTGTTAGAGCGCCTGCAATCATCACTGGTACAAACACTAATATTGTAATGCGTATACTGAATATACAGGAATATAAATAATTTATGCATTGTTCTCATTATGATCACTACATTCCCAGAATGTGCATAAAAAAAAAAAAAAAGAAAAAAACAGACAAGCGCATGCTAAGAAGGACCTGGGGAGTTTAAAAAGGACAAAGACATTCAGGAGAATGCGCCTTATAGTGCAAAGCTTCAGTCAAATCAAGGTATAGCAGTGCAAGTCGACATTCAGTGCCGATGCTGATCAACATGTAGACTGACTTTGGGTTAAGTACAGGACAGAGGGTCAGAAAACTGTGAATTTCAGATCCAGGCTTGCCCCAAGTCATTTTGTGGCACATGGGTTGAATGACAATGGCACAGAGGGTGGAAGGGAATAGAGGGGCAAAGCTCATGCCCTGCTCCCCAAACTGACCAGTCACCGATTTGGGAAAGAGGCAGGGATTGGCAGCTGGTATTCCCCTCCCTCCTGGACCAGACTAGGTGGGGAGTGTACAGGAATTGACTCTTGCAAGAGAGTTGACACCTGGAAAATCTTTCTCCTGGAAGAGGCATGTTTCCCCTGGGATAAACTGAATGAACTCTTGTAGCTTCTACTGGGAAAGCGGCAGGTCTCCCACTACAAATATAGGCTGCTTACAGGCATTAAAAACCAAATGGTGCTTGTCTTTAAATTCAGTGTGCTCCCATGCCAAGCCCAGTGCACTCCCAGAAAAGGCATCATGTTACTTGGACCCAGCTCGCCCAACATCTGTACAGATCAGGCACTTTAGTGGGGCTTTTTTGGTGCTTTTATCTAGTAGATGATTGAATCAGCTTTTAGATAAAAGTGCCAAAAAGCCCTGCTGAAGCATCCAATCTATACAGACGCTACAGACCCGGGTGGAACTAACACACTGCTTCTTCCAGTAAAGCACTTTTTTTTTAACATCTGCAAGCAGCTATAATGCATGTCCATGACCCAAGTTTTAAAACCACTCTCTGCACAAGATGGGCTCTTTCAGGCCTGAAGAGTAAAACTGAGTATGGGGGTTAGCCACTTGAATGCAACTACTGGCTCCAAGTACTTTGCAGGCACACTGGTCTGTAGTAGGGTGCAGCTGGAGCTGCAGGTAAAACTGTCAACTAGATGATGGTTAAGCACTGGAGGCTGAATTTCCCACCTGGACAACCTCTCTGGCCACATAGGGCTGGGAAATGTTTCTGGACCCATGTCAAATACTCTGCTATATGGCCTGATTATTAATGAACTGGAGAGGCCTTCTCCTCCTTTTCTACCAAGCAATCATCATCAAGAACATTTTACAAACCAAGCTCAGGCAATTGGCCAATGGCAAGCGAGGCTAAACAAGTAAGATGTTTATAAGTAATCCATATAGTACACATGGTATGGTACTAAACTATAGTATAACTGATATTTAAAATCACTATGTTAAATCACTTTACCAATATTACGACACATGAAATTATAGAAAATAATACCAACAATGAAGTATGAGCTGATTAATGTGAGATGCTGTGTATTCATTATATAGAGTTGTTATAATTATTTGTAGTTGTAGTATAATTAAATGCTGACAGGTCTGATTATCAAAATGATAGGTGGTTGAATCATCCACCCCTAAACTGCTAACTTAAATCAAGCCTGCCTATAACTGTGGCAGTCAGTGCTAGGTTCATTTGCCCAGTGGCTCGTTTCCCACTCCCATCCCTTTGCTTGTACCTCTGCCTTTCAGATGGGAAGCTCTCTGCAGCAGGGATAGTGTCCTTATCTATTCATATGCACAATGGGACCTTGACCCTGAGTGGAGTCTTTAGGCACTACCCTAACCGAAATATCACTGTTGTCATTGTCATTATCATTGTCATCGTCATCTTTTTTTTCTTTCTCCTCCTCCCTTTTCTCATAATTAGCAATAGCCATCCTGGAGTTTTGCAAAAGCCCAGCTTTGCATTCTGCAGGTCCAGCTGCACCCTACTACAGACCAGTGTGCCTGCAAAGTACTTGGAGCCCGTATTTGCATTCAAGTGGCTGACCGCCATACTCAAGGCATACTGTAGAGTTTATTCAGGTCCACTGACTCCTATTATCCAGGTGGATTTTTTGGAATATAGCAAGTCATCCAACACCACTTCATCTTCTCTTCCCCTGACAATCCAGCCATTATTAGAAGGCACTTGAATTACTGAAGAAGGCTTTGTTACTTCAGATGTTTGTCGAGCATGGTTTAATCTCTGATGATCCTCTGTACCTGATGCAATCAGCTCTGCTCTTATGGGGCACATTTTCAGAGGCCGAAACCCCAAAGCCAGTACTCAATGCCTCTCTCCCCAGCTCTCCTGGCTCTTTCTTCCCTCCCCTATGGCTAGGGGCAGGTGACAAGTCTCTAGGGAAACCTTTGGCCTGAATCAGCCAACTCCTTCGCTAGAAATCTTCCCTCCCCGTCTCACAACCCAGTCTCAGGGAGTCCTTGGGATTGTGCCCTCCACTAACAAGGGACGTGGGAGAGAGGAAGTCAGTGGCTGCCTGGTAAAGAACAGCAATAAATAACTTATTGATTAGGGGCCTGATCCTGCTCTCATGCGAGCCATTGGGAGTCTTCATTCGCATTTGACGGGCGGCAGGTCAGCCCTTCTCGTACAGCCGTCTTGTTTTACACTCTGTTCAGAGGCCAGCAGGCATCCTGTCACACGTGGTAATAATCCTTGTAGTGGTGAGAGGAAGGGTTGGTTTTGGAGGGTGATATTTATCCTGACGAGGACAGATGCCAAGCCCCTCTCTTGCCATCACCGATATGCTTCATTGCTCAGAATTCCCTACAGTTAAACAGGAAATTTGCTCTGATGTACATCATCATGTACATCGCACCAAACATTTTGGGCTGCTCCACTCTGCGTGTCCCAGTGACAGCGACCCAGCTGCACACATGCTGCTTTTAGCACCCACAAACAGTGTGTGATTCTGCTCTGAGTGCAGGGTGGATACACAAACGTCCGCGCACCCAGCACGCACCAAACACATCCAATAGAGCTGTATTCACAAAGCCAGGTAAGTCCTAAAATTGTAGCCGGGCAAAAGCACATGATTAATTTGTGTTAGCCACTGGTGAGCCCTCCCATGCTTTAGCCCAAAAGCCCAGGGCATGTGTACACGTGCTCCCAAACACAGCACGAGGTGTTTTAATTAGCGAGGCGTGCTAATTAAAGGCACCATTGCATCATGTGCATCAGCATTACCACATGTCCCCGCACTGAAAAAATGGTGGAAGTGTGCTTTGCACTAAAGCTCATTGCACAATGATTTATGCAAATATGATATATAAAATATAAAAATGATTTATGAAATATGTTTTATTTCAAAGTGCCCCACCACCGTTTTGTCAGCGCGGGGATGTGCGGCAACATGACAAGAAGCTGAGAGCCATGGGACTCTTCAGGCTGGAGAAACATAGGCTCAGGGGTGATCTGGTGGCTGCCTATAAGTACATCAGGAGTGTGCATCAGGATCTGGGGGAAGTCTGTTCATCAGAGTGCCCCAAGGGATGACAAGGTCCAACGGTCACAAACTCCTGCAAGACCGTTTCAGGCTGGACATAAGGAAATACTTCTTTACTGTCCAAATCCCCAAGGCCTTGAATAGACTGCCCACAGAGGTGGTGCAAACACCTACTCTGGACACGTTCAAGAAACGTTTGGACGCTTATCTTGCTGGGATCCTTTGCCCCTAGCTGACTTCCTGCCCTTGGGGCAGGGGGTTGGACCCGATGATCTTCCAGCCCTAATATCTATGCAATCTATGAAATCTATGATACACGTGACACACGAGGCTGCTGGAGTGCATCAATTTCCATGCTCCGACGTGCTGAATTTCCAGCATCTTGGAGCAGGCTCCCTGCATGAGTATAGGAGCCCCTAGTGATTAAGGCACTCTTCTAGGAAGCAGGAGGCTGAGATTCAAGGTCCCCTTTGCTCCTGTTTGCAGCTACATCCCTCTGGCTTCCAAAGCCAGGGCTCTAACTGCAATGCGATAGGCTATGCAATCCTTAGGCCTTTCTCCAGCCCTTCCCTTGGAGGTGCTCAAGCACCTGCAAAGAGAGCAGCACCTCTGAAGAACTGCTGAGGAAGAAAGAGCAGACAGCCCACCCTGTCCCACCCATTGTTTGATACACCAGAGACACTCAAGTAGGGAAGGACCATCGTGTTGACCTTGATCCATCAGATCCCAGAGCACACCCTGAGGAACTGAAGGAAGAGGCTGCTCCACAGGTGAACAGTGCTGGAGGAGAGTATCTACATGGGCACAGGGGGAGCATTGAATGGTTTGGATTAAGGAGGCTCAGGTAAACAGATGATAATCACGGAATCATCGACAATGAGGGTGGGAAGGGACCTCAGGAGCTGACATCCAGTCCAACCTCCTGCTCAAAGCAGGACCACCCCCAATTACATCATCCCAGCCAAGGCTTGGTCTAGCCGGGTCTTCAAAACCTCCAAGGATGGAGATCCCCCCACCCCTCTGGGTAACCCATTCCTGTGCTTTACTACCCTCCTTGTGAGAAAATTCTTCCTAATATCTAACCTAAATGTGCTGAAGGAAAGAGGGACTAGATGACCAAAGAAAGGGGCAGTGGCAACACTAGATGCCCCGGAGAACATGCACATTGACAATCATGTGGGCACAGAGGAAGAAGGCCTGAGCTTTTTTTCCATAGTTAGGAGGTGAAGTGTTGACAGACTTTGACAGTGATGCTGAGGAGGGGAGTATAGCATTAAAACGGTCAAGAGATATAGAGCCAAATAAGCCAGTTTCACATTGACCACATTGTCATGACACAAAGGGTATGATTGTGTGTGTGCTTCGGCACTGCAGAATTATTCCCGCCACACGGAGCTTTCTTTGCAGGGTGCATTTCTCAGTTGCATAGAGAAAACCCCGGTGCAAAGGAGTTCCCGCCACCCGTATGTAAATTTGTTTCCCACTATTGTCTGTTTCTAAATTATTCCCATGTGGCGGCTAGCGATTGGCTTGCTAGCTGTATAAGAGGTTTGAGCAGTTTCCGCCCAAGTTGAAGAGGACTCCACTTCCATCTCGTGGGGACTCTGAGCACACGGCAGAGTAATAGAGACTTTGTGTGTGACTCAGAGGAGTTCGGCGGCCTGATCCACCACCAACCTCTTCCCGTCTCGTGCGTTAACTTCTTTAGACGTATCTACTGGTTTTTTTGGTGCACTTGTCGAGGACATCCAGAGCTCTGTTTCCGTGGAGCCTAGCAAACTCCACATGTGTGTTCGTGTTCGTGTTTGTTTTGTTCGTAACTGCAACCCAAGCAAGTTCTCCTGCCTGCACCGCGACCATCTACGGTGTAAGTAAAATAATCTTTAATCAACCGCTACGAGTCCGTGCCTAATTCTAGTCCGTAGTGCCCAATTTCCCCAACCCACGTGCCAGGGCTGCTGGCCACAGCCCGCACCGCGCACCCCCAAACGCCTCGGACCGCTCCCGGCCCGCACACACATAAAGGAGGACATATTAATGATGATGGCAAGCACTATCATAAGAAGAAGAAGCTGTTTGAAAACAATGAGGAGTTTCCTGTAGTTGCATTAGGACTACAATGACCTGTAAAATGGTATTCTGAGGACAGAAACCAAAATTGCTTGGATCTCTGTGCTGAGTTATGTTACCAGTCTAGGGCATGCCACACAATCCATCGATAACTCCAGAAAATTTAGCTTGGGGCATGCCAATTTGCAAATTTTATGCCAAGCAATGAAGATCCCAATGACACTTTGCGTGACATGAACAAAGAGCAGAAATAAGCATTATCGCCTGTATTGAGCAATTACTTGGCACAAGAAGTTACAAAATTCTGCTTAAGAAAAGGGCTGGTTCTGGAAAAAACGAAAAGACTTTGTGGAAGTACGCTGAAAAATGATGTGTCATATACTGAACAGGGTGGTAGATGTAAATAGACTAGTCATAGGAAACGACTTGGGTGTCCACCTGTGGTTCTGTTATAAGGCCTGAATAGGACAGTGGGGGCTTGAGGGACACGGGGAGGCTTTCACAGTTTAAGGCTTCAAAAATAAAATATTTTATGAAACAGCAACATTGAGTCTTCATGAAAACAGGATGTTTGAAGGGCTGTTTCTTCCAGCAAGATCTAGCAGAAATAAAACTTTATATTTAAAGTAAAGCGAAATCCTGCTTTATAAAGCATGATTATTACAACTCTGGTTTTGCTGAAAACTGGCTAACAGGATTAAGGACCAAATAAAACTTATTTTAGGATTTAATAGATGATTTGGACACAAAGTCCTGCTAAGCTGAACAGGACTCTCACACTGGTTGTGTGTTGATAGCAAGAAAGGTGACTAAACTCCAGGGGTTATGAACTGCAGGCAAAGGGGATCTGTTATCTCGAAGGGCATGCAAAACCAAGATAAACAGGAGCACATTATTCAGCTGTATGGAGGTGGATGGTCTCCAAGATAGAGAAGTGTGAGTTGTCTTAGAAACTGTTTAAGTAGCAAACAGGCTCAGAAAAAAATATTGGATCATTCATTTAGTGCAGAGGGTCCGAACTGGATAAAAAAGGAACCCTTGACCTACTTTTAAACCATTTTTTTTTTATACTTTAACATACAAGAAACAATTAAAAATGATTTTGAAAAACATTATCCTGGAAAAACACACAAAAACAGGCTTTTTCAATCAATCTTCTTCCATTTGAAAATGTATTTTATGCATAACGTTTTCGAAGAAACTAGTTCTTTATTTATTCATTGATCGATGGATGTGCCATCCTTCCCAACAAGGCACAGGGTGGCTTACGGGAAGAGAAACAGACAGCTTAGAAAACAAGAGAATGACAAAAAAACAGCTTAAATGAGAACTAGAATAGCAACATAAGACAGAGACCCCCTCTCTCCTCCCAAACAATATCTTGACCTAACTTTGATTGCTAGAGGCCTACCCAAAAAGAAAGGTCTTATAGCTCTTCTGAAAGATGTCCAGGCTCAAGCATTGTTGGGTCTCAAAAGGGAGTGAGATCCAGAGCAAATGATGAAAATAACCTCCCATGCATTTTGCCAAGGGACTTTGGCACCTTGATGGTACTTGCAGGAGGTCGCTCTCTGCTGACCTTAAGAATTGCAGTGGGGCATATGGAAGAAAGCAGTCTCTTAGGTGTCTAGGACTCATACCGGTTAGGGCCTTATAGATCAAAACCAGCACCCTGAATTGTGCCAAGGAAGTTATTGGGAGCCAGTGAAGACTGAAACCCTGGAGTTATGTCCAAAGGCAGGCCACTGCGGTCTGCACCAGGTGGTCTTCAAGGGCAACCCTATATAGAGTGCACTGCAGTTCACTTAGCTCTAAAGTTAGACAGGGAGACAGAAAGATATTCCAGGTCTAACTTGGGCATGTGTAAAGAGTATACACATTCTTCAACCTGCATAAATGAAGGCATAAAAAGAAGTTAAGAAATAAGGCAGAGCATCTGCTATAGTTCTGCCACCAGACTTAGGCATCTAATGAAACATCTAACACGGCATCTTACATTTCCAGTGTCCACCAACGGAAAATGCAGCAATTTAGTTACACAACAGACGCAGAAAATGAGTGACAAAACCAGTTTTACACTTAAATGATTAAATTCTTCTTTTCTCGCCTACCTCATGCTCCATAGGAACGTTTCTAAACGTGGGCAAGCTACTTTAGTTTTGCAAATGCAATGCAGTCATGTCATATTAACTCGTCTAATGTGAAAAGCAGATTGCTAATGATATGCATTTATGATACTAAAAATTCTTTAAGCAAAAGTAGACAGGTTCAATGTTCAAACATGTGGAGACATCAAAATCCGTATAAAATTAATAGCCAGAAATAAACAGCCAGTGTGTGTCTAAACTATTCACTGGGATTCATGCTTCAAAAGGAAATGGTGAGAGCTGGGCTGTGGTAAGTCTGTGTGTCTGTTTGGGGAGGGTGGGGATTAATTAGAAGCCTTGCATGAAAATGGAGGTTGGGTGAGAGGAGGGGTAGGTGGAAGGGATATTGCTCAAAAAAAAAGAGAATGCTTTTATAGAAAAAAAATAGCTTAAAAGTTAGTACAATAAAAAGACTAAACCTCTTTATTTAAAATGCAAAAAAAAATGATTTTAAAGAACTTAAAATGGTCATTGCTTGTAGCACACAAAGAAAGCACATAAATAGCTAAATAAATACATATTCTTCCCATTAAAAATATTGAATACAGGCCTAAACCTGTAGTGTACACAAAAAACAGGGTTTACAGTAAAAAAAGACTAATTAATTACTTTGCCATTGTTTTAAAATATATCCCTGGGGAAATATAAAAAGCAGGCATTCTTGAAATGATATAAGTAAATAAAGGAATAAAAAGAGATAAGAAACAAGCCAGGATGCGTCTGTTGTATTTCTCTTACATGACTTCAAACAAAATATGTATCTGGAGTGGCAGATAATATGTGACTTTGGAGGCTTTTGAAATAAAATGTTGTGCGGATTACTAGTATTATTTCTTAACTGAAGGAGAACTGTCTTTAAAGAAAAAAGCCTGAAAGTTTGGTAGAAAATTCTTGTGAAAATGAGGCTTTATATTTCAGGATAAAGTAAACTCCTTTGTAAAGCATGGTGTTTAAAAGGCTGGTTTAAACCAGTCCGATTTTCCTTAATTTTATAGCATATAAAGCTTTATGTAAACTACAACAAAAGCAAAGCCACAAATAGACACACCGGCCCCTTAACTCCATCCCAACTTTTTCCATTTTCTTTTTGCATCGCAAATCCCAGTAAATACTGTACAGACACCCTGGCTGCTTATATCCATCTATTCATTTTATACAGATAGAAGAATACCTCTTATAAAAGGCTGTACATTTTGTCTACCTAATATGTGGCTACCTGATTACCTGTTTTTCACACCTGAAGAGTTTATAATGTATTGATGAATGATGTTGGCAACGTGAAAGTAACTTGCCTACCTTTAGTATTTTAGAAATGATATTAGAAATATATCTTAGAAATTGTATAGAAATTTTCTCAGTGCGGGAGGAACAAGTGAAATAAGAACGTAGTCGTTTAAGTGTAAAATTGGTTTCCCCACTTATTTTCTGAAGCGTGTTATGCTACTTCTGACTCACCCACTGCATCCCAAGCCAGGAGAAACTGGAAGTATGACACATAGTATTAGATAGTCCATATATTTTTAAATGGTATATGTGTGTGTGTGTGTGTGTGCGCGCATTCACAAAAAACTGCTTGATTTAATTATAAAAAAAGCATGTGCTTTTCTGTGGGCTACTAAAATGAACCACAGTGATATTTTTTTAAGTTGTTTTTTTTTACAGCTTTGTGTAGTTTAAGGTACAGCCAGGAAACATATTAAAAGTGCCTCAAAGTTGCCTTTTGATCCAGTCCTGACCCCTTGCTCTACATAAAGTACCCAGGATTTTCTGATCCCTTTTACTATTTAAACAGTTGATAGGACAACTCACAGTTCCTTATCCTGAAGGCCATCCACTTCCGTACTGGTAAGTAATGTGCTCCTGTTTATCTGGGTTTTGCATGGCTTACACACTGCCCTAAAGGATACAAGACCCCCTTTCCCTGCAGTTCACACCCCCCTTGAGTTTAATCACATTTCTTGCTATACGGGAGTCCTGTTCAGCCCAGCAGAGCTTCTTTTCCAAAATACCTATTTGTTCCTTTAGACCAGGAGAGGCCAAACCTGCTGCACGAGTCCCAAAAGTGGCCTGGGCAGCATGTATGTGGGACACACAGGAGACCAGGGAGCAGACCAACAGCACAGATCAGATAGGGCAGGGAGTGGAAAGCAGAGCAGGAGAGCACAAGGCAAGAAGCAGAGGAAGAGATCGGGCAGGAAGCACAGAATATGGAGCAGAAAGCAGAGCAACAGACAGAGCCAGAGAAAAGGGGTCATAGTTGCACTTGGGAAGGCTGAGGGGCTCATTTGTGGCATACCTGCTGTAAAAGTTGTTCAGGTTCACATGTGCACTTTGCATGGGCCTTAATCCTTTGTTAGAAAAACTATTGTGTGTGTGTTTAAGCCACCATGGCTATTTTTAATCATAGGACAAGACCAGGACTCGGCTTGATTTTAAACCAATGGCTGTATTTCCTCTATGCTTTTGTAAACAGTTCAGCTTTTCTCCCCCTCTGAGTAGTCACCTCTTCCCTCCAGGTAACAAAACGGGTGTTCCATAAAATATATATTTTTTTTTATTTTAGGAGCCTTAAATTACCAGAGTCTTCCCTTTCCCCCCTCACCATCTTGTAACCCCCTGTTTTAGTATAAGGCCCTCCCCTATACCTCCTCCTCCTCCACTTAGCTTCTGGTAGGGACATGCACAGAGTGATTGCTTTTAATCTTAAGGTGAAATAAAATCAAGAGCTGCACATTAGTGTCTAAAACCTGAAGTTATTCAGCTGTGCACATGCCATTTCGATATATCAAGTGAAATGACTGTGTTCTAAGCTTAACTCACATGCATATCCCTACATAAAGTGCAAAGGCTTTTGTTTCAGGGATGTTTTTGGTAGCCGTGTTGGTCTGAGACAAAAGAAATGCAAAACTCCAGAACTCTTGGTTCAGAGATGAGACCTTTTCTTGGACCAGCTAAGAAATTGCAAAAAAAAAAACAAAATATATATATATATATATATATATATATCAATTTATATATATATCTTTTTCTGCAAGCTTTGCAGCACGCACGCCCTTCATCAGGCTCAGGGAAAATTAAAGATGGTTAAAAGTCCCCATACGTAAAAAATAAAGTTCATTTTTGCACAGAGGCAGTGGAAGGTGGAAGTCTGAAGTCCTAGGAGACCACATAGAGAGAACAGGAGAGAGACTGTTGGCCCCTGAAATCACAGGGAATTAAATGACATACACCCAGATGAGTCTAGCAGGTTGATTATGTCCAAGGCCCCAAAATAAGGCAGAAAATCTGGCCCCTGCCAGTATGTCCAGGGGAAAATTCCTTCCCTACCCCAGAGCTGATGACTAGTTTCACACCCTGCATATGAGCACGACACACCTTGCATCTAAGAAATTGGATTTTCACGGTAGAACCCTTATGTTCCCCTTCCCGAGAAATTTAACATCTCTCTAGTCAATTCGGCAGGATACACGACTGTCAGCTGTGCACCAAGGCACTGGAGTTTTTCCCACTGACCCATGAAGGTAGGGGTTGACAAGGGAGACTAACTGGCTACGTCTGTTCTGGTTCTGAGAGCGCTGCTGAAAAATAATCCCTGCCTACCCGCTCCTATCCTGCATGCTCTTGCCCTGGAAATGAATCGGCGAGGATGCTCTGGACATTCCCCCTCCTTGTCTCCCAATGCAGCTGCTGTCACGCATGTGAGATGAGAGAGATCTCAAGATTGGCAGCAAGGGCGCGTTCCTGAACTGCCCTCACTGTCACATTTCCAGGTTTGGGCAGAATACGTGGGAAAACTCACAAGTGGTGAAAAGCCCTTGAGGGCATATCCATTGATTCGCAGACTCTAAGGCCCAGCTTGGTCATTGATCCATATCCTTTATCTGTCAGAATATGAGGGGTAAAGGATCTGTCCTTTAAAGGATCAGCATATTGAGTTCCCCGCGCCATTGGGGAAATTCTAAGGGGGATTTGCTGCTAGTCGCTGAGATGTCCAGTAAAGGTCTTTGGGTTTGTGTAGATGAAACAGGGGCCCTAAATTGAAGTGGTGGGTTTTTAAAAACACCGCTTCAATTTAGGGCCCTTTAAACCCCCATGTCATGCACACACCTGTGCACTTACCTGCCTCTCTGGCAAGGAGGGGAGGGCGAGCTGCCAGCTGTTGGAGTGATCCCTGGGCTGCGGGGGGGAGCTGGTGCTTCTCTCCACAGCAGCGGCACCCCGCCGCCCCCCACCCCAGGTGGCACCCTCCTGCAGGCACCTGGCTTGGGTAGTCCCAGGAGGGAAGCATCAGGCCCCTACGCAGCTCGGGCAGGCAGGCAGGCTCTAAGGAGGGGAAAAAAAAAAGATCAGACTCGCCACTTTTTTTTTCTTGGGTTGCGCCTGCCTTCCCGGGCTGCTGCCAGGCTGCCTGCATGGGCTTCCTGCAGAGCTCCTGAGCTGCACAGAGCCCGGTGCGTGGCCCCAAGTCATTTAAGGCGCATTACGCTGCCGAATTTGCTACAGCAGCTGGAATCACTGCTCAATACACTGCCAATGTGTGCAAACACCAACACCATTAAGGCAGTGCAAAAGCATTTAACCCGCTTGAAAATGTCATGCACACATGCCCCTCATTTCATCTACACACGGTCTTTGATGCTGAAGCCACTGTTGATAATAACGCTTTTTTCATATATACCACACATGTTTATGAGTAGCTCATCCGGTTTCTAGTGAAACAAGTTGGTTTGTAATGGATATCCATCAGTGCCACACTTTAATCCCAAAATATCCATGGTCCTGTGATTCTGAATTGCCTACAGTTCTGTTTCAGGTAAGGGTCCGATGCACTTCCCCTCCCCTTTTATCTAGTCTGGCCTTATGGAATAAGTTGTAAATACCAATTTGGTTGTAAAGCAGATGATGATAGACTAGTTTCTGGGACCACAGATGACAGGACAAGGAGGAATGGCCTTAAATTGTATCCAGGGGAACATAGGCTGGATATTAGGAAGAACTTTCTCACTATGAGAGGGGTTAAGCATTGAAACAGGCTGCCTACAGAGGTTGAGGGATGTCTATCCTTGGAAGCTTTCAAGACCAGGTTAGACAGTCACTTGTCTGGACTTGTTTAATCAGGGATGGTCCTGCCTGGCACAAGAGGTTGGACTAGATGACCTCATGAGGGCGCCTCCAGGCCTACTTTTCTATGAATCTGTGATTTTAGCACTACACACATCAAGTTTCAGTAATGCTAGCCATCTCATATTTCTTGCAATACATGATCATCTCGAACTCCTTTTGGTTATTAACTAGGCTTCTAAATTCATATACAGACATAAAAAGTAATGAGGAATGATGGCCACAAACTGATAGACAGCAGATTTAAGTTGGACATCAAGAAGAACTTCTTCATGGTAAGGGTTGCCAGAATCTGGAATGGGCTTCCAACGGAGGTGGCCCTCTCCTCTACCCTGGGGGTCTTCAAGAGGAGACTGGACAAGCACCTGGATGGAGTTGGCTGCCCCCAGCGCTTTTTCCTGCCCAGGGCAGAGGGTTGGACTCGATGACCTACTGAGGTCCCTTCCAATCCTACCATCTATGAATCTATGAAAAAAGTGTTTCTTACATACCCCTCTGGTCTTGGATTTTCATATGCACATCACCGTGGCATTGGTTTACATAACTGGGTATTTCTACCATGATGGCCCAGTATCACATTCTGTTTTCTTAGTTAGTTT
Organism: Alligator sinensis; assembly: GCF_000455745.1. Classification (NCBI taxonomy): domain Eukaryota; kingdom Metazoa; phylum Chordata; order Crocodylia; family Alligatoridae; genus Alligator; species Alligator sinensis. The sequence continues at coordinate 2,002,673 of NW_005842173.1, forward strand.
AAAGCTCTAGGTACCCTAGCTCATCGATCACCCAAGATATTGTTACCCCTAGTACTGAGAAGGACTACCAGACACATACAAGTGCCCATTTCCATAGGTAGTGCCCCAGTGCTCTACAGAAATGTTTTTCTACCACATCACTTATTAAACTACTCTTCATCTTCATTAACCTCCACCTTCTTGGAAATCCTTCTTGTTCCCTTTGTTCGAGAAGAAAGAAGTCAATCTGGATATTTCCTGAGGTCTTCACAGCTCTGTGGACTGGTGCCTGAGGCAGCAGCATTGGTGTCAATGTAGATCAGGGCCAAAAGAGTCTGTCCTGCTGATCACAGAGGCCTCCTCTGTCTTGTAGTCATGTTCTTCACCTTCATTGCTTGAAGGCATCAAACTGCCCTGCTGTTCTTCCATCCCTTCCATCCAGCATGCCCTTATTCACTCCTGGCAGCATGGAGTCACCAGTGAGGATTGTCCATCTTCCTAGGATAAACCTAGGATGTTTGCCTGGGCTTGTCCAAGGTCTGTCTGGTTTGAGCTGAACAGCCATGCTTAATTTGGTAAGTCTTTTCCTCTGGTCGGTTCTTTTAGATTATTATTTACAAACGCCTTAGCCCTTGGTAGTAATTTGATCTTTCAATTTTATTTCTGAGCGTAACTGGTTTTGTTTCCTAGTCTCCCTCTGTCAATGGATTTTTTGTCTTCCCTAGAGGACTCTGAAGCAGTAGTGAATGATTCTGGGTATACAAGAAATCTTTATTATCCCTAATCTTTTGCAAGGGAGCCAGCTGTTCCTCAGAGTCAGGAACCTTTGGGCTACCGTTGACTCTTCATGGAGATGAAGTGAGATCCTTTAGCTCAAGTACAATTTATTTTGGCGTGATGCTGGAAATGCTGGGTTAAATTATGTGGCTTACATTAGCAGATGATAGTAGCCTGCTCTGGCCTTAAAATCTATGGAACAAAGGCAAATTAATGGAGATTGCCAGCACCTTAATAATAAATGTCCTTTACAGTAACATGTATTTTCAGCCTAGACAGTGGTGGGCATAGTTTGGTCTAAGCTGTGCAGACAGCACATACACCAATTACCGACGTACTCAATATCTTTGGCAGGAGTGCAGGGGTAATATTTCCCCTAGGATAGCATGTTCTTGAACAGTTTCTCCAGTGTGTTTTGCACATATGTGCTTCCCATCAATGGCAGGCCCGAATGTCTTACACTGAGCACTTATTTATGGTGTTTACAGTGGCCCGTACAAGAAAAACCCTGTTCTTCAATTATGGTTTGGCGTCTTTCTGTCCTCCTCGTGCTGAATCAGGACTGTGTATATTGCACGGCATTCAAAGCTCCAGTCAGTATAAAGCCATAGGGCAACAACTAACATTTGCCATCTCTGAGAACTGGGTAATTCGGCCTCCTGTAAAAGAGAAAATTTTTTTTAAGCATAATGAAAAATAAGAAACTCAGGGATGACCTGGTTGCATGAACCAGATTGCACAGCATTTCTAGCTGCAGGGGATCTGCTGATCGTGACTTTTATGACCATAGACTTGTTGGTGTCCCACCAATGACACGTTGGGTCAGATCCTATTTTGCCTCAAAGACATCTAAGTGACACTTGCACGGGTTGCATGGCTGAGTGCTACCTTGCTGTGAAGCATCTCTGTTTTAGTCTCTGCTTTTTCCAGCCTACTGTGCCTGGGACGCACTCTGCTTAGATATATAGTCTTCTACTTTCAGTGGAGAGCTAATGTATCCCAAAAGATTCAGTCTGCTTTGCTCTGCAAAATCCCACAGGGCCCTCATTCATTTCAATCACCAATATTTAAACACCTCCTGTAAAGGATCCTTTGTTGTCAGGAAGCACTTAACTCTCCATTCAGTTTAGTGGGGAATTTAACCTGTGTGAAGATGCCTCTACAGAGTGCCACTCTCTTCTTAGAAGGACTCATAGTTTGAACAGCGAGATGTCTAAAGGAACAACTACAGCTACCTAATAAATAGCATTAAACTCATTATAAATCACCTCCTTCATAAATAGACTAGTAATGAGAGACCCTGGGGGGAGCTGGGGGTCTGAGCTTACATTTCCTGTGTCCTAACAAAGGTATTAACAGAAATCAGTTATTTCTTTCCAAGCTAAAGGGACCCAGCCGGTTCAGTCTTTCCTGATACAGAAGCTATTCCATATCCATACTTGTCTTTGTTGTCCTTCTCTGTCCCTTTTCTAGTTCTGCTATATCCTTTTGGAGATAGGGAGACCAGAGTGTGGGCGGTATCCAAGACGTGCATGCATCATGGATTTATATGATGGCATAATGATGCTTTCTCTTTTGTTTTCCCTTCCTGTCCTTGATTATCCCAAACATTGTATGTGCGTCTCTTATCACTGCCGCACATTGAGCTTTCCCCATTGACTACAAGGTCACTTTCCTGAGTGGTGATGGCTAATTCAGGGTCCATCACCAAGTATGTATAAATAGGGTTATTTTTTTCCCATGTGGACTACTTTGCACTTATCAATGTTAACAGGGCTGGATAATGCTGAATATTATACACATGTGAGCTTCCTTGTTGTGAAAGGAACATTACAGAAATGGTAAGGTTGCCTACTAACAATATGAAGTCACTTACTCAGTGACTATTTAATGCCAAATGCATCATGTGCACTGCTGCAAATCTGGAGTAGTATCATCATAAGTCATTACTCCAGAATTATACCATTATAAGTAATTATTAGATTCTGGTCTAAACTATGATAGCAGGGGCAGGATCTGCCCAAGTGGATTTGTATAGGACCCTGGGCAATCCCAATTTGATAGGCAAATAAGGATGGTACCTGCTAGCATTTAGCCACTCATTACAGGAGCACCTACATCAGTGCTGAGGCTGAGAAGGGTCTAAAACCCAGATCAACCATATTTCAGTCAAGTGACTTAAAAGCTAAACTAATCCAAGATGATGGAAGACTCTCCCTAACACTGAAGTCAATGCTCCTGTCTGTCAAATCAACACACTGCTTCAGATAGACTTCCCCTTACATAGGTCCTGAATCCAAACAGGCGCTCTCCCCTCCTAGCCATCAGAATCAAGCTGGATCACAACAGCAGGTGTTAGCCTGTACTGAGGCTCTTCATTGAGAGTATGGGAGAGCTGTGTGCCTCCTGGGTAGTATAGGTTGCAGCTGTCCATTAAAGCATTGGCAAGCCCAACAACTCTGCAGGGTGCAACTGGATCTGCCTCTGAAGACACAACAAGGATCCCCAGTGAGAGAACAGGTAAGCTGTGCCCCTCCACAAGTGACTCCCTTGAGCATGGCTGCTTTAGCTTGGAACAAATGGCAGTTAAACTGGACCCATCTCAGAGGCAAAATTGGATCTTGACCCATATGTTTTCTCCTTGGAAAGGAACAATATGTTCCTAGATAACCTACGCCTTCATATGACGTCTGGATCCTATTCTGTTTTCTAATGAGGACCACTCACAAATCATGATTAGAGAAACCAAGACACATCTCAATGGGAATCGGAAAGAACCACATGTTGCCACTTGTCTTTGTGGAAGGAAAAGTCATTTTCATCAGAAGCAGCTTTGGAGAATTTCCAGAGGAAGCCTAATTTGTGTATATTGGGTTTTGTTCAAATTCCAGATGATGTAGAGAATCCTGATTAGGTATAAGACTTAGTGTATCCACGTTTGGAAGAGAAGCTTGCCTGTTGAACCATGAATCAGAAAGGCTATCTGAACCAAAACACAGGGGAAAGTAAACATAGTTGTAGCCCACGCGTGGACTTGCTTTAATTTTGCTGTTCAAACATGGCAGGAAAAAAAGGCTATTTTTAATAAATAAAATAAGAGAATAAAATATTCACCTTCCTGATATCCATGAAGGTAGACTCTGCAATTCTTCTTTCCATGTGGGCTAGAACAGCGTGATACAGTTATAATTCATCTTTGTTTGCAAAACCCTACACTTCTAACCTGAGATAGGAAGACAGACCATAATAGATAAGTTGACATTGTTCTTATGCATTATTTTTATTGTTACGCATTACCATTAGAAGTTGTGCTGTGGGTCCACTCTCATCAAAGGTTTGGTGTCTTTCCCATATTGTGACTCCAAGTACAACAGAGAAGATGTTTTTCAAGATTTCCCTACCATGAGTTTCTGGTTGCCCTTCTACCATGGAAAGGAGAGTGACCATCCCCTCCTGGCTGACCGCATGTGCTGTCAGTACCACTTAATGGAGATAAGACCAAGCCTGAGAGGGTCTCTGAAATGAATTCTGCCAGCATTGTTCCTGGTGAGCCCCCGACACGATGTAGATCAGCTAAATCATCCCAAGAGAAGGGGTCTTGTCCTATTCCTCCATGCTTTCCCCTTTGTTGGTTAGATGGCCTTGTCTGTCCCTGGTTCTTTTTTTATATAGTTGGATGGATTAGGCACTGCCATCTCTTATGAGGAAAAAGAAAAAGGGCAGCAAAGTTTCTTACTTCCCTCCCCACTAGCTATCTGCAGAGTCCCAGCCAGAACCTGGCCGCTCGGTGGCATGCTTTGCAATACGATGAAAGGCATCTCACACTGAGCTCCCCGCAGACCTTGCAGGAGCAGCAGCAAAGAGATTCATTTGCTTTTCTTCTTCCTTGACTTTGGGAACGGAGGTAAGTAAAGAAGCTAAAGTAATCAAGCAGGAGGTGCTTTTGGCATTGCTGCTTCAAATTATAGGCTAAAGGGTATGGACAGATGAAGGGATTATGCTGAGCTAAAAGAAGGAAGGAGGCTTAATACATATCATCTGCTCTAGGGTAACTGTATTGTGTGGGCACGTCTACATGTGCATTAATGCTCTGTGGTTACTGCACATTAAATTGAATGCCTGTAATAACGCGCAGTAGCCGGCACTACTGCGCAGTGGCACTGGCACATGCCTTTTAAGTGGTGCGAATGCACGGTTGACTAATTCGGCTGCACATTAGCGCACTAGCATGGCTTTCACAGCGAAACACTAATGCACAGCAGAATTAGTCTACTGCGCATTTAGCGGCTCATGTAGACATGCCCTGTCTGCTCTGATCTGCAGTAAATGAAAGATAAGCTGTACAATTTAGCGGCTGTTTCATTCAGGGGCAAAATGTCCCAGGTTAGAGCAGATACACAAACCAGTCACTCCAGTTCAGCTGATGTGTGAAAAATTCCCTATCTCCCTGGAATAATTTGTCCATGTGCCCACACCAGAAGCTCCCGTTGGTAGTGGAAGGAACAGCATTATGTACAAACATTTCATCCAGGAGGACACTCCTAGTTCCCTTAACGCAGTTCTTGCTCTGGTGGACTCTCAGGGCCACAGCAAACCTTCATGTTTGCTGTTAGTGGGTCACTGTGATTTTCCAGTCCTATCAGCCAGTCCAGCCCTGGGGGTCCTGCATTCTTCTCTTTTGCTTTTATATAACAAGAATGTCATGTATTAAGATCAAAAGACTACAGGCTACATGCTGAGATGGTTCATCTGTCTGGTTTCTTTGCCTCGCCAGTTGTTTTGATATGGGAGATATGGTATAGAGAGAAGACAACTTTATTCCCTCCTGCTTGTCCTCACTGTACTACCAAAGAGGAGACAAAATCCTGCTCCTTTTGACTTTTATTTTTAAAAAGTGATTGTTACTATGGCCCCATAGGATAAATGTAGACAATAGGAAGGTTCGTTTGATGAAAGGAGAGTTGTAAGGCCTGTATTAAGTGAGAGGCGAGGCAAGGTAAACTAATGCACCTTCTGCCCTTAAAATCTGTGAAATGTAATGAATCTGGGAGACATTGTCGAAGTTCTAGGCCTGCTTCGCCTGACTAATGATCTCTCTCAAAGGAAGCCAATTTTGATCTTATTTCTGCAACATGGCTTTCTTTCGCTACCAATTAGGCTGCTTTGTTTACATTATAAGAGCAAGCAAAACAGCCCACGCAGTAGTCAAACACCTGGGCCCAATTTCAAATGATGGCCTATAGTGAAACTCTCCATATCCTGTCCCTAATCCCCTGAGCCATCCAGACCCCTGTGGCATAAATATTTTGACTATGCGACTGTAATGTTTCCTTCCAGAGGCTTCCTCTCCTTGTATGTTAACAAGGTCTGTGATACCCCAAATGTACAGCACCATACAAAAATGGGTTGTGATTTGCTTCAGGGGTACAGGTTGTAAATGTGTTGATCTAAGGACATAGACAGACAAGGGTCTTTGGGTAAATCCAATATCTTTCATGTATGCAATAAATGCCTTTATGCAAATAATAGTAATAATATATGTTATATATAATAATTTTATATAAAAGATATTTTGATTTGCTTGGCATCTTTTCTTGAAGTGAAGTGAACTCCTATGGGTCTCATTTTGTTAGTGCTCCAATGAGGTCTGAAACAACAGGGATTTTCGGTATCATATAATCTCATTTCAATCCCAGTAATACTTAGCCCTCACAACCTTGAAGGGAGTTAGAAAAGAATGGAGGTCTCTAGAAGTATGAAGTACCCTACTGTATTGGGTCTTTGGAAGTATGAAGTACCCTATTGTATTGGGTCCTTGGAACTATGAAGGACTCTACTGTATTGGGTCTTTGGAAGTATGAGGTACCCTACTGTACTGGGAAGTATGAAGTACTCTACTGTATTGGGTGCTAACTCAGTAATAACATGTGAAATAGGAATATAGGACTTGGTAGGAACCTCCGGGGCTATCAAGGCCAGTCCCCTGCTGTCACACAAGCATGTACAACCTATAATCCATTCCTGAATTTTTCAAAGTCCCTGCAAAAACTGCTTAGGTTTCTTGAGCTCATGATTCCAACTGGAAGGTTATTCCAAAACGCCACTCCTCTAATGATGCCAAAACTTCTCCTTTTCAGCCTAGCTTGATCCACGACCAGGTCAAACCCATTTATTCTTGGGCTAACATCTTCCTTCAGCTGAATACCTTCCCACTGTTCGCTTCCCTCTTTACTTTGAGAGCAAGTATTTTTCCCTTCTAGCCTTTGCTTGGCAAAGCTAAACAAGCCATTGAGTCTTTTCTCATAAGACAGGCTCCTCACTGGAAACAGAAATGCTATTGAAACGACTCTCATATGTTAGCAAAGAGCTCAGAAGTTTATGGTAGTGAGTTTGATGAAAATGAATTGCAGTCCATCCCTAAGTGATGTCTGTCCAGCCACTTGTCCTGCCTAGCAAAATGATATCTAAATAATATCTAATTTCCAATATCTGTACACATTCTGCAACAGATATTATAGGAAATTAAATCTGTCTTTTTATCCTTTTTTTTCCTCATCACCAGATGATACCAGATGAAATACATTCATGGATAGAAGAAAGCTAGAAAAGCCAATGTATATAAAACCTTAAACAGCTTTCTACTCCCTCCACCCAGTAACTGTCAGATTTGGTGGAGGGGAAGGCGAATGCATCCTAACTGATGCATATCAGTCCTCCTGCTATCAGTTTCCTTTCCAGAAGCCATACTGACATTTCTGATGTATTACTTTTGTATGTGTACTGGGCATTGTCTTAGGAACACTATCAAAGGGTGTGAAACACTGTCACCATCAAGGGCTCTTAACTATTCAACTGAAAGAAATGTTTTCTAGCCACGCAAGCATGCAGAATAAGCTACCCAGCAACCTACAACATATTCTTCCAATCTCTCCCGAATATCTACAGCTTCAGAGTTCAAAGAAGGAAAGAAAAGTAATAGAAGAGAGAATTGTTTCATAAACACCCCAAAACAGGTCCTCTGTTGCAATAGATTGTCATGGTTACAATACAAGTCACCCACCACTAGATGAATCAGATCAGTCCAAGGGACTTGAGTTTTTCCTTTATTCGAAATGCCATAAATTAATATCAGGAAAAGTGTTGTTCTTGTTGTGAGAAGCCTGCAATGCCTCCCGCCAACAGCTGGCAAATTCTGCTGAGCAGAGACTTCGGAGCAAATGGGTTGGGAAGCAAATAGCAACATATAAAAGTAATTACATTCACAGAGGATGCTAATCTGGGAAATGCTGCAAGCATTGCCGAGGATGGAGATGTAATTAAATGGGGAACTACTGAAAAGCGGTTAAAGAGATGAACAGGAAATGACAACATTAAGCTTCAACCTGGCAAAATGCTAGCTGAGACGGCTGGGGAAAAATAACCCCACATTCCTTCTAAAACGGGAAAGAGAGACTCCAAAAGCAGTAATTCTGGAAGGAGTGGCAGCAAGCTGTGATGATTTAGTTTACAGGAACAAAAAGCCACGCAAGCCAGTGTTATGTCAGAGAGCAGGGAGAAGAGAGCTCGTCGCTGGAGCGCTGGCTAACGACACAACTTAAGATTCAACTTCACTCCTCCTGCCATCGTGTAGCTCAAGGGAGAGTGAACACGCTTCACATCTATGTTTCAGCGGCACAGAAGGATGAGACTGGCAGCCCAGTAGATGGGTCCCCCACTTCATTACTGGTTCCACCATTCACAGCAATGCATCCCCACCATGACCATCCCCGTGTCTCTAGGACAAAGCACAGCTTAAATGGGGCTGCAGATTTTAATATGTGCACAGGAGTTGGGTAACACTTGCATTATAGGGTAACTTGTGTTAAGGGTCACACTCAAGTTATACCTTGAGCTAAAAACACAGTGGATGTGTCTACACATGCTATTAATATGAATGAATAAATTCCAGTGCAGTTCATGCCAGCTTTTGCTCCCGGGCACCACGTTTGAATGGGAACATTCATAGATGCTAGGGACCTCAGTAGATCATTGAGTCCGACCCCATTGAGCCGGGTCACAGCAGCCCTGGCTGGTGGTGTCCAGGGGTCAGCATGGGGCTGCTCTGACCCAGCTCCACATACTGCAGAGGGGCTGTCTGGGGCTTGAGAGGGCTCCGGTGCGGGGCTAGTGAGCAGGCAGCCCCTGCACTGATGCACCCACGTGCCCCAGCCAGCCCTGTCAGCATCTACACAGGTCTTGTGGCACACTCAATAATGCTGCCATAGGATAGCACTTGTATTATTATTGTAGTATTATTATTATTATACTCAACCAAAGCTTCTGCTAAATTACTTTATGGTGGGCTCCTTCAAGACTGGGAGGTGCTTTTTGCCGAATTCCTTAGCTGGAAACCTTTGATCTGTCTGAAGCAGCCGAATCCACTCCTGGTACAAGGGGCTGAATTGACTTCATTGACATCTACATCTGCTTATGCCAAGGCTAAACTTAGCCCATAAAATTAAGTACTAACCTATGGTGGACTTTATTAATGTGCTGTGGCATAATAGGGCCACATGTGTAGACGCTGAGACTTTACTGCGGAGCTAATTAAGTAACTTCGCATTAAAAGTCTCGTGTAGATGCGCTTAGTGAAGACCAGCCATAAATTACTTCCTCACACTGGAAACTGTGGCAGAGCTCAGACCTGGCTCTTGATCACTTTTGATCCACGTGCTCCTGCGATATCCATGCTGCGCCCCAGGAATGTGATAGTGTTACTACCTTAGAGCAACCCTGAACAAGTGCCCAGAGACACTTTGAGGCCCTCTATCTTGGTTGGTCATATTGCCATGTGCTCAAGGTTGCCCAAAGCTGCATGGCTTCAGCATATTTGTTTCATGGCGGCTCGCCCAGGGAGACATTGTATACGATCCCTTCAAGTCTACACAGGATCATTCCTGTGATTTCAAGTTCTTGCTTACTGCATTTCCTACGATCAAGCCCTTATATTTATTGACCTTCAATACGGACTACTGGTTCTTGTCTTTGATTTTATATTCCCTAGCTGGACTGCATCCTTAGCATACTTCGTGCAGGTCGCCATGTGACAAAATACGTTTGTATAGGGCACTTCCAGTTTGACAAATGTTCCAAGCACTCACAAATTTGTCTTCCGGTCAAACAATTGGCAATATTTCTTTTTATATGTGCGATATTAATGTTATCATCAGGATTCGGTAATTTTGGGGCTATCTGCTGATTTTGAAAATACATTATCAGAAAAAAAAACCCTTCCTAACACCGAGATCTATTAGATAATGTGATATTGTCCTCAGGGAAATGCTAAAAGCATCTTTGCTTGCATCTCTTAACAACAGCTTCATCAAAACACTCGCAAATTGACACCGAGGAATATTTTTTCCATTGGGAAGGAATTAGGCCGGATGATCTAATAATGAGTCTTTTCCATCTCTAGCATGTGCCATTTTGTCAGAATCTGCGTCCCAAGAAATTCCCCGGGGATGATGCCAGGCATTTTATGCAGTTCCTAGTAGGTTGGGTATTCAGAAAAGGACAGCGGAGTTTGTCCTGTAGTTCAAACAAGAGCTTAAATTTCCCTCATCCAATTAGGACAGGAATTGCATCTAACCAATGAAATCACCCTCCTTTTCCTGCCATCATTGGATTCAATGATGGGCGACTTCTAACAACTTTAGCCAAGTAACCTGTTGCGACGCTGTATGAGAAAGCTTCCTCCGCCCCAAAGGTCAAACAAAATACTGGGTCTTCATTGTGTCCCTCCTATCACAGCACAAACGAGAAGCACACAAGCAAAAATGCATCCCCCCTCTCAGCCCGACTAAGGGTTTTTTAAAGCCGAAAGCTTGCTAAAAAATTGTTTCCCAACTATTTAAGTTGGTCTAATAAAAGTTATCAGATTCACCTTGCCTGCCTATGTCCTTAGACCAACACGGCTACAACCTACTCCCGGCTCTCATACACTCTCCATCAAGAACCTGGTCTTTGGCATGGCCGGCAGCTGCTGCTTGGGCAGCAGCATAACTGCTCCCATACGTGGATGCATGCAGGTGGCACCGTGTGTGGCTTTTGGCTACAAATCACCTTCTGAGGTTGTTCCAGTGCGTGTATGAAAAAGAAAGGCTGCGAGAGTGGAACAGACCTCGGAGAAAAGATGTGCTTATTTGAGAAGCTATAATTTCATGTGGAGCGGTCAAAGGAAACTGTGCACAGAGGTGGTATTTTTAAACACTGGCATCTCATAAAATAGGGGCTACAGGCACAGGTGTTATATTCCCATCCTGGGAGTCCTCAGACAGACCCCCTCCCCCCCTCCAAACGCTATCTAGCTATTAATGCTTCATCAGATGTAAAGATTTTGGAAACTGGCACAAGTGTGAATATTTTAATGAGAAATAAATGCCTTCCTGATGCTTTGCTCCATACTGCCAATGTTTGTACAACCTATTTTTATTTCTGAGTTGTCAGTGGCTCTCCACAGGCAAAAACTGTCTCCTATTGAAGGCAAAGAAAAGATGCCTGTTTGCTTCTGTTTGAGCTGGAGGAGTTTTCTGTTCTTTAGGGATGGGCATTGTCAGTAAAACAACAGACGTGAAGACAGGGGTGTAGGTTGTAGCTGTGTTGGTCTAAGGACATAGGCAGACACGGTTCTTTGGGTAAATCCGGTATCTTTTATTAGACCAACTAAATAGTTGGAAAGATTTTTCGTAGCAAGCTGAAACCCAGAGGTAGCAACTCCGCCAGTCGGTTGAGGCAATAAAAGTTATTCTTATGTAAAGCAGGCAAAGCTTCCAGGAGACCAGCGGGAGGACAGGACTAGCTTGATTTCGGCAGGCAGGTTTCCATCTCCATTAATCCTCTCTTTCCTTCTATCCAGCCCATGCTGGAGAGAGATCTAGTCACCCATCTCTCCAAGCCTGTGCAACATGAGCAGCCAAAAGGATTTACTCAAGACAGCAAAGGGCATGATGCTTCTTTACTCCGCTCCCCTTGGTGATAACATGCTCAGTTTAAGGGTGAGAAATCCCTGAGGACAGTATTGCATTATCTAATAGATCTCAATGTTAGGAAGTGGGGTTTTTTCTCTTCTGATTGAAGAAGGGAGTTCCTTGATGTATAGCCAACCAAAGCTTCTGCTAAATTACTTTACGGTGGGCTCCTTCAAGACTGGGAGGTGCTTTATGCCGAATTCCTTAGATGGAAACCTTTGATCTTTCTGAAGCAGCCAAATCCACTCCTGGTACAAGGGGCTGAATTGACTTCATTGACATCTACATCTGCTTATGCCAAGGCTAAACTTAGCCCATAAAATTAATTATGCTACTGTGTGAACAACAGAGTCTACAGTCCCCAGAAGCAGAATATGATGCCTCCACTAGAGTTGCAGCCTAGCCTTGAAATTTCTAGGTCTTGAATCCAAATCGTGGTACAGTGTTGAACTGTAGAGTATGTTTAGGAGAGCTTTTTTTAAAAAAACGCTTGCAGCAAGTTCTGAGTATTGGTAGAAATTAATTATCACCCGCTCAGATCTCAGGGAAGACAGATTCCCCTGTGGCTCACCATCTGCTGCATGTGCTGTAGCCAGGTCCAGGTTCAGTTGCTCAGATGTAAAAAAGAAGAGCAAGCCACTTGAAGAAGCATTTCAAATACACAGAACAAGGATCACTCCAAAAAAGCCCTTTTTTTTAACTCCATCTAGTTTTTGGGTGCCTTTAGCCGCCTTCCTCCAAACCCGTCATCTCAAACTCACTTGACCCAAAACAGGACACACAAGAAAAACAGTAGTGCCAGAAATGCAATATGAGGTAGGAGCCATTTCTGTAATCTGAACGACATTTCCTAGATGCCTCATTTCCCCTTTGATCTTTTTTTTTTGCATTGCTCATACCCAATAAACTAAAAAAAAAAACCCTACCCCATAAAGGCAGAACTATGCCTGCACCAGATTAAGTCATATTTAACTGCACCAGCACCACTTCACCTACACCAAGTTAAGTCATATTTAATTGAACCAACTCACTATATTTTCTGCACCAGGTTAAGTCATTGTGTTCCTTCTTCAGTGGCACCAGCACCACCTAAGCTCATCATTGTTAGGTGCAATACACTTGGCTAAGCGAAAATGATCCTTGCACATACATCCTCCCCCCATCCTTCAGAAAATGAATGCACATTTAGCACTAAACGGCTGCTGTAGCAAATGGTCAGACACAAGACTGGGAGGCCAGAGATTAGCATTGCTATTCCTAAAGCCAGAACCACCTAGCCGTGAGCAGGGGGCCATTGTGTGAGGGGCTGTTTGCACAAATACAGAAAAGAGCTTCTATTCCCGTGCCCTGAAAATCTAGGTACCAAAGACACCGCAACGGAAAAGCAAAAGAGGAAAAAGGAAAACCAAATGAACAGCTTTAAACAGAAGAAAACAGACCTGCCTGGACTGTATTCCTACTTATGCCATATGCTTCCTCTGTGACCTTAAAAACATGATGTAGGAGCTGGTTTTCAGCAACAGCAACTAAAACCCCCTGAAGTCAGAGCAGCTGTGTGAACCCCCTGGTTTCCAGAGCCACTGATGCCGTGGCTCGGGCTGCTGCAGCAACGAACCCTGCAGGCTGAATCCAGCCCATGCAAGTGCCGTCCACAAGTAGTCCCAAAGGCAGATGGGCCACCTCTATGGGCCGGATCCATACATTAAACACCCCTGATTTATGTCACTAAAATGCTTGAAGGATTTTAGAGGAAGAAAAACAGAACTGCAAATTATTATCAGCATTATGAACAACACTAGGCACCTCCATTTGCAGAAGCAAAACTTCAGCCATTTCCTTATCATACGTGGTAGGAAAGGCTGCACGTACTCAAGCCCTCCTCCTCCCTTTGTTCACGAGGCTAATTCTCCTGCAAAGAAAAGACCTCCACGCCACACGTGTGATGCTACATGTGGTGTGGAGGAAGCCTGAGCTGCCACCTCTCACGTTGCTCTTGTTATGCAGAGAGAGCGAGGCACTTCTTGTCATCCGTGCCGTTAAGTTGGCATTGGTCACAAGTACCCCATTCATTTCCACGAAGTGCTGAACCACACCTCGCACTTGGACATGCCCACACTTTCCAATTTCTGAGCAGTGAAACAAAAAGGAAATCCAGAAGCAAAGAAAGAATTGTCCGGAGCGTCTCCATCTATTCCTGATACAGAAGAGCAGAACGCCAGAATAACTTACTTTTAAAAAACATGGACACTTGAAAACAGCTTCCCTTAAGCTATTGACCACACCTAAGGCAACCTGGAGGTCATCCCGATTCCATTAGTTTAAACAAAAAAATAGAAAGAAAAATGAAACATTTCCTGCCTTTCCGGAGAAAGCCCTCAATCCATCAGTCGGCAGCTGCTTAGCAACTCTTTGCTCTGCTGTACAATACCCACGTCTGCAGCAAATCTCCCTACCCCCACCGAAAAATCATTTCCAACTTCTGTTTGCAGGATTCCCGAGTGATTGATTTCAAGCTTATCAAAACCAAAGCCAGTGCACTGATACCATGAAACAAAGCCTCAGACCGGCACGTCCGACTTGCCGGTGTGCTGGCTTTGGAACAGCATGTTCTCATTTCGTAACCAGGCAGACATTTTTTCAAGAGGATTTAGGGTCTCAGGGAGTGGTCTGAAGGATGAAAAATGAGCATGGACGACAAGTTCAGCAGGAAAACAAGGAGGTCAAACTCTTCCTTCGCCTCATCGTCTGCTTGGTTGCGAGAGCCTCCTCTTTTAAATATGCTTTCCATATGTTTGCAAAGCTCATGAGACTGAATCAGAGAATTAGAGAAAATGAGGGTGGGAAGGGACCTCAGGAGGTCACATCTAGTCCAACCCCCAACTCAAAGCAGGACCAGCCCCAACTAGATCATCCCAGCCACGGCTTTGTCTACCGGGGTCTTAAAAACCTCCAAGGATGGGAAGTCCACCACTTCTCCGGGTAACCTGTTCCACTCTGTGCTGAATCTCCAGGCTTTAGTCCACCTGCTCATGATGCATCTGTGGATGCATGACAAGGTACGGTTGGCCCTATTAAGCCTGATGCAGACATCATTAGCTGAATTTCTATGACCTGTGTTAGGCAAGCGGGTAGACAAGGTCATCATGATGATCCCTTTGGGCTTTAATATCTATGTAGCTGTGTGTGTAGCTACTTCACTTAGCTACCTCCCCAGCATTGCCAGTTCTCATGCTTTTAGCACAGATCGTATGCTTTCTGTGGCTGTTACTCTGGTAAAGCTACAGATCCCGGAGTCCTGCTCTTGCCTGATTATTTCAGCTTCCATTTACAAATAAAAAGGGATTGCAGAAAAGATACAGGGTAAAGTTTAAAAATATGACCCCTGACTTTTCTGAAGAGGGGCACAACACAAAGCACGCACCGAACACTCCCTCTCCCCCAGAAAAAAGAAATAAAAAGATGCCACATGAATTCTTTCAATAGGTTGTGTCCTTAGTCCAATTTCATGATTTATTTTACCCTTACCAATTTCCAATTTCCTACCAATTTACCCCTACCAACTGCATGATTTGTTTTACCCCTACCACAATTAATTGTTTGGGTTAGCTGCCTGGTCTGCAGGCCTGCCATCGAGATGCTTAAAACATGCTCATCACCAGGGTTCCTGGTTTTCTCTGATAAAAAAAAAAAAATCGTCTCCAATTTTGGGATATAAAAAACTAATCTAAAATCTACACTTTCCATGATTAAAATGAAATGTCACTAAAATAGATAGATAGATAGATAGATAGATGATCTGTTTACTTAATTTACACCCAGAAATAACCCTGTTTTGGAAAAAGGTCATGACTTTTGAAGGGTATTTTGTCCTCTCCTGATTGCCTTGATTGCCTTGGAAAATTATTTGTTGAATATTTGTTGAATAATTTATCTAAGGCAGCCCCCCTTCCACCTGGGGCAGGAAAAACACCTACAAAGTATAACACCTGGGCAAGTAAGGCAAAGTAATAGTAGTCCAAACAACTTGGGAGGCATTTGCCCTCATCGCTGCCCTTCTGTGCAGATGCTAAGGGTCATTTGGCAGCACTGATTTATTAAGCCTCAAAGAAGCCTTCATCATAGCCTGTCTATATATATATATATATATATACCATTGTCTATAAAAGCTCAGGGCAGTGGGGTTAGGGATATATATATCCCTAACCCCACTGCCCTGAGTTTTTAAGGACAATGGGATACTAGCTGGTCATTCATGAGTCTTGACTCTTGAAAGCTGAGTACTGCAGAGGGTATGTTCCCCAGGGGAACCCATCGTTCTGCTTTATTATAGTGGACAGCATGCTACAGTCCTGGAGAGTAAAGCTAAAAACCTTCAAGTTCAATGCTCAGGAAACTGTAACTCTAAAGAAGCTGAGAAAACAGCCCTTAAAAATTCCTGAACACTCTTAACCATTATCATGCCTCCTATCAAGGTCATCAGGCTAATGGCTGCAAACTGGCCTTGTTATGTGAAATCGTCTGTAGAAAAGGAAGTGCTACAATATTCCTGGCTCTTTTTCCAACAGTTATGGGAAGAAGAAGGTCAAAAGTTTTAAGGTGCAATAGAGCTTCTTTGTAAACAAGGGTGCATGCTCTGGTCTTGTTTGCAACCCAGAGTAACTCCATTATCACCCGTGGGAAATCTGAACAGTCACCCCCGTGTGTGCGGTTAGCATCTGACCCATTGCTTGTGCAGATAGAAATGATGATATGCATTCAAATCACTCAAAATACAGCCAGGATGGATTATTAAAATATTCCCTCATTGGAAGAGGAGCTGAGCTACTGAGGTTTTAATCGTGATGGTGGAAGGTTGACTCAATCATTTCATTTGTCTGATTGATTTCTTATGAACCCCATGCTCTTTCTCCTCCTAACGTCTTCACTGCTGAAAGGGTTCTTTGGCTAAATCTGATATAGATTCATAGATTCATAGATAGATTCATAGATGCTAGGGTCGGAAGGGACCTCAATAGATCATCGAGTCCGACCCCCTGCATAAGCAGGAAAGAGTTGCTAGTTTGTGGCCTTTATTTCTTGTAACCCCCGGGGGCGCCTTGGTGAATAAAACCTCACCAATTCCCTTCTGTGCCCCCGTGATGAACTTATAGGCAGCCACAAGGTCGCCTCTCAACCTTCTCTTGCGGAGGCTTAAAAGGTCCAGTTTCTTCTCTAGTCTCTCCTCGTAGGGCTTGGTCTGTAGGCCCTTAACCATACGAGTGGCCCTTCTCTGGACCCTCTCCAGGTTATCCGCATCCCTCTTGAATTGCGGTGCCCAGAATTGCACGCAGTACTCCAACTGCGGTCTGACCAGCGCCCGAGAGGGGGGAAGTATCACCTCCTTGGACCTATTCGTCATGCATCTGCTGATGCACGATAAAGTGCCATTGGCTCTTCTGATGGTTTCGTCACTCTGCCGACTCATGTTCATCTTGGAGTCCACTAGGACTCCAAGATCCCTTTCCGCTTCTGTGCCACCCAGCAGGTCATTCCCTAGGCTGTAGGTGTGCTGGACATTTTTCCTCCCTAGGTGCAGCACTTTGCATTTCTCCTTGTTGAACTGCATTCTGTTGTTTTCTGCCCACTTGTCCAACCTGTCCAGGTCTGCTTGCAGTTGTTCCCTGCCCTCCGGCGTGTCCACTTCTCCCCATAGCTTTGTGTCATCTGCAAACTTGGACAGAGTACATTTCACTCCCTCGTCCAAGTCACTGATGAAGACTATCTTTTACTAGACCAATATCTTTTACTAGACCAACTCAAATCGCTGGAAAACTGCTGATGGCACATTTATTGCCATTTTCCTGACCGTTATGAACAAACTGTAGAATTGGGTGGAATTTTTTTGAAATTTTGATATTACAGAATTTGAAGTTTTACTTGTTTCCACGTGGAGAAATTCTAAAAATGGGAAAAAGGGAGGAAATAATAGTAATTAAGAAAACTCCTATTCCTTGATGTATTTATCTATTAGAGAACCTCTATGTTTTGAATTCAGTTTCCTTCTGGAAACTGGGATGTGTTTGTAGCCGTGGCAGGACAGCAGTCGGAGTCGGAGTTTTGAAGCGGAGCTCCTGGAGGTCTACTGAGCTGGAGGGGAAGGAGGCTCATCTGACAAGATATAGTAGGAAACCTTGGAGGGGTTGTGTCAGGGCTACTGCCCTCTCCTGGATGACATCCCAAGCCAGTTGCAGTTTTCATCCCGACTTCCTCCTGTGCCTGCAACAGAGAAAAATAGAAGTCTTAACACATCTGGAGGTAAAGAAAAGGCTATTTTAGCTTAACTAAAAGGGCTCTTTGCTTTGGAGGTAAAGTGTGGAAGGTCTTCTTCCAATAAGGGCCAATTAAGTTGATGCCGTATCGGTGAAAAGTCGAGCTGATGCTTCCTCAGGAATTTCGTGGAGCCTTTCATTCGTTCTAGGTTCCAAAAGTAGGGTCCGTTCTACTTCAGAGCTCAGCTTCATGGACAAGAGTGCCCAAGGGGTGGGGAAGTGGATGATATTCACTCTGTGCGGACAGCAAGATGCTGCTCAGCAGAGTGAATGAACCCTAAGAGCTGCCCACGTCCAAACTGAGTTTCTTTGGTTCTAGCTCAGCTATCTTCATAGTTTCATAGTAGCTAGGGTCAGGAGGGACCTGAACAGATCATCTAGCCTGACGCCCTGCCACAGGCAGGAATGAATGCTGGATTCACAAGACCCCAGATAGGTGATCATCCAACCTCCTCTTCAATTTGCCCAAGGTAGGGGCACACTGCAATGTAGACATGCCCCGTGATGCCATATGTGTTCCACTTATTCCTGATATTAAGACTTTAAAACTTGATTTAATTCCCTTTTGTGATTCATGAGCTCTCCACTGGGAAGAGAACTAAGACTACAAAAATATTTCACTCGTGCTACCAAGTAGCAATCAGGGTGGGAATGATGCAGGGTTTCTTGAGAGACCTGCATGTTAAATCGGAAATTCCAGTTTAATGGGTGTCATGTACCATGCTAAAAATCCCCTTAGCGCGCGCATGCGCGCGCACACACACACACACACACACACACACACACACACACACACACGCGCATACACACGCAGTCTCAGACATGTCCATTTATCATGCATGCTCTACTCTATTTTTCCATGCACCATAAAGATGCAAGATACTGGTACCTGTCATTTTTTTCCCTGCAAATTTCCCTAGACTTGACCAAAAAAAATGGAAAAACTTAAACCAGCCGCACTCTAGTTTTCCTCTCGCACACATTAAGGTCAATGTTTAATTTCTTTTCTGTCCTATTTCACTCCAACACCTTTGCTACAGCAACCTGAGGGGGTATCAGTCTTAGAAATCCCAGCATTTCATTAGAACTGCTATAATATCATGCAGCTTGTCGGCCATATTGAGCAACATGGAAATGCCTGAAGCAGGCATCCAACCTACTAGCAATGCAGACCTACCGCTGATCAAAATGCGTGTTGGAGAGACTGGTAAAGCCATGTCACAGCTTTGCCTTTGCCAGTGGGTGTCAGGCATCCAACCTACTAGCAATCCAGACCTACCACTGACCAAAACACGCGTTGGAGAGACTGGTAAAGCCACGTCACATCTTTGCCTTTGCCAGTGGGTGTCACTAAAAATGAGCTCTGAGCAAATAGCAAGAAAACTGGGTGGGGGAGAAATGAAGCTAAGGAACCTGAATAATAAAAACAACTTATTATTGGCCCCGAGCCTTGTTTTGAATCCTGCCTTTGGTCGAACAATAGCAATGAGATCAGAGCTGAGCGTGTGGTACCTTCTAATGACTGTCTGGACTGACGCTCGCACTGAATAGCTGGTTGTAGACCCGGATGGGATGGGAAATAATTTTGCTGAAATATCCGACGCAGATTCCCTGGTGGTGGTGGCATGTTTCTTTACAAGCTTCCTACACCAGTCGCCCTCACGCAGCAGGAGAAAGCCAGCCAGGTGACTCACTGAAACTTGGCCCCGAGTTTACTGAAACAACAGACTCCCCAGTGACTATCTGGCCGTGTAGAGCTTAACTTTCCCAAGAACACCTCCAAGGGCTAATTTTAATGAAACAAAAGCTTTAGAAGGCAGAGGAGTGGGTGGGATTTATTGTAGAAGGAAAGAGATGGCAGAAATAGACTCCTTCCTTTTTCCTTTCTCTTGTCTGAGATAAGGAAACATCACACACTACCAGCAAGATAAAAACAACATGAAAGGCAGATAAATATAGTCCTGCTTGTTCCATTGGCTGCTGGGGTCACAGTGACACTAGGTGATTGGCTGTTAGGGTGACTGTTTGGTCATGGGAGCTTTTGGAAAAATTAGAAAGTGGTTTTGGTGGAAGGGGAGGCAATGCAGGTAATACTGTGAAGGTTGTGAAACCCATCCTGATTCGGGACAGGGCAGTCCAGTGGTTATAGCACTCAACTAGGACTGGGAACACCTGGGTTCACATTTTTTGGGCAAATTGCCTGGTCTCAATTCCCTTCTGCAAAATAAGGGAACAGCCCAAGCTAGGACCTGAAGCCAAAAGTGGGCCTAGGACTTTCAGCTGGGAGATTAGATACTCCTGTTGCTTTCCTGTTCAGAAGCAAACTCCAAACCCAAAAGGCACCACTGGACAGGGACTTTGGACCTAATCTGTTTCACCCTTTTGCCCCTAAGTCACACGTTTTTAGCCATAAAAGTGTCATTAGGGACATGTATGCAGAGCTTCCCCAGCGAGGTTAGTGACATAGCTGAAATAGGATTTACCCGCATGAGCTTGGCTGCCTTGACAAGCAAAAAGCAGCTTTACCACATGCATCAGCTAAAAGCCAGGAGGATACTGCAAGGGTTTGGCCAGGACATAGGCGGTCAAGCCTTTGGGTTTGCCCCTAGGGGATCAGCAAGCCGGAAGCACAGATTAGCAGAGCATCAGGTCAGGGTGTAGGTTGGAGGGGCTGAGAATAAGTTCTAGGAGGACCAAGAAGCGAAATCCAAGAGGCGTAATCCTAATCAAAATGAGCAGTGAGCGTGAGGCTTGCTGGGACCAACTGAGACTGTGACAAGACATGTCTGCAGCCTGGGGCTACGGCTGCGCCCAAAAGGGGTACGCCGTGCTTTCAGCAACCAGTCCAGTTGCTTGGCCCTGAAGCAAACTAGGGCAGACTCATTAGCCAGGGATCAGGGGCAGGTGTGATGGCTCCAGTCCTTGGCCCAGCCAGGCATAACCGATCAGCGGCCCTGGCAGATCCAGCCTGTTTGTTCCCCCAAAGGAAAGCGAAGAAATTCTGGGAGCCCAGAGCCATCAGCACATCATGAGAGTAACCTCCTGAAAGCCTGCAAGGAAGTGTCCTTCCCCTTACCAGCATGGGGCCCACGGATCTCATCCAGACGGA
The DNA here is from genome assembly GCF_000455745.1 of Alligator sinensis. NCBI lineage: Eukaryota > Metazoa > Chordata > Crocodylia > Alligatoridae > Alligator > Alligator sinensis. The sequence goes on from NW_005842173.1 coordinate 2,023,852, forward strand.
CCCAGGATTCAAACTCTATTAAATCCCTGAAGGAAGTACTAACTCCAGCAGTCAGAGAGTCTGTTTTTCTCTCTCCTACCCACCTTGCCTCTCCCAGCAGTGCCTCCTTCTTGTTCCTCTCCCTTCTCTACCCTCTGTACTCCAATCACCTGGGCCAAGCCCAATATGTCCCCTTACCGCCCTTCCCAGATGTAGCAAAACAATATGGGCAGTTTCAGGGGCAGACTGGGGTGGGGTGGAAGGGCAATGGTGCATTTGCACGCCGCCTTTAATTCCTGTTCCACCTAAATCTTAAAACCAACCGCTTGGGAGGGGCAATTGCATTTCTTTTCAACCAGTGGCAGTCAATTGCCTTGATGGCTCATTATCATCTTGCTGATTCCTACCAATCTCTCTACTCCACAGGTGTTGACAATCTTCTCTCCTTTTCAGTGGTCTTGATATTCCACTATTTCACCCATAGGTGACTGGTAGGGGGGCACAGGGGCACATGCCCCCCCTGACAGGGCCGTCGCTGCTGCCGACACTGCCACCGGTATCTAGCGGTGCTCGCCAGCTCCGCCCCTGCCACCAGTGGCATCTACGGGTGCTCACCAGCCCTGTCCCTGCCACCGACACCACCATCAGCTTCTGTGGGTGCCCCCCCAGACTCAGGAGGCACCGCCTATGAATTCACCTATACTTTCCCTGCAATTTTGCTATCTATTAGCCATTCCTGGTAATGTCTGTCTTCTATTTCACAGCCCTGCAGATTGTTTTTAGCTGTAGCTAAAACTTTAAGTGTGGTAATATTAACTGAAGCATAGAAATGACTAACAGTGAAGCATTGAAGGCACTGTCAAGATGCTCACAAAAGCTAGATTGTGTTTGATGAATCTGAATGGGAGACGTACATTTAAATATAATGACTACAAGAAGAATGACACAATATCTTTTGACTCTTTTTTTCTCGTACGTTGTATTTTTTTGTTTTACATATAATCTAGCAACTGAGTGCACATCCCAATAATTATATTTGTTTTTGGTTTGATCTTAAACAGAATAATACAGTACTAGCCCCCCTAGCATATTAGTAAAGTTTCTCGTTTCTCTTTAACTGGAGAAAAATGTGTTGTGTGATATGTGATGATGGGCCACAACATCTTCACCTCCCTTTTCAAAACCCTTTTCAAAACCCATGGGGAGATTCCCCTCTCCAATGGTTCTTAAATCAAATCAGTTTTTTCTGCCCTGACTGGTGTGTACTGTTATACGAGACTTTTCTGTTTCCGTTTTTTCCCCCCCTTAAATTTAGCATTCTGCCATAAACACTATCCCACAGGACTGGATCCAGAATGCAGCTATTTAAAATGCATTCAAAGAAAATATCATTCAAAATAGACCCCTTGTGTAGCTTGGGGCTGAGCTAGGGAAAGTGGAGCAAGAGAGGGGGAGCTGGATCTGACCCCAAAGGCACTCAGGAAAGCAAGCAGAGGCCACAGAGGTATTCTTCAAACTGTAGACCTCCATACTCATGTATTACTAATGAAATCACTTGAATCCCTTCCACTTGCTCAAGAGGGGGAATTAGATATAATCAGATATAAACAGGTCCATCTTTTTGCAGGAAGAGCTCAGGGATTCGAATCCCCAGGCTGAGCTCTCTAATCCATCTCTGATGGTCTATTCTGAACCGACTCCAAAGTCAAAGAGCTGAGGGCAATGACTTGAAATGAAAGTCTCCAGACATTTGTTCATAATGAGCCCTTAATGTGCACGGCAGGAGTTAATAAAATGCATAGTTACAGAGCACTCAGGGAAGTGTTTTGTTTGGGAAACAGTTGGGATGAACACTTGTTTGAAGGGCTGGTTGCTAGAGTTGTGCTACATCTGTGAATTGTAAGCCGCTCTTTGGTTTTGCCATGAATTGTTTTTTCTAAATGTGTTATGTACTGCCTAAAAGAACATGCATCCATCCCTAGGTCTGGGCAACCTCGAAAACCCCTTAGTACATTCATACATAATGGAATCCATCAGTTCTAACATGGATCAAGCAGCAGCATGGCTGTAGTAAAATAAAATCTCCATAAACTCTACTGACTAAACCACCAAAGCACTCTCATTGTAACATATTCCCAAGCATATATATTATACTGTTTCTGCATCAACACATCTCTCTCTGAAGCAACCCATTTCTGGAGCCCAGATACTCATAAGAATTGATCCACCCAAACCTGGAATCCAAATATTCCCAGGGTAAGGACTGAGATATTAAGAGATAAATATATGCATTGCTTACCTCTCTTCGTAAGAGAGGTAAATCCAACAGAAAACTTCAGCTATATATTTTTCCATGGATCACTGGACAATGACCAGCTTTTTGGGGTTGTTTTTTGGGGGGGGTGGGGGAAGAAGGGTCATCCTTTTTTCTATTTACTCACTTGGTCTATCTAGACTTGGCGAGGACTGCAAATGCGTCTGCCAAAATTCAGAGGAAAGCATAGTCCTCACAATTTTTCAGCCTGAGCGAACACAGTGAATTTGGCCCTATTCTGTTGTGTTCTGGACTCAGACATCATGCCCATCACCATGGATGTGTGTGCCTGAGAGCTCATGATATAATTTCCTACTCAGATATGCGCATGAACTTTGGGATCATTATCCAGTCCAACCTTCTCAGAACAGAACGCTTCCCTAGCACGAGTGACCAGGCCAGAAGAAATGGGACTAATCGAATGTCTGTTTAATGTTCAATTATGGTGTACAACCTTAACACCATAACAGGAACGGTGCCATGCCCTTCTCTACTGGAAGACGAACACTTCCAGCTCTATGTTCTCTCATTAGAGATGGAAGAAGAGCTGAAGAGGTAGTTAATTCCAGTCTAGGCCAATTTAAGTAATCCAAGAAACGATACTTTGGCACTGGGTGCTGACATAAAGACCTTGAATGCAGGGGTAAATGGACACACCTTTTCTTTAGTTTTTGGACTGCTCACTTGTACATGCAATCAAAGCATATCAAGTTAAGTCTCCACGCATAATGTTGGGGGAGTATAAAATCCCCGAAGCAAGGTCCTGATAGACATCTTAAAGGTCTTAACATTAAATTCCATCTCTGCTGCGGTTTGCCAGATTTCTGCAAGGGATTAAAAAACAAGCTGGACCTAAGTGCTACCAGATGCAAGCACATCTCCTAGGGATGAACTGTTGTCTGGAATGTGCACCTTAGCATCTCATCCATGTTACTGTTCTCCTGGGTGAGATTGGGCCCAGTGATACATGGCCCCAGTTTCTGAACAAAGGGGAGGAAAGAGGCAGAAAGAAACCATTGCTACATAATTGCTGTGAATGTTGATGACTCAACAGGATCGACAGTTTGGATGATTAATTGCTGCACACATTGGGTGTGGTGGTTTCCTTCTTTGTTTGCACTGTTTATATTGTATTACTATGATGCAAAACGTGTGCATAAAACTGAGGATGCTGATGCATATTCTGGGCTTGCTACTCCATAGACACCCAAGGTTTTCCTTAGATACAAGCACCTGACACGGCTGTTTTTAACATCTCCTTGAGGAAATTTAATAAATCAGCAGGTCCCATACTTAAGTGTCCCAACCAAAGTGCTTGAATCCGTACTGAAGTATCTAATTGTGAGTTATATTGCTTTCTCTAGTCATGGAAGACAGGCCAAACTATTGGGGTCCTATATTTACCAGTCAGGTGCAGTTTAATCTTCCCTCAATGGTATAGCTCGATCTTATCTATATGGGACTTGTACTTAGGATCATGTGCTTATCACAAAACTAAATGAGTTTTATGGGGTTACATACTGTGATGACCTGCCACCATGAGGTCTTAGCAGAACTTTACAAAAAATGGTCCTTGATTGTTCAAATTCAATGATTCACTCCCACCGGCTGTAGGCTTTTCCTCTTTATTTGGCATGTGAGAAGGGGATATAGCAGATCTGACTAACTGGTAACACCCAGAATTTCGGGCTTAATTAAGATAGATAGGATTTACCACTCATAGTTTCATAGTTGGTAGGGTCAGAAGGGACCTGAGCAGATCATCAAGTCCGACCCCCTGCCATGGCACCCCCAGGGTAGGAGCCAGCACCACTTCTCTTGGAAGTTGGTTCCAGCTCCTAGCTGCCCTGACAGTGAAGCAGCGCCTCCTGATGTCTAGTCTGAATCTACTCTCAGTCAACTTATAGCTGCTATTCCTCGTTACTCTTGGCAGTGCTTGGGGGAACAGGGTCTCTCTCCCATAGCCTGCTGGTCCCCCTGGGTCAGTTTGTAAACAGCCACCAGGTCCCCCCTCAGCCTCCTCTGGCTGAGGCTGAACAGATTCAGGTCCCGTCGCCCCTCCTCATAGGGTCTGCCCTGCTGCCCCTTGACCATGTGAGTGGCCCTCCTCTGGACCCTCCCCATGCTGTCCACATCCCTCCTGAAGTGCGGCTCCCAGAACTGGATGCAGTATTCCAACTGCAGCCTGACCAGTGCCACATAGAGGATCACCTCCTTGGACCTGCTCGAGATGCACCTGTGGATGCATGACAAGGTATGGTTAGTCTTCCTGACCGTGTCCCCACACCGCCGGCCCATGTTCATTTTGGCATCAATAATGACTCCAAGGTCCTTTTCTGCCTCTGCACTGACGAGAAGGGAGTTCCCCAGCCTGTAGGTCTGCTGCTGGTTCTTCCTCCCCAGGTGCAGTACCTTGCACTTGTCAGTATCGAAACCCATCCTGTTCTCATCTGCCCACCCCTGTAACCTGTCCAGATCTAGTTGTAGCCTGTCCCTCCCTTCTAACGTGCTCTCTTCTCCCCACATCTTAGTGTCATCTGCGAACTTGAACAAGGTGTTTTTCATCCCCTCGTCCAAGTCGCCGATGAAGATATTGAACCGTGCAGGCTTGAGCCTTGGGGGACCCCACTGCCCACATCCCTCCAGGTCAAAAATCACCCATCCACCACCACTCTCTGGGTGCGGCCCTCCAGCCAATTTGTGACCCATCTGACTATGTGGGCATCGACGCCACAGTTGCCTAATTTTTTAATGAGAATGGGGTGAGAGACCGTGTCAAAGGCCTTCCTAAAGTCCAGAAAGACTACATCCACCGCGACACCTGGCTTTTGTGACCTGGTCATAGAAGGCCACCAGGTTGGTCTGACAGGACCTGCCTCGAATGATCCCATGTTGGTTGCCTCTAAGCATGATCTCCCCTGCTGGCCCCTCACAGATGTGCTCCTGGATAATTTTCTCAAAGAGCGTCCCCAGGACGGAGGTAAGACTAGCTGGCCTATAGTTTCCTGGGTGTTCCTTCCTCCCTTGTTTGAAAATGGAGACCACATTGCCCCTTTTCCGATCCTCTGGCACCTCGCCAGAGCACCACGAGTGCTCGTAGAGCTGTGCCAGGGGTCCCGCAATGACCTCTGCCAATTCCCTCAGCACTCTGGGGTGGAGATCATTTGGACCTGCCAATTTGAAGACGTCCAGTGATAGGGTGTAACACCTGTTGAAGTGAGTGGATTTGCAGTCCCATAGCCAGGTACCAAAATGTCCCCACTTTGCCTTTTGCAACAAGAGTCTATATGCATGCAGAGAGGAAGCTATGTCTCTATGTAACCAGCTCCAACCTCCCTAATTATCTTGACAGCTGTAAAGTGCTGAACAGGCTTGTGATCAACTTCCCTAGAAAGCTGTCAGGTTCTCAAGTGCTTTCTTTTGTCTCCAAAACCCTCAGGTAAGATTTAAAAATGACGGGGAGTCCTCTGTGCCTGCCATAGATGCTCTGCTTCTAAAAGTTCATGCTGATGCAGTATTCTTGCAGAGGGGGGGAGGAGGAGGTTATTTAAAGCAGATACCAAACTGAGCTGCTTTGTGCTCCTGAGCATCAAAAGGCTACGCAATTATTCCCTTCACCTGTTTTCCCTAGAAGGAGGGAAACCGGCCCAATCTATCAGTTGCTTCCCTGACCCTTCCAACAATGAATAATTATCCAGCAATGCCTCCCTCCTGGCTGGTAAGACAGAGCAGGTCCCTTCTGCTCTGGTCTGTTCAAGTGATTTCTTTCAACTGTTTAGAGTTGGTAACAGCTTTCTTTTTTCCAAACACATTTTTTCTTTCTAATCAGTGAGTTGATTGTTTGGGTTCCATGGGTCTTTAATTCTTCACAACCGATGGACAAAGAAGTCTCTCCTCTGTGCTCAAGACTGGGACGTGGACCTGGCTGTTTGTTTGGTTGGGGAATTTCATTTTGCCCCTTTTGGCAAAAATGATGGGGATTTCCCCTTTTCTTCACAGTTTCAAGTGCTTTCTCTCAAATTAGCGTCTGTTATGCTTTTCTGGACATTGATGGTTCTTCATTAAACGGGCTAACTAACAGGTTTTGGAAGACAATAACTGTGCAGAATGAATTTACTAAGCCCCAAGATATATTTATATTGGCCAGGAAGCTTCATTTTCATTGTCATATGCACACAACATGGACATAAAACATATCCAAGTCTATAACTGGGATAACAAATACCATTAGGAGCTTTTGCATTTGCCTGGGGTTTAATATTATATCAAACCCAACAGACCTGATAGGAATACAGAGGTGTTCTTCCAGATCAAGCAGTATGTGACTAAACTTCTTGGGATTTGATGCGATTACCTTGAGTTATATTCCCTTAGATTCATACCTCCATATTGATGCGTGACCTATAGTCCCTCAATCTCTCTGAGCTAGCCCTGATTGACCATCTTCTCCCCTGCACCTGTTTTTTCTTAGTTCCCACTAATCTCTGGTGGAAGATTTCCCTTATTCTAAAGCTCAATATCAGTTTCTAAATGTACTAGATTTTTGTCGGAGGGTAATATTGGGCCCACTGAAATCAGTCATAAAAATCCCACTGACTTCAACAGAACAGGCGAGCCCTGCTATCTTCCAGCCCTACCCAGGGATGAGCCAGGCCAGCTGCGGGTGCTGCTGAGCATGGGCACGGAGGGGCCAGGCCGCGGAGGCAGAGCCCTTCCCAGCCCACCGTGGCTCCATGACAGCCTGGCCTGGCCTGGGCATGGGGAGCTGGGAGCAATCCAGGTGCACAGCTCCCACGGCCCCAGCCTGAGCTGCAGTGAGCTGGAAAGGGTCCAGCCCCTCCACACCCACCCTCAGCAGTGCCTGCGGGCCAGCTTGGCTCAGCCCTGCAGCCCCAACCCCAGGCAAGGTGGGTGGGTGGCAGGGCAGCTCTGGCCATGCCCCGCGCCATGCAAGCGACCAACGGGACAGACAGCTGGGCAGACCCTGGCTGGGGTCCCCATGCCCAAAAGGAGAGACGGGGAGTTTAATCCCTCTCCCTGCCTCCTGCTTCGCCTGAGGCTGCTACCCCAGCCGGCTCTGGCCATGCCAGCGGCCAGCAGGGTGGAAAGTCAGGCAGAGCCTGGCTGGGGTCCCTGTGCCCAGGGGAGACAGGGACATTTACCATATTTTCTCACATATAGCCCGCACACATATAACCTGCATCAATGTATAACCCGCGGAAAATTGTATTTTCGGAAAACAGTCCGTGTATAGACCGGACCCATGTATTCCCTGCACCTGATAGTGTCAGTACTGGAGGCGACTCGGTCCCAGCAACTCGTACAGTTGATCAATGTGGTAAAAAGATGATTGCAATATCAACAACGGGTCATGAACGAACAAATTTCACCGTTGTGCTAGCATGCACCGCGAGTGGCGTAAAATTAAAACCAATGGTTATTTTCAAACGAGTAACGATGCCCCGAGAAAAGATCCCAAATGGAATTGCAGTTATTTGCAATAAGAAAGGGTGGATGAACGAGGATATAATGAAAGAATGGACAGAATGCTGTTTTCAAACATGGCAAGGTGGGTTTTCCGTGCCTAAATCTTTGCTATAGCACTCGTATCATCATTGTCCAGTATGTCATATAACCTAGAAATACTATTCAAATAATTATTAATGCACTTATTAACTTCTGCTACACTTGTTTTTGCATAACCTGGCAAGGACTGCTTCCCCCTCCCCCTCCAGGCACACCCCAGCTGGCATCCCTGCAAACCAGGGAGGGGGTTGAGACCCCTCTCCAATCATATTCGGTGGCCTGCCAGGGCCTGGCTGTGCCCCCCACCACCACTCCCACTGCTGCCAAAGGGAAGGGAGGGCTGCTCTAGCACCTGCTGGCTTCAAGCCTGAGCCACGGCAGGCACGTGCCTCTATTTCCAGAATCAAAAGTGAATGTCTGTTCACTTGCAAATCGGTTCGACCTCTGCAGGTTAGACTAACCTGCAAAGATTGAATCCGTTCAGGAGTTTTTGAATGACTGTATTTAGCCTTAATGGTCTTTTAGCTTATTTTTAAGGCACTAGTTTCTTTCCCTTGTTGCATGCCATTTTTCTGCAGAAAACACACATTTTGTGGCATAATCGACCATAAGGAATGTGTACTGGAACAATGTGGATAAAAATCAGTACTGCAAATATTGAGACTAGCTGCGAGTTTTAATAAGGCAGGTTATTTGCCATAGGGCAACATGTAAAAGCAAGCATGAGGCTCTGAGAAGATTACATAAAAACATGTAATTGCCAGGTTGGGGAACAACCTGGCAAAATCCATGCAGACTCACACAAAAACACATTTGATTTTGCAATGAAAAAAAAAGATATACTTGGCATGAAGGCATCAATTTGTTTTCTGGTGGATCTTATGGTTTTAAGTCGCACAGAACAAGAAAATGTAACTCGCTCAAGTTTAACATTTTCAAACCTTTTTACCTGTTCATGTCATAGCAAGCTTAACAATATTCAAATCGTGATAACATAGATGTTGTGATTTGTGTCTGAATTCTACTCTTTCTGAAGTTTATTTGACTTCACCTTGTCTTGGAGTTGATGTCCTTTCGGAAAAAAAAATTGCCTAATTATGCAAACTGAATGAAAGATAAGCAGATGGGTTTGATTATTCACTTTCAAATAAAAATTGAGTGGGATTTTCAAAAAGCGGTGCCAACTCTGATTTTTCCCCCACTTTTGGCTGAAGTCTACTTCTACAGTCAGTTGGATGGTTACCAGGGATTCTGATGTGAACAGAATTACAGTGAACAGTTAACTTTTGGTTTTTAAAGCATATCCTAATATCAAGATTTTTGAAACTGCAACGTAATCTCTGTTTCTGTCTGTACAAGACTTTTGTTAACATTGGGACAGGCAGTCCAGAACTGAAGCTGGTGCTACCCGGACATAAAAGAGGAGAGCTCGTGGGGAGGAGTCTCAGTACCATGATAAAACTTCAGCTTTGGAGCTGGCTGATCCTTTGAGCAATGGGTTTGCTGTCCTTCCTTGCATTGGGAAAAGACTGCCTTCTTCCTTTGCCTTTTAGAGTAGGGATGCATTGCCAGTTTAAGGAGTTTATGATGATGCGTTTTAATAGCCCTGGTGGCTATTTACACCTTTACATCGGGGGGCTTTTAATGTCAGATTCCTCTTTGCTGTTTCCTTTCACAGTGCATGCAATCAGCAGAACCTATTCGATGAATATTTATGAGTTAATAAGGCATGGTGTGCTGAATTTTTACCGTGTAGATCCATACACAGTGTTTTAAACAGAGGCTGCTGACAGCCCCTCCCAGATAAAGGAGTGATTTAAAAATTTGACGGGGAGAATTTTTGGGAGCATTCGCATTCACATTCCTCATGCCTTTTTTTTTTTTTTACAAAGAGGGGATCTGTGGTGAGACTTAGTTTATGTATTATAGTAGTAGTCATGTTGGCACATTCCAGCCCGGCCATTGAAAGCAGAATAATGTCACCAGAGGCCGTTTCCTACACACTGCCCTGGGACTGCTCAAAAATCTCAGCA
>NW_005842173.1:2033734-2038845 GCF_000455745.1 Alligator sinensis
CAGGAAGGCAGCTTGTTGAGGCCTGAGATCATAATGTGCTTCTCTTCCCTAATTGACACTTGGTCCTGATGCTAGAACACGTTAGTAAAACAGTTTGCAAACCCCAAGCAGCAAGGAGAAAATGCCTGCAAAGCAGCCCTTGGATTTTGCAGTTGTCCTCCTGCATAGATTAATCATCTGTGCACAGATATCCTTGACTGAGCCAATTATAAAAAAAACTTGGTCTCTTATATGGCTTCGGCAGGGGTGTAGTCCACTCGTAGCTGTTATGGTTCCAGTTGCAATGTCAAGGAAAACATTAGGCAGTAGCTATGAATGCTGTCATATCTTAGGAAGGAAAAGAAGCAGGAAGAAATAGCCATATGCGGACAGGGTTGATGCATCAGGCCTTTGGATTAGAGACATAAGTGGAAAATTGTATAGGACCAAATGAAGCCTTTCGGGCACCTGTCTGCATTAGGGGCAGCGTGGACCTAGACTGTTGCATAGCATGACTCCTCCCAAACTGCCCAGAGTACAAGAGCTGAAAAGGCAGCACCCTCTTATATGTGCTCTCCTGGATGGTGCAGAAGAGAGAGTGAGGCTGGTGGCTTAAACAGGGGCGGGTAACCCAAGCATCAGCCCTGGACAATGATTTTTGAGAGGGTACAAGAAAGGCTGCCAGAGCCAAGGGCAGATCCAGCAGGGTACAGTGGTGCTGTCACACCCACCTCTAATTCCTGCTCCACCGAAAGTTTCAAGTCAGCAGTAGCAGCAACATTTCTAATCAGGCAGCAGTGAGGGAGTCAAGGGACTTCACGGCTCATTAGACTCTACCTGATTCCTTCTAAACTCTTCATCCCACGAGTGTTAACAACCCTCTCTCCTTTTTTAATGGTCGTGATATCCCACTTATAAAGCTATCACTTGTTCTGCAATGCTGCTGTCTGACAGCTGCTCCTGGTACTGTAGCTCCTATTTCACAGCCCGGCAGACTGTTCTTCACTCGAGCTAAAAACACCAGCACTCAGGTATTCATTTCAATGAAGCTCAAGAAAGCGAGATTTTGTTTTTTGAATCTGAAAAAAGAGGTACATTTAATTCGAATGACCACAGGGCTAAAGAAACAATAGCTTTTAATATTTTTTTTTGCCTAGTTTGTTGGGGTTTTACACATAATATATGATATATTAAGTTCATGCATGTTCCAATAAAGTTATATGTGTTTTTGCTTTGCTCTGAAATGGAATAGCTCTGCTAGGTGCCTAACATATTAGAAAAGCTTCTAGTTTCTTTTTACCTGGAGAAGAATATGTGTTGCTATATATGTGATAATGCACCACACTATCTTCCCCCCCTGCCCCGGCCCATTTCAAAATCCGAGATCCACCCATGCCCCCAGCTATTGCTGTCCTGGCCACTGCTGCAGCCCAGGGCACAGAAACTACATGGCTTTGTCTCTTTGATACTTGTAAGCAGGTCTGTTCCTGGTCATGGAAACAAAATTGCATATACCCAGAGGAAATGGGGAGAAATAAGGGAAGAGGGAAGGGTGTAGATGAGAACTGTCCATGAGAGTCCCCAGGGATTTACCAGGAGGAGAGCACAATTTTTCAAGATGTTGTAGTGGACCATACATGACCAAGTGCAGGACAAGTTTCCATTCAGACAAATGACTAAAGCCAGTCATCTGTATAATAAATACAAGACATGTCATCACATTTACTCCCTATTCAGGAGTCTTCCTGAGTACTGAGAACTTCTTGCCTGAAAAAGGTAAAATAATCAGATAAGCAAAAGATGTACCAAGATATTAAAATATACTTCTGTGATTTCTCAGAGATCTTAACAATATATAGCAGTAGGCACTGGTCCTGCCTTGGCTAGAGTCAAGCAACATAACCAGGGCATTCAGAAGTGATGAATGATTTGGGCTACCTCAGTAGCTGGCCAATATGCATTTCAAGCGTGGTACCCAAACTTAGCAAGAGATTTGGAAATTGTAACTTCTGGCTTGGTTACCTTTCTCTATCTGCTTCTTTCTCAATTTTGTACACTAATACATTATATCAAACATGCACATGTGGTTTGCAGGTTTGAACATGGCATTGATTGGAATTTGACTTAAGAGCCGCCTTTGGAAATCACATTCAAGCTCTGCTTAGTGGTTCAAGTCGTGCTTAATTCAAAATGCCCTTTCATTTCAAGATCCTTAGGAAGAAACCGCAAAGCCCCAAACAGGGCAAGAAATAAATGTCACGAGACGGTAAACAGCAGGTGTCAGGAACTGTTTCTGGCCATGAAAAATGCAAGATTAAAGCAGCCATGGAAGTAAAGGGGAATGAATAGATGCTTCTCTGTGGATTTTGAGCACAGGGTTAAATTAATTCTCAGTGGAAGCAATATTGATTTCAATCTCCCATTTGTTTTTTCCTACCCACGCCCGCATAACACCTAACACAGCAGACTTGCAATCTCTGATAGGTCTCTCCCTACTGGCACACAGAGGATAGTCCGTAGTAAACAGCAGGTACGGTCCCTAGTTTTAGATTCGCCGTTTAGAATTAGATGCAAACGGTGACATATTGGGAAGGAGTTTCGACATTGGCCCTCTTAATACAGAAAAATATTATAGCAATATAGAGACTATATAAAGAGGCCAGGTTGGTCCAGGGAATTTGACTATCCTGAAAGGATGGACAATATCATCTAGAATACAGGAATTGGAGGGGTGGGATCATCAACTTCAATCAAGATCTCTGAGAGCAGAAGAGAAAGGTCCAAGATATAAACTGCTGAATCCAGTGAATACATAAGCTCAGTATAGGCCATTAGTCTTAACCAACAACTGCATGTTCATAGAAACCAGGGACAGCAAGTGACCTCCTGGGGTCACCAAGGCCAGTGCAATGCTATTGTAGGCAGCTGCATGATATAGTCTCAGCTCCTGCTCCAGGTTATCTAGAGCAAAGACTGCACCAAGCCAACAGTAGTGATCTGGTATGACTGCCAAAGACATAGCTCCCTGATATGCCTTCCTTTCCATTTCAACAGCCAAAATATTTGTCCAAGCCCTGGTTATCTTCTCAAGTGCAACTTCATCTTTTCTGGCATCCCTCATGCCCATTTCATGCCCCTTCCATATGACAGGTAACATGTCTCCACTCGCTTGCCGATCTGAACCCATTTTTCCCTCCTACAAATTGCTTCACTGGCTTCCCTTCACCTAGTTTATGTCAAGTGAAATCTTCCAGGCCTTGCAGAGATCTCTTTGACCCAGGTCTCATGTCTTGTACTGTCTTTTCTAGCATGCAACACACCATTTCTCCCAAAATTAGTCCAGTGCCAAAAATCGGGGTGCATACATTAAGTGGGAAAGATGATTTTCAGCCTGAGGTTGGAAGCACCATGTTTTGGTGCCTGCTCCACAACACAGTAGCTGTGGTATTACTGTGCAGGTAGCTGAGGGAGTCCATTGGCTCAATGACTTCTTTTTCTTCACTCTATCGGTGTTAAGGATCATCCCTCCTTTTTCATGGTTTTTACATCCCGCTAATCAAGGTAACCCTTTTTAGGGCAATTGTGCTGTCTATTAGCTGCCCCTGGGCTTTCTACTTCTGTCTTTTTAACTGTTTAGCAGTTTAGCTATTTTCAAAATCACAGCTCTACCTATGGAGACCAGCCTTCAGCAGCAGTTAGGATCTCAGCTTTAGTTAAGTATTTTCTTTATTCTGCCTTTCAAAAACAAGGTGCATGATATATTAGGGGGTGTTGTATGTTAGAAAATACCACATTTCATTTGTTGCTGAGTCCTCTTCTATTTTCTCCCTTCCCTCCGGTAACGCAAACCTTACCATCCTTTTCACATACTCTTATCTCTGAGTCTCCCCATATGCTGCAAGTTTGCATGCAGATGGCAGCCTTCTCCTCATTCAAATCACTTCTTTAGACTGCTTCATCTGGCAAGACTTATTAGCCCCATAAATGAAGTATCTTCTCCACTAATTGTAAGGTAAGAGGGAAAGAATTAAGTGACGGGTGGGGATTAGTAGTCGTAGTAGGAGTAGTAGTATTACAATTATTAGCATTAATATTATTGGTAGTAATGATGATGATAGCAATGATGAAGATGACAGAAATATTAATAATAACAATAACAGCAATAACAATCATGATGATTATGTTGATGACGTGCTTCTTACAAGCAGGCCTACATGTCCGGGACTATGAAGATTCATTTTCTAATACAGGAGGGATTGCTAATATATAATCTTGATATATATATATCGACACATAATATATAATCTTGATACATATATATATATATACATACATGCATACATACATATATATATATAGAGAGAGAGAGAGGAGGGATTGCTAATATTTAATCTTGATACATATATATCAACATTATATATTAGCAATCCCTCCTCTATATATATATATGTATATATGTATCAAGATTATATAGAGGAGGGATTGCTAATATATAATCTTGATACATATGTATATATATGTAGCAAGATTATATATTAGCAATCCCTCCTCTCTCTCTCTATATATATATGTATGTATGTATGTATGTATGTATGTATATATATGCATCAAGATTATATATTAGCAATCCCTCCTCTATTGGGAAATGAATCGTCATAGTTCTGGACATGTAGGCCTGCATATATATATATATATATATATATATATATACATATATATAACTTGTTTTACTTACACCACTTCTGGGATGTGCTTTGCCAGCTTTTCACCATCCGCCGAAAAGCTAGCAAGTCGGTATTTATGTATGTATGTATGTAGGTATGTATATATATGCATCAAGATTATATATTAGCAATCCCTCCTCTATTGGGAAATGAATCGTCATAGTTCTGGACATGTAGGCCTGCATATATATATATATATATATATATATATATACATATATATAACTTGTTTTACTTACACCACTTCTGGGATGTGCTTTGCCAGCTTTTCACCATCCGCCGAAAAGCTAGCAAGTCGGTCAGCAACACGCAAGTCCTTGACTTCAGGAAAGCCGACTTTGACAAGCTCAGGAGGCTTGTCAGTGAGGCCCTAAGGGACCGTGACCACAGGGAGAGGGGAGTTCAAGA
>NW_005842173.1:2039981-2045461 GCF_000455745.1 Alligator sinensis
GCAGTGCGATGCGGCGGCTAGTAAAGCGACCAAAACGCTGGCTTGCATCCATAGATGCTTCTCAAGCAAATCCCGGGACGTCATTCTCCCCCTGTACTCGGCCTTAGTGAGGCCGCAGCTGGAGTACTGTGTCCAGTTTTGGGCTCCACAACTCAAAAAGGATGTGGAGAAGCTTGAGAGAGTCCAGAGAAGAGCCACGCGCATGATCAGAGGTCAGGGAAGCAGACCCTACAATGACAGGCTGAGAGCCCTGGGGCTCTTTAGCCTGAAAAAGCGTAGGCTCAGGGGTGATCTGATGGCCACCTACAAGTTTATCAGGGGTGACCACCAGTATCTGGGGGAACGTTTGTTCACCAGAGCGCCCCAAGGGATGACGAGCTCGAATGGTCACAAACTACTTCAAGATTGTTTCAGGCTGGACATAAGGAAGAACTTCTTTACTGTCCGAGCCCCCAAGGTCTGGAACAGCCTGCCACCGGAGGTGGTTCAAGCGCCTTCATTGAACACCTTCAAGATGAAACTGGATGCTCATCTTGCTGGGATCCTATTACCCCAGCTGACTTCCTGCCCTTTGGGCAGGGGGCTGGACTCGATGATCTTCTGAGGTCCCTTCCAGCCCTAATGTCTATGAAATCTATGAGGGGGTCCCAAACGAACAGGTTTCAGGAACCAAATACCAATGCCCTGATCCCAGGAATAACCCTGCCACAGGCATTGAGACCATATCAGAGAAAATCTTTCCTGCTGCTATCGCAGCACCCTCTGCACAAAACCTAGCATTGACAACACAAAGTGCCTTCCCAACATTGACCATTAGCTTGCAAAATCAGAACCTAAAGAGAGATGCCTCCTGCATGTATCTGTTATTTGTAAGAGCTATAATAAAATAAAACATTTTTCCCATTCCAGTGAACTTCTAGGGATCAAGATAATAGGGAATAATCCTTTATTTGGATAGGCCAAACCTTTGCATGGAATGCTAAGGACGGGTGTGCTTATCTATTCTAAATTGTGCATCTCCATTGAAGTTCATGGAGTTCCTCTGGTTTACACCAGCCAAGGGCCCGGCCCTGTATTTTACCTTGGCCTTTCCTGCATGTTCACTTAATACAACCCAAGGCCATGAATTAAAAAGAACAATTCATGACTGCTTACATTTGTACAACTGACGCCTGTCCAAACGGGACTTGGACAGGACAAAGCACAATGCACTTCCTTGTTTTTATTGATTTCTTTCACTTCATGTCATGCCAACGAAGGTTGATTTAGGAAGTTCTATTAATTAACTGCTGATGTTTTTTAACTGTTGTTCCCAGGAGGGTTACAATGACTTGTGATGGTTGTTCTGTAGGAAGTTCTTTGTGGAACGGTTATACATAACACATACTCTCCTCATGACTGGTTTTGGATGGACTGGTTTTGATTTTTTTTTTTTTTTAAGCAAAGAAGGTTATTTTTCCTTTAAACAAAAGTCACCTGTTTCCCCTTTGCTCATAAATCGTTTTTCTCTTATCAGGCATCTAGAGCCCGTATGGTCTTCAGACTCTACAAAAGAAATATGGTCATATGCACGGTTGTGTGCTTTGCAAAACATTGTAAACCAGTCAAAACAAGGCTAATCCTGCTTTTTAACACAAGCATTTCTGATGCTTTGATTGGTGCGAGATACAAAAAAATGGAAACATTGTAACCATCTCTAGTTCAAGTCATCTCTGTCTAATGGAGCTTGGGCTCCGGCAGGTGTGGACCAGTGAATGTGAATGATGTAGGCTTCTCCGCTAGTTTGATGGTTGTTCTTGTCTCTCGCAGGGGCAGGCTGCATTTGATGGTAAAAATCACCATTTTGTTATGGCTAGTATCTGGGAGCCTTGAGATTCACCAGTATATGAGTGATGACCTGTGGTTTAGGCTAAGAAGAGATCATCATCCTTGATTTTTCCTTCTTTGGGGTCCCCTGTTAGTAAAGCAAAGGCATTGTTCTAAAAAGTGTGTGGTTTCTTGCAATAAGGCATCCCTATTCATTCTCCGGCTGCAAACAGATATTGCAACAGTCCAGGAAGAAACCATTTCCCTTGGGACAAAGGGCAATCACTCATGTTTGTTGTCCCACGGCAAACCTTTAAGGCTAGGGACAGAAATTACACATAAACCACTATAAGTGATTGGAAACTGGTTCAAATCTGTAACACAACAGGAGTTCGATATGCATTAACCATTTTGAAAATGGCCAAAATGGGTTTAAGATAAACCCACTGGATGTAGTATCAGACTTAACTGATTTAGATTAAATTGGTTTATTGAACTCTCCCTGATCCCCTCCAGATTCAAGTTAACTCACAGTCCCCCAGCATCCCAGAATGCTTTGCACCTCTCCCACAATCCCCCTCTCCCCTCGCAGGGTGGGAGGGCTAGCCTTGACTCAAGCTGTCTGCTCTAGCCAAGCAGGGAGGCATACTCTAGTGCCCTCCAGCTTCTGGCTTGGGCCACTGCAGGCATGGGGCTGCAGTTGCAGAATCAAAAGTGAATGTCTGTTCACTTGCTTTTCAGTTCAATCTACTCAGTTTAGACTAATCTGCAAAGATTAAATCAATTTAGCATTGAGCTTTCTGACTTTCTGTACTTAGCCCATAAGATTCATGGGATAACCAGTGCTAACTGTTTCTCATGGGACTTTGCAAAGTGCATCTGAACGGTTGTTCTGGGATTGAATCAATGGCAGAAAAGCCACACTGCATTCAGCTGATCACTAAACCCTGACTTGGAGAGTGATGTGCATACACACCAATCCCAGAACTTTTCTATTTCAGGACAAACACAGGCACAACTTGCCCCTGAACAAATGTGTCATTTATTCCTAACCTTACATGCCTAAAGACAGACATCTGCATCTGTATGTAGCCATGCAAAAAGTGGTCAGATTTTCAGATCTTTACTGAATGCTTATAACTCCTATTGAATGTAATACCAGTATAAATAAAAGCAGAATCTAAAGTCTCCCTTTTAGTTTCCTTAGTTACAAAATAGAATAATAATTATGAGTAACGTACTTCTCAAGTGAGCACACTCATTCAGTACTGACTCAGATGGAAGGATTTCATTGTAGTAAATGAGGCGATGAATAGAAATGCTGGTAAGAAGCCGATTTAATTTCCCATTCCCAGGCAGATTTTGTGGGGCGCTTAGAAAATCCCATTCCCCACCACATGACAGGGAAGAACATGCAGCAGTATCACTGATTATTGGGGCGAGTTTTAATTTTAAAAATTGGCTAAAAATTAAATATGTGATAACATATCCCATTTCATTTACATCAAGATATTTTTATCTTAATGAAATTTCCCCCCCCATCAATCTCATTTTTCTTCAGTGAGTGCTTCAACCACTGGGATTTTATAAGAAAGGGGTACACTACCATTTTTTAATAAATATGGCCATAGTTGGTGAGCTTTATGCTGAATGCCATGGCGTCAGTGGCTGTATTTATCCCCTCTGAGTACATGCCAGGGAGACCCCCAGTGAGCCAGGCTATGCCCACTCCACACACACCACCTCCTAAATAAATGAAAACAGGCTATTTAAAAAATCACGTGAATAGAGACCTCTACAATGGAGATCACAGAGAGTGAAACAGGTTTTATTCTGGAAGAAAAATTGCGAGGCCATAATCATTCCTTTGCATTATATCTACGATATGCTGTGCCTAATAGAAACAGGTAGGTTTCGGTTGAGTTATACTTGAGACAAATTGGGCTTTAGGTGCTCATTTAATTGGTGAAAAGGAGAAGGAAAGAAGCACGCTGTAGGTAGCAGGCTGCCTGTCGGAGGTGTGTTTATCAAGTCAGTGTTACAGGGTGGTACATCTCAAGCGTGGAACAGTTTGTTCCAGCTTCACTGCCTGGTATTTAAGGTGGACATTCCTTCTTTATCCTTGTTTCTTAAAACTACTTTGCTATTGCTTCCTAAGGCTCACATCTGTGCTAGTGCCTGACTTGCAGAACACTTTTTTCTAATACTGCTCTGACCGCTAAGATGAACCCTGCCCGCGTTACAGCTGAGCGTACAGCTCGGCAACTCCAAATTCCTCATTGGGTTTGTAGCTTTTCTTCAGAACTAACCTTTCAGAAAACCTAGCCGCACTCAGACAAACCATGCCCCACAGAGATTCACAGGTGGTAAAGCTGACTCCCAACCCATCAAGCATAATCAAAAATCCTCCTTCCTCCCTCGTCCGGGAAACAGAATCCAGAGTCTTGAAGACCTCGGCCGTTGTCCCCAACGCCTGCCCAACCCAGCATACCTCTGTGAAATAATATGTTTGCTGAATGTGTCTTTTAACCCTGTATCTTTTGCATATATATTGGGCAGAGAAAAAAAATGGATCTGAATGTTTTGTGCTTTGCATTCTTGGCTGGTGTTTTGGGAACGAATAAGTGTATTTGCTAAATGCCAACTTATCAAATGCTTGGCATAGTTGTGTGATGAATCGTAGGACTCTGCCAAATGAATTTAAGATAACGGTTAGGAAGTCAACAGAACCTGCACATGCAGGGTACCTGTATCTCTGCCATCTTAATGGGATGGGGTTTAAACGCAGTCACAATGCATTAAATATATTCATATAAGAGAGCTACTCTCACCAAGTCGTCTTCCCCCAGACAAGCCCCAAGATCCCTCTGTGGTTCCCATCTTGATAATCCCTAATGCTCCACTCCACTTTGAGCTCTAAAACCTTATCACCAACTAACTCCCACAAATCCCTCATAATACACGCCAGCCGTCAAAACCTCCCAGCTCCTTCCCTAACATGGCTGGAGAAACTCTCTGAACTGAAGAAAAAGTTTCTCTGACTCAGGAGAAGGGGAACAGATATCTGGAAGGCAGAGGTAGGAATGGCGTAGCTATCAAGAGGATCCCCTTCTCCATCACAAGCCCCATTGACTTCACCAATTATATGTACTATCGAACACTTTTCCTCGTCCAACTACCATTCGCAGAATATCCAAAGGTCAGAGCAAATCTATCGCGGCAGGGAGCCAATTGAGTGTGCTTGTTGTTGGAAAGCACATTACCTGTTACAGCAAGGAATTTATAATGAACTAGTGATTTTGGAAATCTGGTTTATGATCCTTATCTTGAGACACCTGAAAGGCCATTGATCTTCAGAGGGTGGGATCACTTGATATATATATTCTGAAACTCTGATCTCTTGAATATATTTCAAGTTAGACCCCCAGATCGAGGCATCACAAATCACGGGCCGTTCTTGAAAATGTTGGCCTTCGTGTCACTACATTCAATAGCACCGGACAACATGTGATACGGACATCTCACAGCTGTCGTTTGGGTGAGA
The DNA here is from genome assembly GCF_000455745.1 of Alligator sinensis. Classification (NCBI taxonomy): domain Eukaryota; kingdom Metazoa; phylum Chordata; order Crocodylia; family Alligatoridae; genus Alligator; species Alligator sinensis. The sequence continues at coordinate 2,045,332 of NW_005842173.1, forward strand.
TTCATCCTTGAGCAAAGACCCAGAACAGATATTCTGTGGAACACAAGGTACCAGTGACGCTAGCTTAAGTGATGGTTGAATATTGGTCTATTCATCGAAATTGGTGATTCTCACCCAGGATGTCTTCCGA
>NW_005842173.1:2045492-2050433 GCF_000455745.1 Alligator sinensis
ATGCCATCCAATGGTCCGCACACATGGTTCACAATATAAACCCAGAGGCATCAAGCGGGAATCCATAGTGTCAAAAACATTCTGACTTTTGAAATCCTTTGCCACAGAAGAATTGCTCTACTATTTTTCGGTAGTCAAAAACGGAGTGAAAACTCGGAGCTGACATTTTCCGTGGGGCGCTTTAAGTCTAAAACGGCTGAGAACCACCGATCTAAACAATGGTGAACTCCATCCCTAAAAGTGACCATTCACATAACATTAGGGCCAACGATAAATGTATTATAATCATAGTGTTGTAGCCAAACACGATTCCGTCAAGAAAAAGAGGCTAGTAAATGAATTTTGAAACCCCACCTGAATATACATCACTGGAGAACACTACTTGACATCTCTGGGACTTACTGGTGCATTTCTTTCCCTCTAACACAGTGTTTCTATCCATGCAAATGTGATGCATTACAGCAGCTTTTTGTTCACTAAGAACATTGCACAAGTAGGTTATTTTGCACAGTAGCAGCAATCCCATCACACATTGGTTGAAGTTACAAGTGAAAAGATCTGATTAGAAACATTCTTCCCTCCCCTCCGACTCCATAAACGAGGTTGCTAGGGAGAAAATAACTTCCTTATTTCCAAGCTCACAGTTGGATTCATCATCTGCCAGCCAAGGAAAACAAAGAAATAGAGAGCACAAATATGCATTGGAAGTGTCTTTAATTGCAGTGGCTTCCACAGTTTACATAGCGAAGTGGACCTTAGAAGGTAGAAAGAGTAGGGTTAATTGCTCTCCTGCTGTAAATTAACCTCTCTGTTTTGGATAGCCTCGTATATAAGAAAAACAATACCCACCAGTTATAATGGAGAGACATTTCCAAAGCACCTAAGTGACTTTGGCATTTAAGTTCTTTTAGAGTGCATCTACACGTCACCCTACATTGCCGTAGCAATCACATGCATCTTCACGTGACTGGCAGCTACTTCACCGCAGCAGCACACTCTCCCATTTTAGTGCGCCAGTACAGCAAAGTAGCCGTGAAAAATAACTGCGCCATGTGCATGGTGCAGTACAGGCAGTTACTGTGCCCTGCTTTAGTACTTCCAAAAGGATGCATGGCAGTAACACTATCACCATAGGGTGATGTGTAGACATGTCCTTAATGATCAAATAAGTTTTAGACCTATATATCATGTCAGACCACATGCAAAATGCACTCAGCTGCCAAATTACATTTGGCCTAAATTGCCATTTAGATGGAACTTTTATACATATATAAATGTGTGCATATCTATATAGATATAGTTATAGATAGTATATCCATATTTATATAGATAGTATATCTATATCTATTTCTATATCTGTAGTTATGTATATATATACACCTATAGATATGTATATCTATATCTATAGATATGTATATGTATGATTACCCAAACACAGATGTATCATGTGAGTCCAAGTGAATGCTCTAAGAAAACCCACCATAATTAGTTAGCTACCTGTGGATCTCTTAGCCTTTAATATGATGACAACAGGGCTGCTATGCTGCCTTAAATTCTGTTACCGCTCATGACAAGAATTTCTTCCATTTTGGCTCAGCTGAGCATTTAAGCACCTGGGTCTGCCTAAGGCCACTGGAGATTCACAAATTAGGTACTCACAAGGCAGCAGGTGTGCTCTGAGCATACCTACACAGGCATCCAGAGCATGTCCACACCAGCACTTGCCTAACTCTTGCTAGCGTATGCTCAATGCTAGAGCAAGCCAGCTATATTGCACTTCCATTTGAGGAGGTAGTGTGTGTGCAGTGGGCATAGCTTGGCTCACTGGGGGTCTCCCTGGCACGTACTCAGAGGGGATAGATATAGATACAACCACTGATACCATGGCATTCAGCATAAAGCTCACCAACTATGCCCATATTTATTTAAAAATGGTAGTGTCCCCCTTTCCTATAACATCCCAGTGGTTGAAGCACTCACCGAGGAAACATGAAATCAGGGGGAAATTTCGTTAAGATAAAAATATCTTGATGTAACACTACTGGAAGGTGCAGAGGAGTTGACCACAGAGGAGGATACCAGAGGTTGAGAACAACACAGATCAGGTCAGTGGAGGCTCCTCCACAGTGGACGCATCTACATGTGCACTTTAAAGCACGTTCACCTGTTTTAATGTGCATTAGTCACAAAAAACCATGCACTTTTGATATTGCACATTCAAATAGGCTCATGTGCATTAAAGTGTCACTAAAAACCATGCACTTTAGTTAATGTGCATTAAAATAGGCTAATGCATATTTTCCTAGTACCTCATAAGGGAGGTACGAGATTTAATGTGCATTAATTAAAGTGCATTAATGCACATGTAGACACACCCGGTGTGTCTCAAGAACATCCTACATGTGCCTGTCACCTTAAGAGTGGGTCAACGCTAGAAAAATGAGTGTTTTTATCACAGCAATCAGAAACAATGTTGTTGCTATACTTGACAGGATTTATGCTGTTCTACCAGGTTTTCATGACCTCCATGTACAAACGAAGCTCGGTTCCTATCAACACCAGCAGGGTTGCACCATGATTTAGTGCAGTGATGCAGACAGTAATTTTTAGTGTGGACAAGGCTTGCCAAGGGGAGAGAAAACAATTCAGCTTCTACATTTATCCAGGAAACAAGGGTTATTGTTTGTCCAGTGGCCAACTCGCCAGTGGGAACAAGAACAAGAAAAAGCAGTTTCACGTAGGACTCTAAAGAGCTACATGATCATAATAACTTTTAATCACAACCAACCTGGGCAGGTTTCAAACACAGGACAGTTATATCTACCCTGAAGCACACAGAAGGGCTGCAATGTAGTAGAAGGGTACAGGTTGTATCCATGGTGGTCTAAAGACATAGGCAGACAAGGTTCTTTGGGTAAATCTGATCTCTTTTCCAAAAGCTTGCAAAGAAGAATTTTTTTCCAACTATTTGAGTTGGTCTAATAAAAAATATCAGATTTACCCAAAAAACCTTGTCTGCAGTATAGTAGAGATCCCCAAGTTAAACTAGCTAGTAGTGCCAGCAGTTTAGTTGTAGCGGTATGGAGTTCAACATGGGATAGACGCTTCTGCGACTGCGGTGTAGGCATACCCACAGAGCCAAGAGACTTAACTACCCATTACTATTCCACTAAGACAATTTATGAAACATGCATGCTCTAATCTCTCAGATTAATTTCCACTGATTAATTATTAAAAGAAAGGAGAGGGGTCTAAGATACTAATATTACTATTGGTTTGAATGTTTTATTTATACGGGACACTCTGTACAAGACAAAATTAAATATACCGTTCAAGGCTGTGTTTCCTACAAAGGTGGCGTATTACATACGACACCTTATAATAACAAGCTCTCTGTTCAGCTCTGCATTTGAATATACAATGTGTCATGTCTGTTGTCGATTAGTTCGGGTTGGTTAGTTTTCAGCAGAGGGCACATTTATAATGTTACAGAAGGCATGAGAGTAAAATCGAGACGCACATGCTATAATTTGGGAACGTTATGGATTGTTTAATGTAGTTCGGCAGAGCTGCCGCTCTGTTTACGTTCAGGAAGTCACATTTGTTGGACAATGGAAAGAAATGGAAAACAATGCAAAGGGGAAAAGTAGGAGTTGTGTTTTTTGTTGTGGTTTTTTTTTTTAAATGAAGGCAAGCTGCTGTGACAGGAAGTGATTCTGCATATATTTGTGGAAGGGTTTCTGTATTACCGCAGATGTATAAAGCAAACAGAGCCGGGTGCTTTTTACGCTTATCCAATCCAGAAAAGGGATCTATGTGCAACAGTATAGGCAGAATTCAATTTTACTTAATGAAGAGGCAAAGCTCAGGAGTGATCCTGTTACCCCCTCTGGGTGCAAAAGTGCCCCCATTATAGGAACAGGAAGATGCCCATTTGCAGTCAGGGGGTGTAAAAAAATCATTCTGATACTTTAGTCGAGTAACTCAACGTTAGTCAATACCTGCACTTTGGCCTGCGTCTTAACCGACACAGGAATACTCAAGTGGGTCCATGCCAATGATAGCACATTATGCGACCAGTGATAGTGGTGATGTGCTGATGCTTCACGAGGAAGAACTAAATAGGAGTAAGTGTCCCTGTGTCCCAGCAGCCTGCGTTCCCTTTGTGAAGGGGAGTGCCCAGGGGTGGACCCAGGATTTCCCAAAGAGGGGTGCGGGATCAGCAACCTGCGCTGCAGCAGTGGCTGCACGCCCTGCTCCCAGCCTCCTCCACCCCCAGCAGTGCAGCTAGACATTTTTAAGTCCCTAAGGCAAATAAAAATCCCCCCTCCGTTCCCCTTCCTGCTCAGAGACATAGCCTCCTCTGTTCCCCTTGTCACCCCCCAACTCTGGTGCCTGCCACTGCTACTTTCTCCACCCCTGGGGGCTGGGGAAGCTCCAGACCCAGCTGGGCTGAGCAGCGGCTGGACTCAGCTGGGGAGGAGACTGGCAAGAGCATGGCGGGAGATTACCCAGATCAGGTATGGGGAAGGGGAACTCTCATCCATCCCTGCTGCCATTGTCCTTATCCCTAGCAGAGCCCAGCCCCGTGCGGTGGACAGGAACAGCACTGATGCTTCCCCCACACCCCCAGGCAGCAGGGCCAGATGATGGCTCTTAGGTGAGCCCTGAAGAGGGTGGAAGTATATCACCAGCCTTCAGTTCCTCTGGGCTCCCCGCACAGACAGAGAGCCAGGCAGCAGGAAGTAACAGTTCATCAATACATGTAGTGGTCTTGTGGAAACGTATGAAGCACATTTGTTTCTCAATGTCTGCTGATGGAAACTTGGATTGTATCCAGCTAGCTAGATTTCAGGTAAACAGGGAACTTCTTAATGCAAACCACATGTGGATATAATTACAGATAATGGTATACTTGGATGAAGAGGTTTCGGCTCAGCA
>NW_005842173.1:2050464-2059403 GCF_000455745.1 Alligator sinensis
CATAGAAATGACGGACACAAACACCCAGTGATGAAGGCACTTCAATTGTCTTCTCGGCTGGGTTTGGAGAAATACACAGAGGTTCGAAGGCTTAGTTATGCTTCCCCTTTCCAAACCTCATCTCATCTCTTCTTACACCTCCCAAATCTAACCAAAACAGTCCTCCTACCCTTAGTCTTAGCCTTGCTCTTCCCTAGCACGCAGCAATTGTCTCTTATGGCCTGACAATCGTCCAAATGTCCCTGCCACTAAACCATTTTGTGCTCTCCATCAGATGCTCTCCCTGCGTTGATGTGCTCCTGCGGTGTGGGCTTCTCAGGACTGACGCTGTATATAAAAGTGTATATACCAGCTGTATCGCTAAGTCTCACAAGTATCTGGCTTTACCAAATTAGGAGAGCCATAAAGCTGTATTCCTCTGTTATATTATTATTTGTTATATCTGGTCCCGGTTACACTTCTGCAGTGCCAGACAAAAAAAACACACCTCCCCCCCTAAAACACCCCCAATCACAAACATTATTTATCACCTGCTACCACCCTATGAGGTAGGTGTAATTATCACCATTTTTGTAGATAAGAAGAGACACAGAGAGATTAAGGGACTTGCCAAAGCCTGTAAAATACATCTGTGGCAGAGCAAGAGCTAGACTCAGCTCACTCCTTGTTCTTCTTTGCCTTAAGAAAAGTTTTTGATTTCACAAGTCTGGATCTGGACGTGCTGATCTTAGAACAGCCAAGACCCCGAGGCGCTTTCTGCGAACAGAAACAGCTTCTCGCCTTGGGAACTGGAAACATTAAGAGAGAAGGGTGTATGTCCAAAGACTTTTAAAATCAAAATAATTTCTCTTCTGGTTCACGTAAAGGTTATCACCTGCGATAACTAGCGATAGAGTCTGAAGGCTCATGCATATTTCTGCATACTTAGACAGTCTGCTACAGCTGGCCCAGAGATAACTAAATTTTACTCTGAAAATTAAATCTGAAACAAAAAACTAAATTTTTCATGTGGATGAAAGGAGGCAGTATGCAGACTGGGTATTGGGAGGGCAACATTTTGCAGATACAAAATCACATTACAATGTCCTTTTTGATATTTGCTCCCAAAGAGATAGTGATAAATTTGATAACGAAAACCACTTTCCTGTTGCCAAATACCATTGTTACTTTGATCTGCTCGAATCGTCCTTTGACCAATCTGATCCAGTTCTGCAAGTTTTAGCTATAAATATGTCTCTCAAAGTGGTTCCTCTTGAAATCTGAGCTGTGGTTTTGATAGCCTCTGGCTAGATCGCCAGAATATAACATTTAAGCATGTGCATTTTATTTATCTGTAAGAAGTATCACCTATCACAGATGTGTCTCTCTTAAAAGCCAGATACTATAGTTCTGTTTTCTTACAACTGTGAAGGTGCACCACTGTCCTCTATTAGTATACTTAGAAGTAAAAGTATACTGCCACAGGTTATTCCCATATCGGAAAGAAAATAAACTAGATCACTGTAGATCACCTTCATATTATCAGGACTGCACCCAAACTAGGAGTTATATTGGTATAATGATATCGGTTAACAAAAATCACACCCCTTACTGACACTTATACCAGTATGAAATCTTTGTGTGGACTGTCTTACTACCCCCTCCCTATACTATTGATGATGTATGCACTGGAAAACGTGATCAATGAAAATGAGTGAGAGATGTTAATGTATCCCTTGAGCAGTGCTGCACCTTTATGGCTTGGCTTTCTGGGTTCAGGACAGTGGGGGAGAGGAAGGGCAAAGGCAATATCCAAAAAAAAAATGCGGCCGCCGCTTCTTTCATTGCATCGGTAGAAACAATTGCAGGATACAGAAGAGATCCAGAAGCAGAGCTCGAGCAGATGATGACAGTTTTATTGATTGTTTCCTAACGCACGATTTGGCAGTGGTGGCTCCTGCTTTCAGGCATTGTACATACAAGGCAGTGGCAAAGAACGCGTGTTGATGGTGTTTATGCTGTGGACGGCCGATCTGAAGCACGCTGGGATTTTCTTCCCGCCGGCCGGCACGCAGCCTGTCATTCTGTCGCGCTGTAAATTGTATAACTGGGCAGGCCTCCTGCCCTCTCTCCCTTACTGGTGGGAACAGGAACGCGCTGTGCTTGCAGTCCAGGGTCAGCTCGGTCATAAGATGGGCTCAGCACCATTCCAGTCGATAACGGCTCCCTTCCACCTGGGGGTAAAAGAGATCATTTTGTGTTAGTGCATACATCTGCCATTGGAGAGAGGACCAGAAAAATCCCTGGGAGAGTCTAGGGCGGGCGTCTTTGGGGTGATCAGGTACATTTTGGTCGTTACCGTCTTTGTGAGACCTATAAAGATTAACTCTAACCAACCACTATACTCTAACCTCTTACAGGTTGCTAGTTACCCCATATATTCCTTTACTGTGAGTAGCCGATTTGCATTTTTGACCCTGTGTCTATCAACCCCGCTGCAGGAAATAAAGCACACCAATGTATATGCAGTTATCAGCTGAAATACTGCAATGCCATAATTGCTGCTGACATCACTCTATCTGCTAAGACGTTTGTCACACTACCATGAAAATGGCTTTTATCTTAAGATGTCAAGACAATCTCAAAGAGAAAAAAAAAACCCTCCAAATCTTTGGATTGCAGGATATGCAAGCTGCGTCTCTCAGTAGCGAGGACTGCAACGCTGATCAAAGCCAGAAGAAAAGAGCAGAGCAGAGGGTGCTAAAGAGCAGGACTCAGGAACCCAGTGATGAGGGCACTCCCTGGGTTCCCATTCCTTGCAATTTCCATTAGGCAGTTATTGGTTAAAAAATCAGAAACACGTCCAGCCCCTGGGATTAGAAGCCAGGACTTGTACATCCAGCTTGTTCTCCTTTTAGCTCCGTGGCTCTTGCAGCCTTGACTTCCCAGCTTCCATAGGAGGAGGAGTAATTGCAATCCATGCCGCCTTTGCTACAGCTTGGTGGTATGGCCACTCCTGGAAAGCAGAAGATGTGGATTTGAGTCCTCTCCAGATGAGTTACTGGTCCTCCACTTCCTGGACGAGTGCTCTAACCTTTAGGCTCCCGTGCAAAAGGTGGGCACCACCACAACTGCTACATTCAGGAGGGAGATGTTGCTGTGGGTGCTGCACTTCGCCCTGGACTGAGCTGTTTTTTGGTGTGAGTTATCGGGTGCCCCTTTTGCTGCAGCTAACTACGGCTGCAGTCCTGATTCAGGCCATTCAGTTCTGCGGAGAGCAGGAGTCTGGGCTCAACCCCTGTTCCTAATGTTACCTATCGGCGTGCCCTAGCACCCACCTGCTCAGCACAAGGGCTCTCTGAATCACCCTTTTGGAGCAAATAAATATCTCCATTAACTGTATGGGGAACCTCAGTGACAAACTAATGTTCAGGCTCTGCAACCGAGAGATATACGACGTGCTGAATCTGCACGTGTGAAGCTTGAGTTATTTTCTGTTGACTCCGCTAACGCCAATGTATGTCTAGTTTTACTTTATTTTTATAACATATTCTGCGTCAGCTAGTCGGACAGCACTTTTTTGCACGCTCATGGCTGGACGACTCTTTGTGAATGCTCTGGACCAACATAAATCAATGCTTTTGTTAGAGGCACCTATGAAAATGATTTGGCTCTGGCCCTCCATCTAGAACAGGGGTGGGCCATGAGCTGCACTGGGCTTGTGGTGGACTCCATTTCCCAGCAGCCCCTGCCCGTGTCGCTGTGGTTAGTTTCCAGCAGCGGCAGTGCCATGACAGCACGGGGCCAGGGTTTCCATGGAGACTGACCCCAGCAGCACTGGCAGGGCACGCAGCTGGGCAGGGAGCTGCTCCGGGGCAGGGATGTTGCGGTCCAGAACCAGGGCAGAGCCGCAACCCTCTGCCTGCATGTCCCAGGCAGGGGCGTGCAGGCAGCAGATCATCACTGTAGGATCCCAACCCCGGCTGAGGAGCTCCTCCTGGCCCAGCCGCATGCCCTACCAGCGTTACTGGGGCCGGTCTTCGTGGAAACCCTAGCCCCACACTGTCACAGCACCGCTGCTGCTGGGGTCTGCATGGAAATCAGCCGCAGTGACATGGGCAGGGGCTGCTGGGAAATGGACTCTGTCCACCAGACGGATCTGCCATTTTGCCCAGCCCTGGTCTAGAATAACTTTCATAAAGGTTTGGCTGTGTTTTTTAGGTGCATGACGTATGGGAGGAACAGCACTTCCTGTGTGGTCCCTGCGTGGCACGAGAGCCATTGTCTCCGTGGAGGTTGTCTGAAGAACACAGCTGCGTTGTGTTACCACAAAACCCAGAAACCACAGAGGAAGGGAGGAGCTAAGGAGTTAATAAAATATATTGCTGCATTTAGATGCTAAAGCAGGATCAAAGTGTCGTTGCTTGCGGCAGAGCTAGCAGATGCTATTTCCGCCAGCGGAGAAGGAAAACATCTGAGGACGGGCGCTGTGATGTAAGAGGACAACTGGGATAAGAGTCATTTGCACGGCATCTCCAAAACAACCCAGGGACGCACATTCCAGACATCGTTTGGTCAGCCTCCGACGGCTTGCACAGCCGTCTTGCGCTGGAAGCAACAACAGAAGAGCATGCATTTGCTGTCTACTCTTTGGTTGGGCGGCGCAGATGGAAACAACGCCGGCAGGCGTTTGGTTCCCCTTAATTCTCTGAAGTGCTCGCTTTCTGCCTCAAGTGCAAGGCACACTACTTTGACAATGACTTTTCCAAATTAAGTAGCAGCATGCACATAACTTCCCTTCCCATAAAACCTCTACCAAACACTCCCCCCTCTGTCATAAAAATGTCCCAAATAACAAAACACTCCGTCGGACACGCACAGTTCTTTCCCTGGGAAGAGGGCAACAGAACAAATGCGTGGCAGATGTTGGCCGCGGTGTTTGCTGCATTACTGGAAGGTGCTCAGACACTGCGGGAAGAGGACTATTTATAAAATACAGTAGTGGGAAAGAAAGGGATCAAAAGAGCTCTCTTCAAAATCCCAGTCTTTGACATGTTCTCAGTTCTGAAAAACGAGATGGGGAAGAGTTACCATTTTCTTCTGGTACGAAATCTTGTGGCACTAGGGATCAATGCAGACTAATGCTTTTTTTTTTTTTTTAATAAAAGTTATTTTTTAAGTATTTCCCTTCTCTGTCTAACATAAAATATTTCCCCCTCTTTCTCAAGCTGCAAAACTGCTTTATAATCACCTCTGGTCCCTGTAACCTGTTTAGCTCATGGAATCCAATTACACATACAAACACGCAGCATTTATTTTCCACGTTTCCTTTCTGATTTGTCATAATTGTAACGAAGCGCTATCAAATAAGGAGGGAAGGAAAGAAACCATAGCCTCTTCCGAACTTGCTATTCCAACAGTGATTGCTGACAATGGTGTGGATAGGGATGATCCTGCCTCAGGGAGGAGGGTGGACTAGATGATCTCTGCAGGTCCCATCCAGCCCCACTTCTCCGTGATGCACCTATACATGTGCTGGACATCTGCTCCAACATGTGCTAATTAGCATGCATTGGAGCAGACTCACTTAATCGAGTCTGCTGGAGTATGCTAATTAATACACTCCAGCAGCCTCCACATCCTGTCTATTCAGGATCCTCGTGCTTCAAAATGGTGGCGGGGCACTTGAATTACAGCTCATTGAATGAGCTTTGGTTCAAGCATTTCCGCCACCAGGCTGCACCACGTGATGCTGCAGGCACTTTAATTAGAGCAGCTCTCAGAGTCGCTCTAATTAAAGCATTTCCCCACCCTAGAGTGCATGCATAGACGCCCTGTGATTCTGTGATATACTGCTAGCAGTCTACAGTTGCCAGCCAGAGCTAATCTAGACAGATGGATTAAGGGAGACAACCCTCTACCCTGAGAACTGACCCCAACGAAAGATAATGACGGGTCATTATTTTTATTTTCCTCCTCTAAAAATTAAAGCAGCTAAACAAATGAAGAAGGGGATGGGGAAAACACTCCATATAGCTATGTTACAATGTGACCATCACCAAAAAATAAATCCAGAAAAAAAGAGATTTTAATGGCAACTTTGCTTGCTGTAAGTTGCTAACAACTGTGGTTTTTGGACATAAGTTTTTATAACTAAACCATGGTTAGTTATGATTCGGTTTTATAACTAAACCATGGCATGTTAAGATTCGGTTTAGCCGGGACACAGGAATGCGATGCATTTGATATGTGCAATGCATCTGTGTTAAAGTTGTCTTTTCTAAATTTCTGAGTGCAACGTGAGCCTTGAATTAACAGTGTTTGCCAGTTAACCTCCTAGTTTGCTTGCTATTAAAAGAAAAAACGAGGAGGGGGGAAAAGATTACAAACGAATCTCAAATGATTTGGCTTGTTGGTTTAACAAGTGCTGCACACTTCCTCAATGAGGCCTGAAAGCATTTTGTTTCAGAGATATTTGGTTAGTAGACTTTCCAGGCTCTGCTGTGGAGCAGACACATCTGCATCCATTTTGTTGTACGTGTAATGTCCGATTCACTTCCCATTGATGTCACTGGAAATATTCCCATTAAATTCAATGTAATTTAGAGCTTTTTCAATAGCTGCAAATCCATGTCTCCCTCCTATTAAGTCCTGGTATCTGCCCTTCAGATATGTGCTTGAAATTCTGACCCTCATAACAGGAGATGGGTATAGATTTGAGAATGGGATCCAGCCTAAAATTGACCTGGCATATCAAAAACGCTGTCTACTATGCAGACTCTGTCCCACTTTTCTAATTAAGACTTTCTTTCAAAATCCTGTGTTTTGCGATTACATATATGGCTGGTATCACTCATGAGTGATACTACCCATAGAAATGTCTGGTTTAAAAAGAAGAATGTTTCAGAAACTCAGAATCATAGGGAAATAAATGTTACATGGGAAAAGCTTCTACTGAGCATCATTAAAATCATAGATAAACAGGGCTAGAAGACTTCAGGAGGTCATCTAGTCCAGGCCTCTACCCAAGGCAGGATCAGACTTGTCTAAACCATCCCAGACTGATGCTGTCTAACCTGCACAAACATTTCCAGTGATGGAGATTTTCTAGTGTCTCTAAGTAATCTATGTGAGTGCTTACCCACCTTTATCATGACTTCTATTCTGCTAGTTGTATAAATTGTATTATATTCTCATATAATAAAAGCCATGGCACTTCCACCTATGTGTCTGTCTGTCCATAATGCTTCGGGCCAACTGCGCATGTGTGGCTCAGAGCCTAAGGACAGACAGACATAGAGGAAGAGGCAGAGGCAGTCGGGGCCAGGGTGTGCTCCCTGCCTGGGGTGGGGGCGTGGCATGCGGCATGGGTGAGGAGTCGTGGCACGCTGGGGGGTAGTGGCAAGGAGGCCACAGGGTGCTGCGTGGGGAACAGGCATGGGTGGTGCCCGCCGGCTGCAGCACACAGCTGCAGGACAGGGTGCGCCCACCACGTTTGCTCCCCCTGCATGCCCACAAGTCACGCCCCCCTGCAGGCAGTGCAGGCTGCCCCCTACAGGCTGGCACATGGGCACATGGGGGGCGGGGGCTGGGGTGGGTAGCACCGACTGGCTGCAACACACAGCTGCGGGTGGGGCGTGCCCCTGCACCTGCTCCCCGCATGGCACCATGTGGCTGCGCGTCACTCCTTCTCCCATGGTGCACGCTCTCTCGCGCAGGAAGTGTTGGGCGGCTGTGGCCATAAGGCATGCAGGGCACGCAAGAAGGGTGTGGTAGGGGGCGCTTACCATGCAGCAGCAGGGTGCTGTGCAGGAAGCAGGTGCAGGGGACAGGGTCATGCCAGGCAGCTGCAGCCTACAGGTGCTCCCCCCACCCTTGCCACTGCCCACACCACACCCCACAACCACATGCCAGCCCCCTGTGCAGCCACATGGCACACACCCCCGCATGCCGTGTCACACCCCAGAGCCACTCCCTGCGCCACGCCCTGTGGCAACACGCGACCCCCCAAGCAGCCATGCTCCATCCCCCCCTACACGCCTTATGCCACATGCCGGAGCCACTCTCCACACCATGCAGGCACAGCCAGTGGGCGCTCCCTGCACCATGCCCTGCGCCCCACCCTGTGCCACTAGGCATGCTACATGGCTGGCAGGCATTCCCTGTGCCCCTGAACTGTGGCTGATCCCTATGCCACTCCCTGTGGTTGCACACCACACCCCCCACACACCCTGCATCACACCATGTGGCAGGTCCCCATGCCACGCAGGCCCAGTCATCGGGTGCTCCCTACATCATGCCCCATGCCACACATGACTTCACACCCCGTGCCACACCCCAGGGCCACTACCCACACCACACCCTGCGGCCACGCACCCCTCCCCGCGCAAACGTGCACCATGCCCCCCCGCACACCTTGTGCCACATGCCAGGGCCACTCCCCACACCATATCCCACCCCACGCACCCCACACCACACTTCAGGGCCACTGCCTGTGGCACATGGCTGGCAGGCATTCCCCGCAATCCTGCACCATGGCTGCGCCCCACACCACTCCCCGCGGTCACACACCACACCCCCCACGCGTCCTGCGCCACACCCTGGGGCCGCTCTCTGTGCCACTGAGGCACAACCATCGGGCGCTCTCTGCACCATGCCCCCCTGCATGCCCTGTGCCATACCCCTCGAGCCCTGTGCCTCACCCTGGGGCTGCTGCCCGTGCCACGTGGCTGCAGCCGACAGGCGTTCCCTGCAGCATGGCTGCTCCCCACGCCTCTCCCTGTCGTTGCACACCATGCCACCCGCACACCCTGCGCCACACCCTGGGGCTGCTTCCTGTGCCATGCAGGCACAGCCAGCGGGCGCTCCCCACAGCATGCCCTGCGCCACACCCCCTGCATGCCCCATGCCACACCTCAGGGCTGCTCCCCACACCCCACCCTGTGGCCACCCCCCCCCCC
>NW_005842173.1:2059518-2068200 GCF_000455745.1 Alligator sinensis
CTCCACACACCATGCCCCGCAGCCACGCGCCAACCCCCATGCAGCCACCCACCACACCCCCACGAGTGCAAAGCAGCAGGAAGGAGTGGGGTGTAACGGGGCATGACCCAGAGCAGCAGGGAAGTGGCGTATGACCCAGAGTAGTGGTGGGATGGGGAGGGAGCAGGGCAGGACCCAGAGTGGCAGCTGGACAGGGGGAGCGGGGCAGGACCCAAAGAGGTGGCAGGACAGGGTGGAGTAGAGCTGGACCTGGAGCGGCGGGGGGAGGGCATGGGGCCAGAAGCAGGTCTCCGTCCCCACCCGTCATTCATAACGGGCAGTGGATTAACCATTTTTTATCATTTTTTAACTTTCAACATACCTTCGCCCCTCTCAGCAGTGCCCCCCTCCATTCTTTCTGCCCCATTTCCCCAAATCTTTGTATTTAAATGACTTTAATTCTTTATAGTTAGTACCATTATTCCTTTATATTTAGTACCTTGCTCTCTGGAAGGCCATCCATACGATCTGGCAAAGTTTGTCACCTATGAAAGATTATGCCTTCCTGAATGAGTTAGTCTCAAAGGTTCCACTGTGCCCTACCTTCTGCTTGACTTCAGACTTAACTCAGCTAACTACCTCTGTTAGATATACTTATGAGATGCTATATAAATACTGTGTCCCTCACTCACTGACATTGTACTGAATATTATATTGTTTTCTCTGTTAGTGTCAATGTTATATGCACTAGGATTGCTTTTCTCCTGCTCTTTTCAATACCAGCTCATGTTACAGTTGTTCCCACTGTCCTACACATTGAATCTAGATATCTTAAAATAACTGAACAAAGGATTTTATGTTCTTATGTACGTTTCTCTTTGTCACATGCATCTTGTGCTGTCGTAACACCCAGCTTTGGGGAAATCCAAATCTGAACCTACTGAAGTACAAGACAAGACAGTTCTGGTATTGACCTTAGTAGGGTCACCTCTTACTGGTTTACACAAGGTCCTTTAGGCACTACACTGAGCATCCTGTCCATTAATATGGTAATGACAATAACATACAAAAGCAGAAGCCTCATTGTTCATA
This sequence comes from Alligator sinensis, assembly GCF_000455745.1. Taxonomy (NCBI): domain Eukaryota; kingdom Metazoa; phylum Chordata; order Crocodylia; family Alligatoridae; genus Alligator; species Alligator sinensis. The sequence continues at coordinate 2,060,590 of NW_005842173.1, forward strand.
TGTGGTGTTATCCAAGCCTGAGTGAGTGAGAGTCTTCCTTTTTCTTAACTAGTATCTCTGCATGACTAAGTGGTACAAATTAATTTTTTGACAAGTCCCAGCCTCATTTTGAGACAGAAACTATAGAGAACTGAATGTGTTATGCTATAAAACCCTAAATTGTACTTACTTTGTCCTAATACAGTGCTCAAGGGGAGGAATAAGATCATTTTCTTTATCTTCATTATAATTCTGAGTTGTATCTGTAGAGACAGTTTTAGGCATAGTCATTGTCATCAGCATCATCAATAACAGCATAACGGTAACGCCTAAAGGTCCTAATTATAGGGCCCACAGCCCATTATGGGGTCCCACAGCTTCATGTCTGATAGAAACATGAGGCAGAAAGACACCTACTGTCCCCCAAAGCACCTACAATGCAAGTAGCCCATCTCATGGCAGATCAAATACTGTCACAGTACAGATTTCCATCAGAATGGGTCTGGTATTGTAATGAAATGCAGTTTGAAGGGAAGTGGGAGAAGCCAACAGACACAAAGCATGCCTCCTTCCCTTACAGTAACTGGGGTTCCCCAAGCTACACGGTTCACTCTTGGTACACACGTGCCCCACAACCACAAGACCAGATTCTTTTGAAGAGCGAGATCTGTTGGGACCAGGACTGCACCTTGCACTCAGATCTGTTGCCACGTGCGAGCCATATGAGAATATAACTCCAACTAGCAGGGACCGACGCCAAGCCGTGGAACCTGTGTGTACATGTACCTTTTCATTCTGCGATACATTGGAGCAGAATCGATTAATCGAATCCGCTTCGCATGAGAGCTGACACTCGCTGCGCTGCATCGCGTGCAGTTGTCTAAGCGGCGAAATGCAAGTCAGCACGCAGAAAAAGGTGGCGGTGCGCTTTTGAACTAAAGCACCTCTGATTTATTTTAGTTCAAAAGCGTGCTGCCGCCGTTTCCTCAGCATTGGCGTGCATTTTGCCATTTATACAAATATATGTGCCGCGGTGCAAGCATGTGTGCAAATGCCCACAGTTACTGCAGGATAAGTAGAGTTCGGGTGTTCCTGTAACCATGATGGTCCAGGAAAATGCAAAAGCCAGAGATTTTCTGTGTGATCTCCTTTATTGAACCAACTGGACAGCTGGGAGGGATACAGACAGGCTTTAGAGTATGAATTACCCTTCCTTGGATCTCTGGAAAAATAGCAGACATGGCTTGAGATAAGGAACAAAAGCCTGTAACTGCGATATCTCCTAGATATAACTCAAGCTGTGTGTCTTTTTGTTTCTCAGAGACCTAAGGTTCCCCCTCAACTGTACAGTTGGTCCAATAAAAAAATGTCACCAACAAAAATCCTTGCATCTTGCAAGGTAAGTAACTATTTTTCCTCCTTTGAGTGAAAGTCCACACAGATTCCAGTCTCGGTGTCTATCACAACAGGCCTGGGTTTAGGGGTACCAGATGGCCATCCTGTTATCTCAATAAAATGGACAAAAAGAGCCTGGTTTGTTTAGCCTAGCAAAACCAGGGCTGTGAGGGCACATGATTGCTGCCTATAAATACCCCAGGGTGTAAATATGAGGGAGGGAGAAATGCTCCCTAAAGACAGGATGCTGTTAACTCAAGAAAAACTGTCATGAATAAATTTGGCCTGGAAATGAGGGAGGAAAAAAAAATTCCTACCCATAAGGGTAGTGGGGTTCCAGAAAAATTTGGAGCCATGGGGTGAGAAACCCTAACCAGGTTGAAGGTAGACTTTGACCAGTTTATGAATAAGACTCCATTGCCTAAGATAGCAGACAGCTGGACTCGATGATCCAACCCACTGCTAGATTTCTAGACGTGTTTGCTCCAAGGGCAGTTCAGGAAAGGACTTGAGCTATATTTATGGCAGATATTCTGTTCTCTGCAGCGATTCAAATGGAGCACTAGGATTGCTCTGACTGTCCGGCGCCCTCTCTATCTACATCCCATGGAGAGGTGGATATATATGAGTCTGCAGAACTTGCTTTATGCTATGTATCGTCAGAAGAAATACAGCAATGAAGGAGAATAGGAGATTCATCCGCAAAATATGTATGGCCGTAGGAGTCTGTGTTGATTCACGTGTTGGGCATTGACAATCGGTTGATTAAGGTCAAACCACACTATGTGAATAATGCATGCTCCCTGCTTGTTATCTGTAGCGTGATGTAGGGCATTTTAGGTTTGTTTTCATAATGTGCCTAAAGGTTGTGGTGTATGAGGGGCCAGAGTGGACAATTTTTAGCAAACCTTGGGTTTAAATTGCCTGTGAACACAAGGGACTGGACTTGGTAGCTCTTGCAGTTCTTAAATTCCTATGGTTTATGGTTTTGAAAACCCTGAGCCTCCACATTACTCTGAAATGAGCCATTCTTTATTTTAACTATTTAAGGAACACTAATCAAAGGCATTGTCTTCTCACCTCCTGCTCTCATGAACTCTGATACATACCAACAGTTAGCCGTATTTCTTCTTCTTGATTGGCCAAGCCATCATAGTAATATAGATCGAACTGCCGTTCTGTTCTCCAGTCACCCAGTAAGTCCTTTTGCAAGCAAAACAGCACGCTGAAGTGGCTTTCACTGCACACCAACCAAATCGGATACTTAGGGGTCTTCAAGTAGCAGCCAACCTATTTAAAGATAGAGAACATGAACAACTGAACAAAATGAAACAGCATGATTGTGCAGAGTAATAATATTAGGTGTGCTTACATATCATGGTCTCTAAACATTAACGATGGCACATAATATACCATGGAAGGAGGTAAAAATTTAAATAATAGATAAAAATATAAAAAATAGTATATAAATAAAATATATTATAGTATATATAGTATATATAAAAAATAATAAAAATAGTTCCCTATTTTTACAGGCAGGTAATCTGAGGCACAATTCAATTAAGTAATTTGCCAAAAGCTACCCATGCACCCAATAGAAAACCTTCTATTGTTTTTTGGGGGATTTACTGGTTTATTCAGGACTTCAACATCAAGGAGAACCCAATTACCATTCAATAGCAACTAAATCACATTGAGTTTTGCATCATGTTCTTATTCTTTTGTTGTATTTTTTGCCTCATGTGTAATAACAGACACAGGGGAAAACAAAATCCCTGCCATGGAGAATTTACAATCTAATATATTTCACTTAGGTCCATTATTAAATAGATCCTCATATTCAGGATCTTTTTTAACAGCCAGAATAAAACATAAAAAGGTGTGTTTAATTTTGGATTGTTCTTTTTACTCGAAGGTAGAGTAAAATAAATGCATTATTATATAGTCTCCGGAAGTTGTTCAGGGAAACTAAAATATAACTTCTCATTTTAAACAGAATGGCTTTTATTATCTCTGTTATAATTTCTATTGTGGTAGTACCGAGAAACCCATTTTTTGTGCTAGGGGCTGTACAAATATTAACTTAAGAACTGCTCAATGTTAGAATGATTTTCAGGAGCCTGTTACTTTTTCCTATGTGCTACTTTTACCGTTTTTTTTAAATTGGGAATTTAATCTGTCTATTAGTGGTGTTTGGTAGATAAGCATTGAGCCAACGGCTTCCATTTAATCATAGGTTTTATGCCACTTCTATCTCTGCAAATCTGCCATATTGACTTTACAAATCCATGTGCAAAGAGACCAAAGAAAAATAGGGCTGGAAGCAACCTCAGGAAGTCCAACCCCCTGCTCAAGGCAGAGTCATCATGGACTAAAGCATCCAAGACAAGTGTCTGTCTAACCTGATTTTCCCAGAACCGCTCATCCTAGCCTTGAAACAAGAACTGAACCTCACTAACCTCATCAACAGAAGCAAACTTCCTACAGCCGAAAACACACAATGTGGATCCAAACCATGCCCTGACAAGAAATGCAAAACCTGCCAACATATCTCCACCCCCGCCACAATTGCCACACCCCACAACAGACCATCACCATTCCTGGATCCTACACCTGCACCTCCAGAAATGTACTATGTCTCATCCAATGCACCAAATGCCCTGATGGAAAACACGTAGGAGACCAAACAACAACTGTGCACCAGAATGAATGCACACCGGAAATCCATCAAAATCATGAATACCCTGTGTTCAGTTTTGGGCCCCTGCTACAGAAAGGATGTGGACAAAATTGGAGAGAGTCCAGTGGAGGCCATCTAAAACGGTTTGGGGGCTGTGGGGACATGACTTATGAAGGAACTGGGCTTATTTAGTCTGGAGAAGAGAAAACAGGGGAGGATTTACTAGCAGCCTTCATCTCCCTGCAGGGGAGCTGCAAAGAAGATGGAGCTGGACTGTCCTCAGTGGTGGCAGATGCCAGAACGAGGAGCAATGGGTATAAGTTGCAGCAGGGGAAGTTTAGATGAGATATTAAGAAGAATTTTCTCACTTGGAGGCTAGTAAAGCCCTGGAACAGGTTACCCGGAGAGGTGGTGGACTCTCCATCCTTGGAGGTTTTTAAGACCCAGCTAGACAAAGCCTTGGCTGGGATGATATAGTTGGGGACGGTCCTGCCTCGAGCAGGGGGTTGGACTAGATGTGACCTCCTGAGGTCCCTTCCGAAGCTAACTTTCTATGATTTTATGATTAGGACTAGATCCTCAGCTAATTTAATTGACAAAACATCATCAGATACTCTGTAGTTATATTATGCTGAATATACCTGTCTCTATAAATGCCTATACATTTATGGAATTGAAATCTTCATCCTTCATCACATAAAATAGTGACCAACCGAAGAATACAATCTTTCCATGTAACAGGAAACTTTGTCTATTGTCAGAGATAGGATTCTCAACTAGAGGGACTTTGAGCCTAAAATGGTATGGCAATCACTTTATGCTTAGGTTCCTAGGATTGAGTGAAGATGTTTCAACAAGGTTTTAATGGTTAATGAGTCATCCACGCGCTTTACCACGATCATTGTTGTACACATTGCATATACACTACAGCCCACAATTCTCTAGGCACATTGCCTATAAACACCAACGTGAGATGAGCTGCAGATCTGCACACACTGTATAGGCCATAGATTGATAATCATCTAAACAATCTCAGCAATGAGGGTTATGCACTTTTGTTATTAAGATACAGATTTAATATATGAAATGTTATACAAGTACCAAATCAAATATCTTCTCAAGTTCCTTCTGATGTTAAATAACAATTCTCTAGCTAATTAGGTAACTGTGCTCTGACTCATTACTTTGTTAGTGTCTATTTAAAACATCCTCTTATACAAGTGCTTTGCTTTTTTAGGGTAAATTCTTGCAAACTTAAAAGCTAAAGGATAAAAAAAAGCCTAAATCATAAAAGGAGTAACAATAAGGGAAGTACAAAAGATTTCAAATTAAGGGGAAATTGATGAAACAATTTAACTTTAAAAACATTCATGTTTTTGTCTTCATGTAAATAAAAGAAAAATGCCAGCAGTCACTCATCTCCCTTTTTTCTCATGGACGTCTGCTAAAATAAATTCCAAACGTCACCAAACATGTGCCAAAGTGAGATTAAACAATATAAGACCATTTCAAAGCAGTGGTTCAGTTCTGCTGTTACGCACCCGAGTCAGCCGATCACAGTCAATGGAGCCGCTCATGTAAGTAAGTTCAGCAGATCTAGGACTCACAGAGATGCCATTTTTTAATACAAATGCTTGTACCAGGAATTCAAAGCCGATGTTGCCCCAAAGAGCGTCAGCACTTCAGGGTGAATTGTTACATTCTGTGAATTAGGAGGGGTTTGGTCAATTAAATTAATTGAGGACCTAGTTGCAATGGCACCGTACAACACTGTGGTTTACAGGAGTTGTAATCAAGGACATTTTTTTTTTTAAAAGGCAGGCTCAAGACAAAAGGTCCCTTCCTTTCCGATTTGAAACCAATATCCAATAACATAATCAGGAGTTCAATACTGTACACCAAGGGTCAACAGCCTATGGCCTGCAGAGCCATGGATTCAGCCTGCAGATGTGGGCAGCCTTCAGTGGTGCTGGGCTTTTCTTGTACAGCTGGGCAGCAGGAAGAAGTGTTGCAGGCAGCTAGATCCTACCGCCCACCCACCTCAGGTCTGAGCTGGGTCGTTCAACCCCCCGGAGCAGAAAACATTGCCGAATCCTGCAATACGCTAATGGTGGGATTTCCAAATGCACTCATACTTAATAACGTGAACACCCCAGCAGACTTTGATGGGTGAAGCATCAGGCCAATACTGAGGCTTTGGGCCCTTCTTACCATTATTGTTTGATATAGTCACCTTCAACCAAAGCATGGTTTTTTGATTCTTCCGGCATTAAGCAAAAAGAGATGGCTGCTTCCCTAGTGCCTCTTGCTGGACAAACAAGCTTGCCTCAGTTTCCCTCCCCAGCAAGTAAGACATGTATGCTCTTCTGAGGCTTCGCTCTCAGGAAATCTCTCTTTATGCATTGAAATCGCAGAGGCCGAGATCTGGCACTGGGACCTATTGTTATGTTTGTTCAGGCCCATAACATTTTCCATTGTTTATTTCAGTGCACAGAATGGGTAGGAGCTCACGTTGAACCCGCTGAAGGCCATAATGCATCCGTTTTCAAATATGTCATTGTTCCTAACAGATGCTCATTAATCTATCACAGAAAAAAAGACTGGGGGCAGGAACGCAGCAAACTAGATGTCGACTTACGCTGCCTGTTTACAATGCTAGTAAAGGCTCCCCAGCCCTTCTCCTCTCCCTCACAAATCCCTAAGCGCGCTCATAAATTTCACGGAGGCAATTTTCATCCTTGGAAAATGTCAGCCTTTCAAAAGAGAGCACCTGCAAAGAAAGGCTCATTTTCAACTCGATGGGTGGTCTTTCTACATGTCTGACTTAATTTCATACTTGCATAATGGCACATTTAACTCTCCCATCCCATATTTACTGTGGCAGAGACATTTCTAAATCTTCATCTATTTCCCTGCGTGTGTTTTATCTTCTTATTCAACATGACGGCGTTCTGGCTCAGTTTACTTCCAAGGAAATAAGGATGAAACAGCATTATTCCTCTGCTCTTAGTGCTTCGGCAAATCTCACGAGTTGAAGAGGAACAAATGAATCGTCTCATTGTTCCTTATAATGCCTAGGATTCAGCAGAGAACGGAAGGGAATATATATAAAAAAAAAAAAGTGACTGAATTGTCATGCTTGATGTGGTTGCTTTTCTAATTCAATAAATTTTGTAGTGATTTAGCATCATTTTGCAATGCTTTTTCTTGCTCTATTTTTGTTTTTTGTTTTTAATTTAAATTGCATCTATATTTTGATGTACTTACTGGCATTTCTTGCCTTATTTCTGTTTGCTTGCGTGCAACTGGAATATGCTTGCTAAGTGATCGACTCGAGAGTGCTACTGAGCTCGGTAGTGCTCCCTATGGATGCGAAGGTCTATTTCCCTTTGAACAAGGGCGCAGCTTGCTAACTTGGTAATGGTTAGTTAAAAATATTCTCTTGATGCATCTGAACTCAATGGGAGTCACTTGCCTGGCTGTGATTACTCATGCCGTATGGTTTATAGGATAAGGGACATTGTCTGTTCGGTCAACAAATGTTTCTGTTAAAATGA
>NW_005842173.1:2068210-2069870 GCF_000455745.1 Alligator sinensis
AATTAATATTAAATGATGTTCCAACAGTGTGTATCTGAGGTGTCGGTATTGTAAAAGGAGAAACCCTTTTAACTTCCCTTGTGCCATCTGGAAGATCATTGTCTCAGTACACCCATTCTACCTGCAGTAATAAAACATTAGCCCGCATACACAGTTCAGTGCTATTCTTGTATTCATAATTGTCCCAGTTAAAGGACACTGTCAGAGCCAGGGCAGTTGTTGTCAGCCAGTAAAATGGATTACATTTTGAGCAGGTAGAAACAAGGAGAGGAGAGGAGAAGAGAGAAGAGGAGAGCAGCCCAAGATTTGCAACATTTTGAAAATGCCTAATTCAAAGAATATCACGCCCGCACAGAAATAAAGGGGCTTTAAGCAGAGATATGTGAATTAAAATGCAATTCAATTGCTACTAGCCAGAAACATAATATAATTTCTACCTGGCTTTGGATAGCTTTTGTTATAGAAGGACAAACATCTCATGCGATGAAATGGAAACATGTAAAAGGTAAAAAAAAAAAAAAAATAGAGAAAAATGGAAGTGGGTGTGAGTCTAATTCCAGACTTTTGAGGCAATGAAAAGACTCCCACTGGCTGCACTGGACTTTGAATAAGGCCTTACATGCAGCCCCAGCGTACAATTATTTCAAATAACTTCATCCACTAAGGACAGCTTAAGGCGAAGAAGAATAGCTGTGGGCTGTACGCAGTATTGGCAGCATTGCTCAACTGAATGCAAACACTGCGATGACAAGAGAAGCATGAAAACCCAGCCAGACAGGTGGTGATAACAAATTTCCAAACAAATTAACATCTTGTAGGAGGTCCAGAGGGTGGTTGGAGCCTCTTGGAGCCCTGCTTGGAGCCCTTAGGTCCCATACAAATTATGGCATTGAGAACAGGGAGAAGTAGACAGAGTATTCCAGATACAGAAGCTTAACATTGATTTTCAGGAGATCAAATGAGCACATAGTTACCTCCCCGTGGTATCAGAGAGAGCTTCGCTCTGTCTAGTGTGAAGGGCATTTAGGCTATACTTGACACCCCCTTTCCTACTGCGTTTGCTTGCAAACCCTATACAATTGTAAAACTTTGTAAGGAAATTCTGCAATCCCAGATTTTTTTCCCCCCTTAGGCTGAAAATAAAGTAAAACCAGTACATTCCAGCGCTAATAGCCAATTTAGTGAAAACAAGTCCATGAAAATTATGAAGACAGAAAAACTTCGGTAGAGAAGGCGATCCCAGCTTTCAGGTGGAAAGGGATACAGGGGCAAGTCAAAGAGAGGTGTTTTAAGTGACCAGTATCTCCTCGCTATAATTTCAGCCAGACATGTATATCCTATTTTTTTATCCCACAGTGGTTCCACAATATCTTTATAGAAACACTGCAGGGCCTTTGCAGACAGGAGAGATGAAGCACAGTCGCTACAACACAGTCATTACTGAACACTAAAAAGCAAACCTAGCAGAAAATAAAGCTCACTCACCCGTTCCCATTTTCCACAGGCATATTTTTGTTGTTGCTTTCTTAAACAAGCTGGTTAGAGATATCTCCCCCACCGCCGCAGATGACTTGGCTTTAATTCAGTACATCTGACGGAGAGATGCCTGAGAAGCAGACAAATTTCCTAGCTGCTAAAGGTTATAGGAAGAGCGTTGCAT
>NW_005842173.1:2069927-2075672 GCF_000455745.1 Alligator sinensis
GGGAAAAATAAACAGGTGAGGTGCCAAAAGACAGAGACTGCCTTGAATCTGACAGTCAATGCAAAGCAGAGGACAGGGTGTGCTGCTTTCATCAAAGGGGCTAAAAATAATGTTTCCCATCTGTGGACTTCTAATGAATAAATGGTGATCGCTTGGGATCCCCTGGACTTGTGATCATTAATAAAAAAGGCCAAGAGGCTGTGTTATGATCATTGCCAGGGAGTTTCTTCCTTTATACAAAAGTAAGAGGTGAAATGTAATGAGCCAACTGCTCATGAAATGGGGACAGTCCGAGAGGTTCGTAGTGAGTCACGGCCACAAATCTCAGGTGGAGACTTGATGAGGGTTGCTGTTCTTTAATGGGACTGCTGCAAGCAGTACAGCATCTACCGGGAATGAGAACATGCCTAAGCCCAGTATCTTCCCAAGTGATGAATGATTTTGGGTGTCTGTCATTGGTGCCCACCTACAAGACCCAGCAACAAGAGAGAACTATTCATCCTCTTGCTTTTCTAAATCAAGAAATGTAGGGAGGAAAAGTCAGTGAAACCCGTTGTCACTTTTAGTTCTTGGCTCCTAGAGCTCTTTTCAGATTACAAAATTCTTCTTTCTCCAAACTCTCAGAAAAAAAGGCATGAACATGAGAAGCTAGGATTAGCATGTAGGTTGGAGGGAAGGAAGATGAGGTAGAAGAAATGACAGTGATAATGGGTGGGGGGGATGTGGACCCTCTGTGAGTTCATGAGCTATGTCACAAAGAAAATTGGCCACTGAAAAACTTTAGGGGCTGGCACTAAAGGAGGAGCAACATCACACCCTGCAGAAGATCCAGGGGTTGTCTAGGGTTTGCAGCAACACAGGCTACCAACAGGGTCAGGATGGGACTCCCATGTGAATGAGGCAGTCCAAAGCTAATATCAGCTTTAAAGCTTTTCTGCCATTTGTGAAGGGTGTTATTTTAATTCAGGAATACCGAAGAATGGCATAGCGCCTTTCCATTTAGTAAATCCAGCCCCTAAAAGATTGCACATAGATGTACACAGTACTCTAAATACCTTGGCACCTCAATCACTCTGCACTAGTCAGAATGGACTGCCTCCAAAGCCAATAGCAGTGTAACCACATTGGCACGGGGACACAGTGCTAATAAGCCTGTCCAACAGAAAGGCAAGTGCAACGACACTACTTCTGGCTTCAGAGGCAGCTCACGGAGCAATGTGGCGTGCTTAAGGCCACTGGTGCTGGTGACGGGAAAATTCATGTATAGCTACCGTCTGTCTCTAAATACAGAGAGAGTCTCAGCACATATCAGCTCATTTATGCTTTTTCTTCATGTTTGCATTACTATTACTAATATTGTTTTTACAGTTCCCCAAAGTGTGGTAAGAGCTTTATGGAACATGTGAAGGGTATACTTTTTTTTTTTTAGTGTTATTTAAAGCTTCGAGTTTGGCATTAACAAAGGAAAGGCAAAAGTCCAAAGTCTCTGCACAGGATGGCAATGGAATTATCCCCTTAGGATCTTTCTACTAAAATACAAACCCTCACTCTGGAACTAGACATTGGCATATGGCATGAAGTGAATAGCTGCAAAGATGAACGCATTTCTAACGAGCAATCACGTTCCAAAATAACATATTGGATATGGCATTATGATGGGGCTCAGAGCTGTAATTAGACACCAGCAATACCAAGCAAATTAAATGCATCCCACATTTGCCAGTCAGGAAGGTTAACACATTTGGCTTGGCCCCTTGAGAAAGGTCACCAGATCAAGTGCAGAGGGACCCCTTATGCAATGCCTGGGAGAAAAGGCCTGTTAATGGGTCTCTCTGTTATTAATGTGAATTAAGTTTGGCAGAATAGCTAATCTGGTTCCCAAGGGTGCTTGGTATTTTAGGATCCAAAGCATAGACCCTGATATACCAAACCAAAGAAACACTGGACTACTTACAACTATTGCATGTCTTACACGAGGGAGATGATACTGCAGTCCCCTTCTGTGTGGATCTGCCCCAGCTTCCTGCATTTATACACCATAATATATTGGCAAATTTAGGGAGTTCAGAGAAGGGCAACAACAGTGATCGTGGGAAGGCTGGATATAATTGTAGACTGGCTAAGGTATGAACTCTGAGAACAGATTTCAAATATTTGAAGGCTAGAAATGAATTGTTTATGATTGTTCATACAGGAGAACAGCAAGGATAAGTACAGACAGTCAAAAAGTCCAAGGCTGAATTGATTCAATCTTTGTAGGTTAGTCCAAGCTGCATAGATTGAACCAATAAGCAAGTGAACAGACATTCACTTTTGATTTTGAAAATGCGGCCCCATGCCTGCAGTGGCTCAGGCCAAAAGCCGGGGGGTGCTAGAGCATGCCCCCTGCTTGGCTGGAGCAGACAACTTGGGCCAAGGTTAGCTTGCCCCACTGCAAGGGGGTGGGGGGGTTGTGGGGGAGGTGCAAAGCATTCTGGGATGCTGGGTGACTGTGAGTTAACTTGAATCTGGAGGGGATCTGGGACAGAAGTTCAATAAACTGATTTAACCTAAATCAGTTAAATCTGATACTGCATCCATCCAGGTTTATCTTAAACCATTTTTGGCCATTTTGAAAGTGGTTTATGTGCACTGAACTTGTGTTACACAATTGAACTGGTTTCCAATCACTTATACCGGTTTATGTGTAATTTCTGTCCCTAGCTTAAGGGTTTAACTCATTACTGGATGAAGTTATGAAAAGGAACAGTCAAGGCCTGGTGTCAGAAGCACTTCCTGACTGTGAGATGTAAAGCAGGGACTGTTAAAATCGCAACATTCAGCGTTGCATGCACATTGAGTAGAATCGTCCTATATTTTACCAATCAGCACTGGAATTACTACAGAGAAGAAAGTGTTCAGTTTACAAAAGTTTGTGCACTAGGTTTAAGTGTAAAATACTGGAAACAGAGGCAAAACCACTATTGCTTTAGAAGTTTAAAGAGAAACTTGGGGGGGGGGAAACATTGTCCTATAGGGAGATGACTGGCTGTGACCTAAAAGAACTTTTCCATCTCTAACTCCTGCAATGATCCTCTAAGGCTTGAAAAAAAAAGGTACTGTTCTTTCCATTTCTGGTTTCACTTACCATCCCTACAGCCACAAGGTAATTTGAAGCTGATTCTATTTACTGACACACTGAGAAGAAGAAAATAGACAGTGCTAAAGTCTTAGAGCCAAATTCTGCTCCCAGTTACACCAGGGCAAACACAGTGCAACCACCCTGACTTTATGTGACTTTGTCTAGACTCACGCTATTGTAATTAAGAGTAGAATTTGGCCGTTATATCTGAGACCCTGGCAATGAGTCTAAGGCTGGAGGACCGACGTTCACTGGAATGTGATTTGTGTTCTTTGCCCACCGGAATGGAGGTTGGTGTGCTCTGAGCCCTAGGAACTGAAATGTACAGTGGTGACAGCTGTTCTAAATAAAAAGGAAGACAATTTGCATCAGATGCTTATCTACTATAGACAAGAAACATGAAGCAATGTCTACTGAGGTTTCTGCAACTGAATAAGAGACATTGATTTAGAAGCCATTTAGCCGATCACGATTCCAATTCCCTAATGAGCGTATATACATTGAAGAGACCACTTTCCTTCATTAAATAATCTGCAAAATAAATTAATGGTGGTCAATGGCTCTGAATCTGGCAAAAGGAAATGTCAGGGGGTAGCAATGGGTCAGTATTCCCTAAACTGACATCCGATGAACATTATGGGATTGAGAATTCATCTTGCACTGTAGAGAACAGAAAACACTTCAAAGGATGCATAATCTTTCAGAGGTCTGAGCCAAGGGATATGTTATATTCCTTAAAAGGATGATCAGAGTGGACAAAGAGTATAAACCTGTGGCAGCAGCTACATTGTGACATGCTCGGGTGGGATGGGCTTCACCTTTCCCCCAAAGGTAAGCATGTGTTCTCTTCTAGGTTGGCGGATCTCCTCTGGCGGGCTTTAAACTAGACTCATTAGGGGAAGGGGAAGACGAGGGCAGAGGAAGCCTTGGACCACTAAACCAAGCGTCACCCACAAGAACAGCCCAGCTTAGACTGACGACAAGCAGAACAAATACCCAGGTAAGCAACAGGGGCCCGGGTAGTACTGAGATTAAGGGGCCAATGCACACATCTTCAGGAGTCCTCAAATGCCTCCACACAAATGCTCGTAGTATGGGGAACAAGCAAGAGGAACTTATCCTCCTGCCAGCTGACATCAACCCAGACATAGTGGGGCTCACCAAAACGTGGTGGGACCCAACGCACGGCTGGGCGGTGAATATCAAGTGTTATAGGCTGTACAGGAGGAATAGGACAGGGAGGAAAGGTTGGGGTGTGGCACTCTACGTCAAGGAGAAATACACATCCTTAACGGGTACCACGGGGTCAGAGGAGGGGCACACTGAAGTGCTCTGGGTTAGAATACAAGGAAGTTGAGAGGAAAGGGACTTAACAGTGGGGGTCTACTACAGACCACCCAACCAAGGGGAAGAGTTAAACCGGGAATTCTTAAGTCAGCTCACGGAGGTAGTTAGGTCAAGGGAAGTGATCATCATGGGTGACCTGAACTTTCCAGATATCTGCTGGGAAGAGCAGTCAGCCAGGTCTGACCGCTCACGTAGGTTCCTAGCCGAGATACAGGACCTCCATCTAACCCAGGAGGTGTGCAGCCCCACCAGGGGAGACGCCTTGTTGGATCTAGTCCTGGCCACGGGCAATGACCTGGTGAGTGGTCTGCAGGTGCTCGACCACTTGGGCAACAGCGATCATCACCTGCTGGAATTCACCATCCAGCGCAAGGTGGCAAAGGCCTGCAGCAAGGCCGCAACCCTGGACTTCAGAAGGGCGGATTTCAATGAGGCAAGGAGAATAGTTGGGGAGGCACTGAGGTCCCGGAGGGGAGAGGAGTCAAGTGTCCAAGAAGAGTTGTCCTTCCTTAAGGAGACGATCCTCCAAGCCCAAAGGGAAGTAATCCCAACATGGATCAAAGGGGACAAGAGGACGTAAAAGCCCCCATGGCTGACCAAAAGCATACGGGAATGTCTCCTAGCTAAAAAGGAGGTGTATACCGAATGGAAGGGAGGGGCGATCACCAGGGAGGACTACACCTCGGTTGCTCAGGGCTGTTGGGGGGCAGTCAGGAAGGCTAAGGCTGAGAAGGAAGTGGGACTAGCTGCCCGGATCAAGGACAACAAGAAGTCCTTTTTTAAATACATAGGGGGTAAAAAGAAGGTACCTGATAATGTGGGGCCTCTGTAAAATACACTAGGAAATCTGGTCGTCACACCAGACAACAAAGCTAACCTATTTAACAATTTCTTTGCCTCCATTTTTCTGAGCCGGGACCGGGTCCATCCCCCCACACCGGGACCCCCGTGGGCCCCAGGGGAGGCGCACCCAGGCCCAGGGTCAGTGAGGACCTAGTTAGGGAACTTTTGGAGGGACTGGATGCATTTAAATCAGCTGGTCCTGATGGTCTCACCCCAGAGTGCTGAGAGAATTAGCAGAGGCCATTGCAGGAGCCCTGGCACGGCTTTACGAGCACTCATGGTGCTCTGGCATGGTGCCAGAGGACTGGAAAAGGGCCAATGTGGTTCCCACTTTCAAAAAAATGAGGAAGGAGGACCCAGGAAACTATAGGCCAGTTAGTCTTACCTCGATCCTGGGTAAGCTTTTTGAGAGAATTATCCTGGCGCATGTCCGC
>NW_005842173.1:2076367-2110766 GCF_000455745.1 Alligator sinensis
CAGTTGGAGTACTGCATCCAGTTCTGGGCGCCGCACTTCAGGAAGGAAGTGGACAACATGGAGAGGGTCCAGAGGAGGACCACCCACATGATCAGGAGACAGCAGGGCAGGCCCTACGAGGAGAGGCTATGGGACCTGAACCTGTTCAGCCTCCACAAGAGAAGGCTGAGGGGGGATCTAGTGGCCGTTTACAAACTAGTCAGGGGGGACCAGCAGGCATTGGGGGAGTCCCTGTTCCCCCGAGCACTACCAGGAGTGACTAGAAATAACGGTCACAAGCTGGCAGAGGGTAGATTTAGACTAGACATCAGGAGGCACTACTTCACAGTCAGGGCGGCTAGGATCTGGAACCAACTTCCAAGAGAAGTGGTGCTGGCTCCTACCCTGGGGGTCTTTAAGAGGAGGTTGGATGAACATCTTGCTAGGGTCGTTTGACCCCAGTACTCTTTTCTGCCATGGCAGGGGTCGGACTTGATGATCTGCTCAGGTCCCTTCTGACCCGACCAACTATGAAACTATTCTTTGCCCTGTTTTGATCAGTATGCATCTAATTTAGCAGGTAGGTATTTTCTTAACTGACCGTGTACAATTGTGATCTTGTGAATACTGAATTAATTAAAAATATGAACAGCTAAAATGTATATTATTAACCAAATCTCACTCATTTCAGCCCTCCCAGAAACATTTAACGGCAACTATTGTTTTTTTAAATATATGCTTATCACAGAATCACTGAAAATTAAGGTTTGGAGGGACCTCAGGAGGTCACATCTAGTCCAACCCCCTGCTCAAAGCAGGACCAGCCCCAGCCCCAGCTGGGTCATCCCAGCCAAGGCTTTGTCTAGCCAGGTCTTTAAAAACTCCAAGGATGGAGATTCCACCACCTCTCTGAGTAGCTTGTTCCACTGCTTTACTAAGCACCTCATGAGAAAGTTTTTCCTAATATCTAACCTAAACTTCCCTTGCTGCATTTGGAGCCCATTGCTCCTTGTCCTGTCATCTGCTGCCACTGAGAATAGTCTGGCTCCATCCTCATTGGACCCCCACTTCAGGGAGTTGTAGGCTGCAATTAAATCCCCCCTCGGTCTTCTCTTCTCCAGACTAAATATGCCTAGTTCCCTCAGCCTCTCCTCGGAAGTCATGTGTCCCAGGCCCTAAATCATTCGCCATCCATTGGACTCTCTCCAATTTGCCCACATCCTTTCTGTAGTGGGGGGGCCCAAAATTGGACACAATACTCCAGATGTGGCCTCAACAGTGCCAAATAAAAGGGAATAATCACTTCCCTTGCTCTGCTGGCAATACTTCTACTAATGCAGCCCAGTATGTTGTTAGCTTTCTTGGCAACAAGGGCACACTGCTGGCTCACATTCAGCTTATTGTCCATTGTCACCCCCAGGTCCTTTTCTGCAGCGCTGCTGCCCAGCCCGTCAGCCCCAGCCTGTCCCAGTGCATGGGATTGTTTTGTCCTAAGTGCAAGACTTTGCACTTGTCCTTGTTGAACCTCATGGGATTCCTTTTGGCCCAACCCTCCAATTTGTCTCGGTCTGTCTGAATCCTAGCCCTACCCTCCAGCAGATCTACTAGTTCCCCAATCTTGGTGTCATCTGCAACTTTCCCGAGGGTGCACTCCATCCAATCTTCCAGGTCGCTGATGAAGATAGTGAACAAAACCAGCCACATAACCAACCTCTGGGGCAGTCCACTTGATACTAGCTGCAAGCTAGACATTGAGCTATTGATTACTAGCCTTTGAGCCTAACAACCCAGCCAGTTTTCTATACACCTTAAAATCCATTCATCCAACCCATACTTCCTTAGTTTGTTTGCGAGAATTGTGGGAGACGGTATCAAAAGCCTTGCTAAAGCCAAGGTATATCATTTCCACTGCTCTCCCCCCATCCACAGAGCTGGTCATCTCATCATAGAAGGCAATCAGGTTGTTCAGGAATGACTTGCCCCTGGTGAACCCATGCTGACTGCTCCTAATCACCTTCTTCTCCTCCAAGTGCTTAGAAATGGATTTCTTGAGACCCTGCTCCATGCTTTTTCAGGGACTGGGGTAAGGATGACTGCTCTGTATTTCTCTGGATCCTGCTTCTCCCCCTTATTAAAGATGGCACTATATTTTCCCTTTTCCAATCGTCCTTTCCTGACTGCCATGAATTTTCAAAAATAAAAGACAGCAGCTCTGCAATCACATTTGCCAACTCCCTCAATACCCTTGGGTGCATCGCATCCAGCCCCATGGACTTGTATATGTCCAGCTTTTCTAAATAGTCCCTAACCTGTCCTTTTGCCACTGTTGGCTGCTCACCTCCTTCCCAAACTGTGCTGCCTGGTGCAGTAGTCTGGGAAGCTGACTTTGATGGGGAAGAATAAGGCAAAATAGGCATTGCGCACTTCAGCCTTTTCTGCATCCTCTGTCACAAGGTTGCCTCCCCCATTCAGTAAGGGACTTACACTTCCCTGACCCTCTCCTTCCTACCGAGATACTTGTAGAAACCCTTCTTGTTCCCCTTCACATCCCTTTGCTAGGTGCAACTCCAATGCGCTTTGGCCTTCCTGATTTCATCCCAGCATACCCGAGCAATACTTTTGAACTCCTCCCTAGTCATTTGCCCAAGTTTCCACTGCTTGTAAACTTTCTTTTTGTGAGTTAGCTCATTGTAAGCTTCCTTTTTGTGTTTCAGCTCAGATTGATAAAGTCAAATTCTTTGGGAATTACTTATGTTTCAGAGATGCAGGGGTTATAAAACTAGGAGGGGCCATACAGATGATCTGTTCTGATCTGCATACCACTGGACAGAGATTTTAAACAACATTCCTGAAGCAAACTCAGTAGCTTCTGGTTGAGATAAAACCTTATCTTTAAGGATGACCCCATTTCTGACCTAATGGCTTCAAGTGATGGAGAATCTACCAGGTCTATGGATAAATTGTTCCCAGTGGTTCACACACTACCATGAGCAGAGATAGGTAGGTAGCTGTATTAGTCTGAAGGCAGGCAGAAGGCATTTGCACATTAGAGGCTATTGCTACGTGTACAAATGAATGAACATGGAGCTGATATCAGCTCCAGGAAGACACGCCAGCCTGTGGGCAAACACTTTAACCTCCCTAGACATTCCAGCGCTGCCCTCAGGGTCGCTGTTCTTACACACCTAAACTTTAAAAATGAACTTGAATGGGAAATGATGGAACAAGAAATCACCCACAGTCTGGATTGTGTTAAGTATGGTCCAAACCTGGATTCTTCTCCCATTCCCCAGACTAGCTTTTATAATCCCTCCATGGGTTAGCTGCTTTGTTTTTCTTTCTTCTACCCACCTTGCCTGTCCAAGCATTGCTCTCTCCTTTTTCCTCCCCTTCTCTATTTTTTTTTTGTATTCAAATCATTACTTTCTGTTTAGAAACTCTGCTCTCTGCAGTCCTTTCATCGTATCTAATGAAGTAAGCTGTCGCTTACAAAGGCATACGCATCTCTGATTTAGTTAGTCTTGAAGGAGCACATCTATCCTGCCACCTGCCTAACTCTTTCTCATCCCTGTTGTTGAACTTCCATTGTCATTTTGCATTTTTATTACTAAGGTAAAGGAAATATTAGTTTCAAAAGTGTATGTTAAAAGGAACATGATTATTTAGGATGCTAGCCAGTCTCTGTTTCAAGTATTACAGGATACTCTGATTAAGGGCATAGGCTCAGGACTGATAAAAGGCTGTGCACTTATCCAAACCTAATGTGAGTAGTGCTATTAAAAGCATGGAAAATGAGGGAGAGCTAGTCATTTATGGCTAACAGAGGCCTAGAAATGGGTGGAGACAGCTGTAAAACTGACTAGCTCCTATCATTTTCAAGGCTTCTAACAGCAGTGCTTTGACATCTGTTTCCCCTTCATCAATGCCAATGCCAATTATTACCCAGTTAATTAGGTGGCAAAGTCAACGTTGGGGCTGGAAGAAACTATGCATTTAAATGTATGCACACTTACGCAATATGTGGATAAGTTATATTTGTTATAAAGAAAAGGACAGTCACATGGGAATTGCCAATATACAGGTACTTAAATGAATTATGCATTTACTGGGCATGCATATCATTGGAGTACACTGTACCACTGTTGTTATAAATTGTCTTATTCCATCAGCTGGATGACTCGAATAAATTGGCTCCCCGTTGTGTTAGGCACCTTACAAGCTCACTGCATTCTGTGCTAGTTTCAGATTTTTAAGTTGCTTCCCATTTTAATTAAATCCAAAAGCCCATGGGACATACCTGGCAAACATCATAGTGCTCAAAGAGAGACAGCAAGCCGATATCACTGCGTCCACTGATGCCTTTTAATATGGTGATGTTGCCATTTCCAGAGTCCAGCTCTATCACATTGTTGAACACATTGGACACAGCTTTGCCGGTCACAAGCAAGTTCACAAGTTCCTGTTTATCATGTACAAAGAAAAACATCAGCTATACATCTTTCTTACGTGCCAAGAATCAATGCCATATGATTATGGTGGATTTGTATAGCTAAGGCTCCAGCATTTAACTGGTTAACGAGGGGGTGGGAAGCAGAGTTATACTATATAAGGTATCCTAACATATTTTAACAACATATTATATTCACTCTATTCACATGAAGCTGTGAGTAGAGATTAGTCATGTACCATCTGAGCCATTCATTAAAGCCAGGGTGTCAAACAGATGGCATGTAGGATGAAGCTGACCTGCAGAGTCCCCCTATGTGACCTGTCGGGGTACTAGCAGACCACTGGAAGTTGAGGGAGGAGACCTGCCGTGGGATTTGGGGCCCTTTGACTGTCCTGGCCACAACCATTAGCGGTAATCTTGGCTTGCTGCTCCCATCCCCAGACGCCTTCACCTGGACCAAGTGCTGCTTCTTTTCCTCTCCCTCTACTAGTAGACAGCACCTCCTTGCCACCTCCAGACCCACCAATGCCATTACTGCTGGACCCTTTCTGCCTCTAAATCCACTGCTGTTATGGTGGCCACAACTACCACCCCCATACCCTGGGCTGGATCCAGCCTGCAAGAAGCCCCACAGTCTAAATCCAGCTTGGGACTCCAGGTGAGTTTGACACCTCTGCTTAAAGGCATACACATATGACTTGTCAGACTCCTGATTTGTGTTTGTGTGTACTGTGAGCCGGTCCTTGAAATAGTGCATTGGCATTTTTGTAAAGCCAAGGAACCAAATCGGACATTGCACATCTCAATTTGTATATCCCCCCCAAACACATGGTAGTGCCAGTGACAGGGATAATGGCACATAGCAATCTGTGGAGGCAGACTGCGCCACAGAAAAGAACTGGCTTAGCATTAATAAACAACATATGTCTGAATACAGAGGGGGAAAAATAGGAAGAGAACTTTTCAGGAATAAGACTCCCTTAGCTCTAAGGCATAAATAACTATGTTATTGCCCTTTTCAACTTGATTTATGAATAATTGTATTTGTTTGTAAGCCAACTGTTATTCTGAAGGAACGCAAGAGGTTTACTGACTTTTAATGATGTATATCCTAGGCAAATGCATCTCTTAATCCTCTAGGAAAGTTCAGTCACCTCTCGGATGATGCAATGTGCATGTTTGCCAATAGACAGCAACATGTAAAGAACAGATTTAGGGCAGGAAAGAAGAATTCCCTTTTCCAACTGAAACTAGAAAAAAATTTGGGTACCATAGATGGAATTACTTGAGTCTAAATTTGGCCATAATGATGAGGGTTTAACAGTTCAAGGCGGGAAATTTAAGGGCTAAAAATCTTTCCAAAATCAGATGCTTCTTGGTCTAAGACGACGAATTGAGCAATGCTTGTTTCAGAGTAGACTAAGAGGAAAGACCACTATCTTTTTATCAACAAACATCACTTCTTGCATCATTATACTTACAGAGCAAGTTAACTTTTATTTTCATTTTTTCCACTAAGAATCCATCAAGGAGAATCCTAGTCTGTTAGAAAGGACTGGGAGATATCTTGGCCAGCCAAGGTACTGATCAAAAATTAATTACATCAATTGAAGACATTTTATTGAATTTATCAGGCTTTGGATCATGCTCCTAAGCTTGCCAAAATAAAGAATTAGAACAACCAAGCAAGCTTAGGAAAGTTGCAATAATAAATTAGGCACTTTATTTCAGACGGGAAAGAAGAGATAAAAAAGCAAATCTTTTGAAGCAAAGAGGAGAAAACAAAAGTCTTATAAAAGAAAAGTGAAGGAAGACACTTGAGATGGGGAGCCAAGAGGACCATGAAACATTAAATGTTGTGTTTAAGCCATGCCTGCACTAACTTTGACTGGCAGTGGTGCCCTCTATCATGTTCCATTGTTCTGGATAGGCTGTGTGGTTGTATCTGTGTACAACTGGGGGTGATCCAATTAGCATGGGGCTGCCTGGCAGTGTCATACACGACCACACAGATGTAGCTATGTTGCTCCTGATTTTAGAGGCAGTGTGCTCAGAGCAGGATGGCAAACATAAAAAGTGTCATATTGGTTTGGAACAGAGGTCTAACCCATTATCCTATCTCCAAAAGCAGCAAGTAGTAGATGCGTTAGAGCCCTATCAGATCTTACATTTATGGCACAATTAATGATTTACATTTATGGCATGCTAATCACACCATAAATTGAAACATGCCATATGTTTAGCCAATTTATGACAATAAAAGGGCAAACCAGCCACAAACCTATTCAACATTTAATGTGGAATGTCTGTGTGGCTGGTCTGTGTCGAACTTTAAACTGAACATGTGGCACGTCCTGGCACACGTTCTGGACCCAGAGCTCCCTATGCCTCATTCCAAAGATCAGTAGGATGGGGCACAATGCAGCCTGGGAACCAAAACAGAGCCGCCCCATACCCAATCCCTGGGATCAAGTGATCATTGGCATCAGGCAGGAGGCAGCACCAGCTCTCAGACACAGCCCCCCAGCCCTTGCCCAGGACTTGGAGCTCTCCTCCACCCATTTAGGACCTACCCAGTCACTAGAGGAAGCCCAGGTCCCAGGGCCAATGCACGTCTGGTATGGCAAGATACATAGTTTTGGGGACTAGGAATTAAATGTCTCAGATCCTAATCATGCAATCATATTAACGTCTTGCAGAGGTTTCAGAAGGACAGCATATAAACAGGGCATGTGTAGTGTGATCCATCCATTGCCATTTCCTCCCTGGCATCAATCATCGGTGTGTTTGTGGGGGGCCAGTCACGTGGCATTTACTAAGTTCATTTTGTAGCATTTCTTAGGCGTGCTGTTTCTAATATCCAGTCATCTCCCTTACTTACCTGTGTGCAGTATCCGTGGATACCTATCATTCGGTTTGTCGGCACATCAAAGTCACTGCGCACCCTAGAAAAGATATGAGACGATTCAATCACAACTCTTCCTTTCACAACAGTTGGCATTTCTAATGCCTGGAAAGCCTATTCCCCAAGCACAAATATGGCTATACTTTTTAAATTTGTTTAGAATACACTTCTCTGAGGAAAATGAGAAACATATGTGCTTTTAGTTACATAAAATCTGCTGAAAATGCGTGTTAAAATTTGTTTTACAAGAAGTTAGTCAAGTGCTAGGCTACTGAACTAAAGAGAGAGGAAAACGGCTGTCAGTGATTATTGGAACTGAAGCCACAAAACTATAGCAGTGCTTTCTTCCAAACAGATTTATCAAAAAATGTCTTAGGATAAGACAAACTTCATTTTTGTACATTACTTCCATGGATGACATTTTCGGAATGCATGTCATCTTATATTTGATTTCTATTATATAAAATATGGATAATAGTAGCAAAGGTTTATATACCATTTTCTCCCGTTTTGAGTTCAAGAATTTTATCATTGTTATCCATGATATTTGCCCATTAACTGCAGGCAGTGCTGTATATATATATCGTGCATAGTAGTCTCCATCATAGGAAAAAATAAAGGAAGATCAATGTTTAGATCAAATGCTCTACCTTTACAAACACTGGGATTGCTACACTGTTCCATGCCAAAAGTCCATTTACTTTGCTATTTTTTCTCAGAAAGTGATCAGTGATGATTTAAAAAAAAAATCTCATAACAATTGCAGAATATCCTCTCTGTAGAGGAAGATTTTTCCTCCATGCATTGCATCACTTAGTAGTTGGTTTATGTCCAGAAACATGAGAGTTTATAACCCATATCATATTTTTATCTTATCTTGTGTAATTATAGCTATTCTTATAGTACTCATAAATGTCTAACGTCTTTTTGAAACCAACCATTTTGGACTCTATGATATCTTGCGGTAATAAATGCTACTGATTAATTACATAGTACATAAAAAAAAAGGAATTCCCTCCTTTAGCTAAACTATGCTGATCTCAATTTCAATGGGTCTCTCCTGAATCTTGCATTGTGCCAGAGGGTAAAGAAAATGTCCAACTGAACATTTCTCTATTTTTTAATTATTTGATATACCTCTCTCATATTCCCTCTTATTTCTGTCCTCTCAAAAAAAACGCACATGGTTTTTTAGTCATTTTTTTAACACTGTAAGTATTTCTGTACATCTAATTTTTTTTGTTCCCTATCTTTGGACAACTTAATTAAAATGTATTGCAGTATGAAAGGGGAAAGGATACAGCGGTCAAACTGGCATGGACGCAATAGGATCTGGCTTAAATTTCAACCCAACCTTAAATGTAATTCCATTTTCTGTTTTAAAAATGGGTTCTGATACTGAAAAATGCAGTTATTTCTTGGTTTCTGCCATTCTTTTTGCATTCTTTGGTGTTATCCCAAGCATCCCAGAGGTTATTTTCTTATAGTATTTCTTATAATGCTGAAACAAGGATTTATTGTAAATCTCATAACATTTCTAACCTCCTTTCAATCCTTTCAGGACTGAAAAAACTATGTAAACTTGTTGAGTTTCACCATGGCACCGTTACATAATGCAAGTGAGAAGAACAATGTAGGAGTTTCGGTGATGGCTAACAGCTATATCAGCTATTTGTACTGACTCTAACACTGAATTGAAAGGAATTTGTGAAAACTCTGCGCACGGTATGGAGAAATTTCTTTTGAAAGGATCACAACCTTACATGCCAAGGATGGAAAGATAATAATCTTGGATTTTGGCCACTTCTCAGATTTAAAAACAGTTTCAACATGAAAATGTCATAGCCTTATTTGAAAAGAGAGGGCTATTCAATATGCGTCAGTTGGGGACGATGGGACATACATGTAGGACAATAGGAGGAAGTTCTAATTTCATCTGTAGGTGCAAACAATATGGGATTGTTGAGGTCTATCTCAGATTTTTGAGAAAAAGCACATCTGCATTTCAAATCATTTCGACTAATGAGGAAGCAACCATCAGGCATACAGCTGACAAGATTTACCACTGTTATAAATCATATTATACTGCAATTCTTCCTTCCAAGAAGTTAACATGAACAGCATGCAAACGGGCACATCTGTTTACAGTATTTACAATGAAACAAAAGGTGAGGTAGATGAAGAGCCCAGGAACCTCTGCGCACTCTATAGACACCAAAAAATAATATTGCATTATATTTCTGTCAGAACACAATGCAGTACATTGATAAAGTGCAAATTAGGGACGTGTTTCTTCAATCTGATGTCAAAAGTGCTTATGCTCATCATCTTCATCATTGGGTGTTCCCAACGTTATTAAGACCAGAAGTGGTCAACCTTTTAGCCTCATGGGCTGGATGAGCGGCATGGAACCAGTTCGCAGGCCAGATTCAGCATAGATTTTGTCCATGGTTCAGATCCTGACTGAGGCTGGTCCTTGGATCTGGCTCTGTGCCAGCCTAACTTGGCACACCAAGACTGATAGTTTACTGGCCTTACCCCGTATACCAGATCTAACAATGCACTCACATGATTTAGCATGAAGGGTCATACTGTCTGGCACCAGGGGCTCCCCCTGGTTCCTAAAATTTGGTAGCAGGGGAAAGGCAATTAACACTGCCACCACTTTCCTGCTACCAAATTTCTGACCACCTGGGAGCCCTGCAGGCCAGATCTATCCTGCCAGCTTCTAGAGGTTGAGCATCACTGGACTACACCACCACTTGTCTGTAATCCCTGTAGAGGGAGATGAACCTGCCTGGAGCAGGGAGCTGGACCAAATGACATCCTGAGGTTCCCTCCAGTTGTACTTTTCTAAATATTGATCACTATTGTCACTTGTTGAGCATTTTTACTCTAAATTTTAAAGCATTTAACAGTGGAAAGTATCATTAACTGTGAGTTACGGGTAACAAAACTAAGAGATTAAGGATGTGTCCAATGCTCTCAATGGTTCAAATGGACATAGGGATCCCAGGTTTTCCTGCATGATCCCCTACAGCAGAACCTGAAGTCAATGGAAAGAGGCAACACACATGTGGCACAGCAAAAAGGGGATGAGACTGCAGTCCCCCCACCCCTGATTCCACCCTCGAATATTATTATTACTTTTCAATGTCATGCAAATATGAAAGAATTACTGAAATATTTTGGAGGCTGAAAATATAAAATCCAGTGATATATGGTGCTTGAACCATGAGAGATTTTTGCAACAGTGTGGAAGTGGTCCACTTAGAGACTGTGGTCCTCATTCAGAAAAATGCTTGGGCAAATGCTTAAGTTGAAGCACAGGCTACAGCATGCTCAGTTGCTGACCCACATAGCCATCACCACTTAGTTGCTGAGCAAAAATGCTAAATCTAGGTTTTAGACCATTCCAGAAGATCTCACAAGAGAAGGATCTTTATTGGCCCTATTTTCTATTCCCTACTTGTGTAGTATTTCAGATAATATAGGCTATGTCTCTCCTGCAACTGAGAGATAGGATCACACCACTTGTAGACATACTGGGCATGTCTACACATGCAATTAATGCAACTCAATATACTCTGGCTCAATCTGAGCCAGAGTAAGCTAATCCTGACATTGCCATCTACATGTGCATTTAAGCGCAGTAATTTACTGCACTGTCCAATACTACTTGTATCTGATGGGACTACCTGGCAGAGCAGTAAATTAGTCTCCTGCACACTAATTGCTGTGCACATGTAGACGGTGATGCTTTACTGCACAGCAAATTAGTCTACTGCGCAGTAAAGTGCCTTGTGTAGATGTGCCCGCTGTAATTAGATTTGATATAGCTGGCTTAGTACCCATAGCAGTAAAGTTGTGGCTTCAGAAGAAGTGCATCGCATGAAAGTGATGTAATACAGTTATCCAGTGCCCTAAATCCCTCGGAGTCATAAAAACATCTATGGGTCAGTTCTTCAGCTGATATGAATCATCATAGTTCCACCGACTTCACCAAAACTGTGCTAATTTGTATTGGTTGAGGATTTGCTTCAATCTTCTATCCATTCCTATTAAACCTATTTTACCCCCATCCTATTAAGCTACCAGCAAATTGCAACCATGCCTGGATCAAAGCACAAACAAATCACCCCACAATTTAGGACAAATGAAGAAAAAGGTTATATTTAACTGAAACTGGAATGGGAATATGGATCTTAGTTTAAAAAAACAAAACACCTTCTTGTGATCTGTATAGATCTGTATAGAGAAGCAAAAATACTTGGTTACTGGATGCTGCAGTCTGACATATCAGATGTCTTTTTCTTACTAAACAACAGCATTTTTGATAAGCAGCTCCAATTTAATTGAAGACCTTATACGGGTTGATCTGTTGTTTGCAGGGAAAAAAACCCTACATGCTAGCTCTTTAACAGACAATGGCTGAGCATTACACATTACATTTAGAAGTCAGGGATATGTCTGATACTAGGAAAAATGGTGATATATCCAACACAAGCATAAAAACAGCTACCGCTCATTATTTACCACAATCTTCTGCATGCTTATTAATTGGGGAAAAATCTGATGTGTGTAAGTGAGTACTTCTTCTTGACAGTCCTACACTCTGTGGCAAAGCCACAATGGTAAATTGGTGACGTCGCACCCATGCTCATGGCAACAGACTGCTACATTAACAAACACACAATTATGAGTCCCCTCCAGAAATAGAACTTGGGCTGGGAGGGAGCAAGAGTCTTCTTCAAATGTAAAGATCTCAAATAATTACACTGGGGATACAGAAAATGACCGGATGGGGAAAAGGTCGACTGTATAAATGTTTTGGTTTTTCATATTTGCACAGTGTGAACATGCTTTGGTAAAGGCAACAATGATTTAAAAAGAGGTGGAAACCCCCCCCCCGTGTTTAATAAACCATTAAAGTTGCGATGCAGACCAATAAAGCTGAGAGCGTGGTTTTGTTCTGAATTCATCGCCTTTCCTTTTTAGGTTCGAACTCAGGAAGGCAGTTATATAGCTGTTTGACTCTAAGCATTTGAGTATTTCCATTTGTCTTCCTGGGGTTTTACCGTAGCGTGGAATGCATTCCTCTCCGTGCAACTAGACTCCACAGAGCTGCTGACGCAAGTCCTGGCAACTCCAACCCACAGCTTCGGTTTTCCAGAGTAGATATTTTCCCCATATTTACTATGTTGAGTTCTTCTGGATCAGAGCCTGACACAGTAAGCAAAAGTACTCACCCCACACCTAAGCCCTGTGTGTGGGTTGTTCATTGTTTATTAGAAGCTGCTCCGAGCCTTTCTGGATAGGGTGGGATATACATCAAAATAATAAAGAAATAAATAATATTTGCCCATGCTTGTCTTGAAGCATGTTTTTCAAGTTGAACAGATCACAATTTGAGAGGAAGAGATACCAGCTGAAACCAGGCTTCTCTGAAAGCATTTTCCATTTTGTTTTGCTTCGCAATAATCCAGTGCTTAATTCTCAACATTTTCTGAGCCTTCCCCTTCCCCCAACACATATCTCTTTATTATTTTGGAAATGGAGTATTGCATCATCTTGGAGCTGTGGGGTTGAATCCACTCAAGCTGGAGAAGACCTAGAACCTATTTTTACTGCTTCCTCGGTGACTACTTGAACCATCAGGCTATTACACAAAGAAGGGAAGCAACCACTCCTCCTGTTTTATACTTTTGAATGAGAGTGACAATGGGTGCTGTGATTCATGCTGAAGGACTCAGAACTCATGGCAGAGGTGATATCTTTTATTAAACCAACTAGATTTTTGCAAAAAAAAAATTCTTTAAATTTTTTAAAATTTCTTTCTTTCTTTTTTATGCAAAACTCTAGTTGGTTTAATAAAAGATATCACCTCTAACACAAGTTCTGATTCTTTTTGTCTCTGGCTACAACCTGGATACCGTAATTCATGCTGGACTCGCTAGTGCTGGTGTGAATTATATGGGCTCTAGGGACTTGGGTGGAGTTTAGGCAGACCCTGATGTGCCTGAGAAGTCAGGCAGACCCTGATGTGCCTGCAGTCTCTGCCAGAGCTCTGGATAGGAAGCAGAGGGCTGGGGCCAACCCTGTTCTCTGGAGTAGACAGCCCAGCCCAGGACTGCAAAGCATGCTGGGATGCTGGGGAACTCTGGTTTAACTTAAACCAGGAAGGGGTCTGGGACAGACACTGCATAAACCGGTTTGACCCAAATCAGTTAAGACTGATACTACACTCAACCAGGTTTATCTTAAACCAGTTTTAGCCATTTCAAAACTGATTTATGTGCCCTGAACTTCTGTTCTGTTACAGGTTTAAATCCATTTCTAATCACTAAGATGATTTGTGTGTGATGTCTGTTCCTAGCCATGAAGATATCTGAGTTGTAGGCACCTCAGACATTTCCAGTCCAAAACAGAGGCACTGTCTGATATTTCTTGCTGCAGGCAGGAGAATGGCTATTTGTGATCACTCTTTGGACCTCAGGCAACCAAGTACCATAAAAGCCTCATTTAGGTGCCTTTAGGACCAACTTTGCTTTGTCCCTATTCAGTCATTATCAAGGCACAACAGTGGAAGGCAAAGTGAAAGCACTTGATTCTAAACTATTGGCTTTGCTAAATATTTTCTCCCAATCCTGCATGAATCTAAGAAGGTGCATGCCAATTTCCATCTTTTCCTCTGTGCTTCACAGTGCTTTTTAAAGGAGAGCTATTTTTATAGAAGCATGCAAGAGAAAGAGGATCTTAAAAATAGTTCCCAAACAGTCATTTGAATCTATATTTTCAAAAAATGAAATAAATGTCTCTTACATGTCTGCCTGTGGAGTGCCTTTGTGGTGCAGCATGACTGTAGCGGAGATGAAGCAGCATTATGGGGTGTGGTGGGTGGGGCAGGAAAAATTTCCCTGCACCAGAGTTGAGACAGCTGTTTTCTTCCATGGAAAGCCATGACATTTTCTGTAGATACTGCCTTGGCTTTTCAAAAAGCTTTTTTCCTTGCAGCAGCCACTGAAGCTGAAGCCTCAACGTGTAGTCGTGTCTCTTGGGTCTACAGGATATCGACCCAGGAATGCAGACTTGGAAGGGATATTGTGGTCACCCAGCCCAGTACCCTGGTTTTTTGCTCCCATAATTAGGAAGATGTTCCAGAACCTCATTCCTCTGATAGTTAAAAACCTTCCTCTGATTTCCAGCCTAAATATATTCACGGTCACTTTTGTGCTCTTTTGTCTTGTGCCAACATTGTACTCTAACTTAAATAGTCTTTGTTTTTCTTGAAGTCTAAACAAGCTGGGTCCTTTTAGTCTCCTTCTCTCCAGTCCCTTGACTGGTCTGGCAGCCCTTTCCTGAACCTGTTTTGGTTGGAAGTCATCTTTCATGAGCATGGGTGACCAGGATGGTACACTGGATCCCAGTTGAGGTCTCACCAGTGCTTTGTGCATGAGACCTGATACTTTTATAACTCTCCTGGAAATGCCTTGACTGATCCATCCTGTGGCTGGCCTTGCCTTTTTTTACCGCCTCATCACCCAAGTGACTCAATCATCCTGTGACCAACTACGAAATCCAGCTTTCCCTTCTGTCACTTCCATCTGATGAGCTCTCCCTAACTGCAGTGATTAGCCCCTGCATGCGTATCTTTGCACTCTGTGCTATTACATTTCATCCTACTTCTGTCACTCTAGTTTTCAAGGTCATCCCCTTCTTCCTGCACAATATTCACCTCCTCCACTGTACTGACAGTGCCTATCAACTTTGCATCACCAGCACATTTCAGTAGCGCACTCCTATGATTTCGCCACTAATGTACATATTACATAGAATCGGCCCTAACAATGACCTTACGGCAGTCCAGCTTAAAGGCTTGTCATTCAGCATAACCTGTCCCCCCATAAACCAAATCCTCATCACTTTACAAATCCTGGTCCTAACCCTGTCTCAGCTAACAATTTCCCGCATCATAATATCAAATAATTAACTGAAGTACAAATATATTACATCAATATAGACAAGGGAAAAATCAATGATCTTATGAGAGTAAGATATTAAGTTTGTCTGGAATGATGGTATCGTTTTGATAAATCCATGTAGCATTTTATCCTATTTTCTATTGACTTTTGTGTACTTAGCTATTTCTTTCTAAATTTGTTTGTAAGCCTTGACTACTACTGAGGTCAGACTAAGTGGCCTGCAAGTGCTTACATCATTTTTCCTTCACTCGTTAAATATAAGCATTGTGTTTGCCGTTTTCCAGTCCTACATTATCGCCCATGTTTTGACAGATTTATTAAAAGTCCTTGCCAGCAGACTGTGATTTCACATGTCGCCTTTTTCAGAATTTGGGATGGACTTTACTTTGCTCCAAATGTTTCAAGCTCTTTGAATTTTACTTCCATGCAGAGATTGCAATTCTCTTTCCATATGCCATCCTTACTTTACTAACATATTCTACGGTATTATCTTCATTGACCACCAAGACATTGTAGTTAACGAGTGCTGGCGTTGCATCTAGGCTCTCGCTGAATATTAGCCCCACTTGTTTTTTTGTTTTCTTTTGTTCATGCAGCTGAAGCACATTTATATTGCTTCTGTTTATTTTCTTTGCAAAGTCTAAGTCAGTCTGACTTGTGGAAGCAACCACTTTACCCTTACGGTCTCTGACCGAGAAGATGTAGTTTTCTCTGATGGTCCCTTTTCCCAGTCCTCCTAGGCTTGTTGCTCATGAGTTACTTGTTGCTAGCTAGGCTTGTTGCTCAAATGACCATTCCTGAAAGGTTATTCATCCACTTAGGTCTAGAGCCCTTTTCTCCCCTCGTCTGAGTTGCAAAATTGCAGATTTTTTTTATGTTTGACTTAAAGGAACTCCACATAGTCCCCAAGCTTTTTAATCAGTAGTGTAACTTAGAGTGGGGATGAGCCAATGTAGCAGGGGCACCAGAGCTGTGCCTCATCTCCCTGGATTTCATACCCTGACAGTCAAAGCAGTCCTACAGCATTGCTCTTGCAGCGGCAGCTGGGTTCCTGGACACCACGTTGCTGCTGTAAGAGCAACCGCCAAGTCACACAGACCATGATGAAAACTGAGCATCCCCAGCATAGGTAAGACTGCCCTTCTCCTCTCTGAACCCTCTTCCCTCCTGTGCCCAGTGGTACCTCTGCACCCTCTAGCCCTCTCTCCTCCCTCTGCTGCAGGATTTGCCTAGGACACAAACCCTGCTCATTATGCCTCTGTTTTTCAGCCCTGTTGAGTTCACTAACTAGTTACCTCCATTTCTCAAAATGCTCCCTTTACAAAAAAATGTGTTCCCAACCTGTGCTCAATAACTTTGCATTTAATTTAAACCAAATAAACTCATGGTCACTCATGTCCAAGTTTTGTTTTTTTTTAATGACCAGCTCTTCTCTTATTACTTACACAAGCCAAGTCTAAAATAGCATTACACCTCATTCATTTCTATGACTTTGGTGAAGGAATCCAGCAGCTATCATATCTAGGAATAACAGGGATTTATCATTTTGGGGGAGGAGGTCTAGTTGCATGGTGTTTAAGGAATCCTGTTTTGATTCCAGAAATGTGTTAGCCTCACTTCAGATTCATGGCAAAGACCAGTCCCCATTTCCTGCAGCTGTAAATGAGTCTCTTAGGTTTGGAAACCTAAGGTAGTCAGCTATGAAGCTAGCTATTTTGCTCCTTTGTGTGCCACCAGTCATATAAACTGAGGTGCCTTAACCATACTAGCTCAATGAGTCAGGTGGATCTGAGACCATGACTGGTGTTATTTGTTCTCCAAGTTAAAGTTTCTCATAATGACAAATGCTCACAGCATTTGACTCCCTGATAATATTGTGGGGATCTCTATCCAGGTCAAAACCTAGCCTGAGTCGACTCCAGACACTACCCCAGTAGAAACTTTTCTCCAGTTCTCCCCAAAACTGATTTTTGACCCAAACTGATTCTCTTTTACCCATGCTACAACTTCTTCTGTCTTTCAGTTTATGGCAGCACTGATGTAGGAAATGACCACACCACATCTCTTCTTTTTTCACTCTCTTTCCTCAACAGTGCCTAACCAGCATTTGTATTTCAGTCATCCTTGCTATTCCACTGTGTTTCTATTATCCCCCTGTTATGCAGTTTCACCTCCCACCTCTGCAAATCTACTTTTTATTTTGTTCCCCAGATATTAGTGTACAAAAATCTCAGTTGTTTCTCTGTGCCCTCACCCAGATTCCTAGTTCTTTCACTAAGTATATCATCTAGCTGACTTCTGCTCTTATCAATATTAGCAATTTCTTCTTCCCTGTTGCCAAACTTCTACCCCATGTTATTTCTTAATCCTTTATTACTGCTCATGTGATTTTTAGCTTTCTCTGCTGTCCTCTTTCAGTGAAGAGTATGAAAGTCTTTCCTACCAGCTCCCCTGCAGTTTTAGTCTAAAGCTCTTTTCATCAGGAGGTTGGTACCCCAAGTTCTCAAGTGAATCTACTCCACCGCGGAGAGGCTTCTTTCCGTGATTGCTTCCCAAGGCCTGGACACCCTCACAAAGGCCAGGCAGCAGATATCTGTTGCCCTTCATGCTCCTGAGTCTCTGCTTATCCAATTTGATGCAGTTCTCCTCGATCTGTTCCAGCCAGAATTTGGAAGCGTCATTTGTCTCAACATGGCGGGCAATCCACTGATTTTTCCCTGCTCCCATCAGGATCCCTTTCAGTCTCTGGTCCATATCTCAGATCTGTGTCTTCTGGCAGACACGAGGCCAGCTTCTGTTCTCTGGATCCACTTTTCTGACAGGTTTGTCAGCTCTTCTTAACAAGGTCAAATTACAGAGATCTGTCTCTTTCTGTTGTTCAGTACGAATCTTTGGTCTTCTCCCATTGCTTCCTCATTCTGTCTCCAGATCATTTATTTTCCATTCTCTCTCATCTCCCTGGGCTTTGATCCTTGGCCAGAGTCCTTCTAATTTATTGACAGGACTACCTATGATAGAGTGGGACAGGAGTTGATGACCCCACAAAATCCCTTCCGCTCTGCATCCTATGTTCTTATGATGCTTCTTTTCTGTTTTGTGGACTGGTGTAACAGGGCGGTGCCCAGGCACCCCCCCCCAAAAAAATTAAATTATACCACCTTGTTCTAGGGCCAGTCCTCCCTGCACTTGCCCACCATGCCCTGTTGTTAACTGCTATATGTAGACTGCAGGAGGCTTCCCTGATCGTCCTAGGGTTGACCCTTAACTCATGTTCCCAGCTTCCTGGGCCAATCACATGGCTCCATGCCTTCCCTACAACATGCCCCATGCCTTGCAGATGACATCCTACTTGTCATATCCAGTTCATGCCCCAACTGGGTAGCTTTGTGACTCATGCCCCTAACTGGCCCTACTCTGTCATCATATCTGGTAAGAAATTCGACCACCCAAAGACCCTGGCCCAGCCAATAGGCCAGCTGAGGTGCCAAGCCCTCTGCAGCACTGGCCACCCCTCATGGTGGGTTTACACCCTTTCGCCCCTCCTGGGCCCTGGCCAGCATAGGTTAGTCAAAGTCCTTGGGACCAGTAAGTTGGCCATCATCCCCTTCAGTCATGGGTCCTCCCTCTTGGGCCCTTTCAAATAACTCCCCTGCTCTGGACAGGGTTCAAAGCCCCACCTCTCTGGGCCTACCTGGTCACCCTCTAGCCAGATGGCCCTGAGCGCCCTCCATCCCCCGCATCCCAGCTGGTCTGACCTCTCTCTTTGCCTCTGGTGAAAGCTGCTCTTTACTCAGGGTAGACCTGGCTTCTCCTTAGGCTCCTTGTATGAGCCACTCCTTCTTCTGGGCAGACCTGGCTTCTCTCAGGGACCCAATCACTCAGTCCCCCACTCATCCTAGACCCAGCTCTCCCCACAGCTAACCTGGGCCTCCTCCTAGGACCTTAGGTCCTCAGCCCTCTTCTCCTAGGGCTGACCTGGCTCTTCCTAGGCCTCAGTATCGAGGCTGGCCTGGTCTCTCCAAGGCTCATTCTCCTAGGCTGTGGACCCCACCTTGGGCCCCTAAGAACTTCCTCCTTCCCAATAGCTCCCACCCTAAACCTCTGGGTGGTTTGGATGGACACCAGGAGCTACGTTTTTCTGGCTGGTGGACTTCAACACCCCAGATGTTTTGACCATCTTGCTCTTCTAGCCTGGGCTTATGTCCTGACCCAGCCCAGCTCTCCCCTAGTCAGGCATTCTCCTGGTGGTCATGTGGCACCCTTAATCAGCCTCACTTGTCAGCCCCTGAGTCTGCTGAGTCCCTGATTAGGCCTGTCCGCACCTGCCAAAGGCTCTGCAGACCTGCCTGATTCCTTAAGTGGCAGGCACCCTTGGTGCCCTGCCACAACTGGATTCTCTTTTCCTTTGCTTTCCCTTTCTTATTCTAAAGCTCTTTTCGTCAGAAGGGTGGTGCCCCAAGTTCTCAAGTGGATCCCAAACACTGAGATTGCTCTTTCTATGATTGCTTTCCAATGCCTGAACACCCTCAAAAAGGCCATACACCAGCTATTTGTTCTCTGTGCTTCTACTTGTTTTCTAATGCAAGAAAACTCTTCGTTATCTCTATTTTTCCATCACTGAGCTGTCTCTTCTTTGTCCTCCTGGTACCATTCATCCATAAGTCTCCTTCCCTTTGTGAAGTTGCTTTCCCTTCTTGTCCTCTTATTTGGCAGCATCTGTAAATCTTGATTTGTCTGTTCTGTCTCCTGTCTTCTCCCCACCCATCATGTCTTCAAATCCCCATTTGAACTCCCTTGTCATCTCAACTGACATCCCTACTTCTCATATCTTCTTATTCATGAACTTCCATCAGGCAAGATTTCATATAGCAGGCATCCACTTTGGAATAATAGATACACCACCACTTCTGTATCCATCTAATTTGTTTTCTCCTCTGCTCTTCAGCTGACCCTCCAGGATTGCCTTAGTAGCCATCATTGTCCTCTCTTCCTAATCCTCAACCTTGGGAAAAAGGGACAACAACTTTCCAAACAAACTCTCATGCAAAATCCCTCATATTTGCCCTCTGGCAGTTAGCTTATAAGATATTTGCCAGGAATAGCCTTGGCTCAGGTTCAGCAAGTACCTGTCCATTAGTAGGCAAGAACCCCCTACTACAGAGATGGCCACCCTGTGGTATGCATGCCACAACTGGCATGGGCAGCCTCTGTGTGTGGCAAACAGCAGATCAGCAGGGGGACAGATGGCACAGTAGTAGACAGGGCAGGGAGCACAAAGCAGAGCAGCAGATCGGGCAGGAAGGTGATTGGAGTGGCACTTGGGGAGGGGAGCTGCTGCTTTGTGGCATGCCTGCTAAAAAGATTGCCCCCCACTGCTCTAGAACATGCTCAATGGGAGGCCACTGCCCCAGTCATAATAAGTAGTTTCAAATAGACCTTGCAAACTGCACACAAACCACCAATCAAGAGACAAATAAGTTCATTTACACTAAAGAAACTAACTCTGGCTCCTTCCTTCCCAAGGCTAAGTCCCACATAAACTCCCTTGCCTACTACCTTGATTCACTCTGTGCTAAATCTAATCCCATGCTTCCCCGGTGATGTAAACCATAAAATGGGGCTTGTTGAAGTGTGAGACTGAGGAACATAGATGTTTCAAGTAGGCCCAAGATGCTAATTTTTGCACTGTCGGTAAGTGACAGCTATTTCCCTTTAAACAATATCTGCTTCCCCATCTATTACAGCTGCCAACCTGCCCCCCCCCCAAAAAAACAACCCTTGTCCACAATGACATTTGTATTTATACTACAAAACTGTGAACATCAAATGAAAACTGCTCACCCTGATAATTTCCCTTTAAGTGTTGAGACCCATCCCAACCCCCATGTGGCTGGGAGACAGCTCCCCTGCAGCCAGCACAGCTCTTCCAGCTACGTGGGGGTTGGGATGGGTCCCGATCTCCACGTGGCAAGGAGACAGCTGCCCCTGCACCTGGCATAGCTCCCCCCTGCATTGGGGTTTAACCTGCCCCTTGGGTCCCCTGCTGCTTGGACTGACCAGTAATGGCCCCCGGTCAGCATCTACACATGTGCTAGAGCACATTATCTAATACACTGTTTATCTAGTACCTGATTGTGTTGGTACTAGCAAAGGGAACATTAGACTAATTTAATGTGCAGTAAGTCCCATGCATGTGTAGATGGTGACACTTTACTGGCCATATCTACATGAGTGGCGGACCGCACAGTCGTTACTGCGTAGTCATTTAGTGCTTGACTACCATTAGTACCAGTGTTACTGTCATTTAGTACTGCATTACCACACAGTACCATCCCCATACAGTTTTTTTTTTTTCTGATGATACTGCATAGTAGTAATGAGCTACTGCACAGTAGCGTCTCGTGTAGATGCAGCCACTCTGCATTAGATTAGTATGATGCTCAGTAAAGCATCTCATGTAGACGTGTCCATGGACCATGCCACTGCACATAACTTACTGTTATTTCAGGAAAGCTTCTGCAACTCTGCCACACAACACAAGGAGTTTATAAAAGACAACTAGGTATGTTGTGGGGAAATGAGAAATTAGAGATTGGCTTAGGGCCGGGAAATGGTGTCAGTAAGAGGAAACAGGTCCAGGGTGGAGAACCCATTGTTCCATCTGCAACTCACGCACTGACGTAGCATCACTTACTTTCTAAATACTCCCCCAGAGTAGAGCGAATGTCAGCTTTTGGGTTATTTTATATTTATCTGTTATTTATGTGTGTCAATTAATCATCCCCTAGACAGCTATGGACCAGGTGACCCAAAACAGTGAACTACTGTAGTAGTTTACTACAGTAGTAGTAAATAGTTAATACATTTAGTAGTAATTTTTAGTAGTAAATTTAGTATTAATTTAGTATTAAATTTATAATTTAGTATTAAATTTAGTATTAATAATTTTTATTTAGTAAATAAATTCTGTAGTAAATAGAAAGTAAACAATGTAGATTACTTTCTATTACACACCTCTTAACACGAGGCAGAAGGATCAGATAGCGTAAAAAACAGTTCAACCATGCATTAGCTCCTCTACAGCTTTTAAGATAAGTGGATGAAACATCTGTCATTTTAAAACAGGTGACCATATTCTTTCCCTTCAGCAATGTGGACGTTATATAGGAATGGACAAAGAAAGAGGTACTAAACAATGCAAAACAGTGTCTGAGAGGCGGGTACCTTTATAGTTAAGGCACCGACTTTAGGACGCAGGAGAGCTGGAATCAGTTTCCAGGTCAGTGGTCTTGGGTAAGTCATTCAGACCCAGCTTATGATCCTACGATCTTACATTGTTCAAGCTAAATGCTTTCTCAAACATCATAGAATAAGTTAAAGGCAGAGCCGAGCATAGCAACCAACAAGCCTCATTACTAGTGTTTTGGGTATATGTGCACCTTGCAAGGCAATGCCAGGCAGAGATACCTGAGCTACCCCCGTGCATGCTATTTACCCAACTAGAAGCTGTATAGTGACACTTGCATGGTGTTTTACACAGGCTAATAAGTCCTGCTTCTCAGCAGAGCTGATTAGCCCAGATTTAGTGTTGTGCAAGCACAGTAATGCTGCTTCTGGTATGAGAGCTGGCACAATCAGAGACAGTTTGATTATCTCTGCCTAGCCCTGCCTTGCATTATGCAGACATACCTTTAGTCTATCTGACCACATTTCCTTCTCTCTCAGCCAAAATTATTCTCCATGAAGACTACACTTAGCATGCCAAGTGCAGCCCTGCTTAACTTAGCACGGGAAGGATATTTTTAGAAATGGAAAAAATGTAAGAAGAGCAGAAATATTACTCCATAGTTTTTGAAGGGAAAGATTAGGAAGAAAGATTAGATAAGCTTAGTCTCTGTAGCTCAGAAAAAGGCAATGCTGTTCATTTCTATGTGGAAAGCGACTGGTACAAGTTCCTAAATACAGCTGTAAACGTACATCTCCCCTTTGCTCTGATATGCTCACTGAAGGAAGGCTTGAGAGTACAAGATAAG
Organism: Alligator sinensis; assembly: GCF_000455745.1. Taxonomy (NCBI): domain Eukaryota; kingdom Metazoa; phylum Chordata; order Crocodylia; family Alligatoridae; genus Alligator; species Alligator sinensis. Next base: position 2,099,717 of record NW_005842173.1, read on the forward strand.
GAAATGGGAGATGCCTAGAAACAATGAGGGTCCTAATTAGGGCCTAGCTTAAAAGGGGCTCGATTGATGATGGACCAACATCTGAATCATTCAGAAATCATCATTTAACAGAAGGCATTAAATTATGGCACAAACTGCTAAACTCAAAAATGGAAAACAGCATAGGTCAATTCAAGAAGAAGCTGGACACATTTTTGGAAGAAAAAGGGCCACAATTACTAGAGCTCTGGGATAACACTAAGGAGATGGGTTGACTCATAATTTCCTGGGTTTACAATAGGTCAACACTAATAAACTATACAGCCTTTTTCTGACCCTCAAAGTCTTGTTATTTTGCACAGATAACACCATTGTTTTCTTCATTCTCACAGAAACACTTGAGAGGTAGAAGTTAAAAGGTTCAAACACCGGATGCTAAATACACAATTCTAGCTGTGATAAAGCAGTGAAGTCTACACTGGCCAAAAAATATCTTTAGTTTTGTATTGATCAAAACTCTGAATAACACACACACACCATGTGCACTACAATAGCCATTATATTTAGCATTTGGCAATGCATTGTGTTTCCACAAAAGGAATTGTGGTAATGCATCTTTCTCAGTCAACATTTCCTAGGGTCTGGCAGGAGATTGGAGGGTTCTGGGTTTGATGGCTCTGTCTTGAATAGAGGAGGTAAAGGAAAGGAGGTTGGTACAATGAAGACATACACCATGAGCACTTTGATGGGAAGCACCATTTTAAATTAAATTAAATTGACTGGCTGGATCAGCAGCTGCTAAAAGAGCAATGGGTTTTGCTTAACTTTCATGGGTCAGGAAGTTGGAGCAGGTGAAACATGGCTTAAGAGGAATTTGGAGGTGGTGCAGTAGCGTTTGATATGAAATGGCAATAATTTTGTTAGTTCTCCAGTAGTTAAAAAATAAATGATGTTTGAATGGCCATTGCTCCTAGCACTCCTTCCCATAACAGCGACAACAACAAACCCCAATGCACTTCCTCGGGAACTGTAACCCTTGCAACCATTTCTTATTGGTTCCCTCACTGGTGCTCATGTATACTTCCTGTATGATGAACTTGGTAGCACAATCTACACAGCAACACTGAAAGCAGAACCCTCTGCTTCTCCAATTGGGGTAGGCCTGCTAAGTACAAATGCCTGTGACTTGCAATGAATGCGGCATTAGAATAAAGCTTGTTGAAAATAGGCATTTCTGTCCTGCAGGAAATTTGGACATTTCCCCTTTTTTTGTGTTCTGAAGTGGAATGAAAAGTCAAAATGTTGAGTTGTTCTTCATGAAATGGAAACTGTGAAGTTTTATGTTTGATTGAAAGGAAATGTTGTTGACATTTCTGAAACAAGGTGTTTTGTTTCTATTTCTTGACCCCCATTTAAGCATTTTGGTTGTGGTTGGTTTGACACTAACCTATCTCCCTCGGAGCTGCTGCTGTGCCTCATGGGAGTGGTCATTCAAGAGCCTTTGGTCTCTTATCTCCCACACCGTTACAACCAGAACAGAGACTTGGGTTTACCATGAGACACGTGGCCCAGCCAGGTACTCCTGGCCAGTAGCATGCGGGTAGTTCAGGGAGACCTAGCTTGGCACAGTAGTCTGAAATGAAAGACATTGGCATGGGTTGGGAAACCAAAACATTTTGATTTGGTGGATTTGACATGACAAGGTATGTTAAAAAAAAAAATCAACAAAACTAATGGCTCCTATGGGAAGTTTTGATTTTGCTTAAGATTCATTTTCTGTAGAAAAAAAAAATATTGAGCGAAAATTTTCAACCAGCTCTACTTGCTGGATATAACCCTATTAAGTAAAACAACTCTCCCTAGTCTTCAAATATTCATCCAGAACTATGTCAATTATGTAAATAACAACCCTTTCCAATGCCCATAACAGCCACTCAATGGTACGTATTTCTTAATGGGATGAGCAGTGAGCTTATTTCTCCTGCTATTTTTCAAATCCTAAAACAAGGATTATGACATGACCATGCATCCATAATTGAAAAGTGCATAATACAATTGTGACTCATTTCTCATAGACAAAAGTCTGAATGTACATTCCCTGTTTCTAACAACAGAGATAAATTCATGCTTCTTATAAACAGAAGATAGCTAATGGTGGACTTTATTGGCACTATACCATTCAGGGTGGGGTGGACCCTAAGGTGCATGTTTGACAGCCCAGAGGTTGTAAATTCAAGGCCATGACAGAGTCTAGCAAATCTGCAAGTTTTGCTAAATACCTTGTCACAAGGACACAGAAAAGGAAAGGATGCAAGGTGGAAAAGCAGTAGCGTTTCCAGAAATGGTCCAGTGGGGGGGAAGGTCACAGATTTGGCTCCTAAAGAAGCTGTTCTCTGTCACTGTCTGCCAGATGTCTAAGGGTATTTAGGTGCTTGGAAGTACAGATACAAACCCAGAGGGATTTTCAAAAGTATGAAGGCACCTATTAGCAATATATCAACTTGTAATCTTTTTATTAGTTTAATGGGGGAGAGAACCTCCCAGCTCCCATCATTAAGAAATGCATGCCGTTTTTTAGTGTCTGGTGTAGATATTCAAATCCATGAGCATTAGGAGCCCAGGCACTTGGGAAAACCCCGCTATGTGCTGATCTGCAGTGTTAGGCACCTAAAGCCCTTTAAAAATCTAGTCATGTTGAACCTAAACAAAGTCACCAAACATCCTTGTGCTGCTGGTCTAAAACCAGTCATATAAGATTAATGCCAGTTATACCTTACAGAATAAGAGCAATGATATTAGACTTCTACGCTATATTAAACCACAAAATGTCAACGTTAATGTAAAGTAAATTTGAAAATAATAATACATTGTGAATCCTTACAAGAAAGTCTGTGGTTTAGCAACTACATTTACATCTAAAATTGAGTTCCAAACTGGTATTTCTTTCAACACAGTCTAGGTTTGAAAGAAAAAGTAGAACTGTGGCAGCGTACTAAGATAATCTAAAGTCATACTCTTTTTCAATCAAAGCAGTTTTCTTCATGACAGTCATTACTGAGAGATGGAAATACAATAGATGATGGATTTTTCTGACACTTCTCTTTCACTAGAATATGATTCTGAAAAGCATTTAGAGAGTGCAATTTGATCTCGTTGTATGGATTTTTTTTTTACTGATTAATCCTCAGGCTGATAGCAGCGTAGGAATACAGTTTAAAAGGACAAAAGAGAACTCTGTCAAATGCAAATAAGTACAACTGCACTCTAATGAAATTCATAATGACGTTAGCTTCATGAAAACCTGTCAACTAGACTCATCATGGGTATTACACGAAAGAATGAATTCACTTAGTGATCACTGCCTCTTCTGTGATATCCGACCCCATAATGCTCGTGTCACCATTCAAAATTAAAACTAAGTAAAACTTCTCTTAAGTTCTTCCGGTCTGTAGGAGAACACAAACTTTCTGTACAGCCATAGAGACAAAGAAGACCTTAAATATCCCATCTAGCCTGTTATTTTGGTTGTAATTGAGTGGTGAATATACACTAAAGCAGACTATATGCCAATTAGCAAAGCTCATTTCACCTGTTGGCTGGGGGATTGCATGTAGCCCTAACCACGGTGGCTCTTGAACTGATGGCAATTATTTCTGCTACCAACTGGGAGTTTGCAGACTGGAAACAACAGAAGAGGAGAAAGAGCTGGGAGTGTACGTGATAATGTCATACGTGATGCAATAAAGGGATGCAGCAATGAAAAAGGCAAATGCTACCATAGGATGCATCAGGTAAATTCCTTCCAGTAGAGACAGGAAACTATTAATGTACAAGACACTGGTAATGCCTCATCTGGAGTACCACGTGCAGTGCTGTCACTTATATCTATGAAGGATGAATTCAAACTGGGACAGGTGCAGAGAAGCACTACAAGGATAATCAGGGCCACGGGGAGCCTGTCTTCTGAGCGGAGACCAAAAAAGCATGGATTTCTCAGCTGACACATAAAACAGGGAAAACGGATGTGACTTAGGTATGTAAATACAACATGGGGAGAAGTCCCAGGAAGAGAAAACCGCTATTTTAATGAAAGGGGCATGCTGGTACAAGCCTGGAGACCAGGATAAAGTTTTTAACTATCCAACTAGTGAGGTCCTACCACAGCCTTCCAATAGCAGCAATAAAAGGCAAATAACTTAATTACTTTGAAGGCAAGGCTTGATAAGTTTATGGGAAGGATTATAGCATGCCACTGCCTGTGTCAACAGGGGCCTGAACTTGAGGACATAGTACTTACACTCTATGCTTATGTTCCTAACTCTTTGCACAGCTGAAGCTCATATCCTTGAGCTCTGAATATGACCAAGGTGGATGGATTTGATACCAGTAGTATTTCCTATATTTAGTAGAGCATCTAGAAGATTGTAAATATTGCATTATCATTATTTTGTCAGCTAAGGAGTTTCTGTGCCCTCTTGCAAATTCGGAAGGACAACTGCTTCCTCCCCAGGCTGCAACTTTTATATGGCGTAGGCCCCTTTATTTTTATACAATAGAAATAAAAATACTCACAGATGAATAGATCTTGATAAGATAACTGACAGTGTGAGAAGAATGCATCCACATGGACCAGTTTCAAACTGGAAAAAAAGGTATACTGTATTTACTTTGATGGTTTAATGAATGCACTTTTTATCCCCCATACAGACTCACAACTCCAACTAAAATCTCTAAGATTCACTCTCATTTATGGTAGGCTTGAAATTGGTCCTTCATCTTTTCAGGGGACCTGTCCAAATTATTCCTGAAGTGATGTTTATATTAGTTTCTACTTGAATTTTATATGCTACAAGACTATCAGCTGAACAATGAATGTCAAGATTAATTGTGTCTCCATGCAGAGTACCTGATGAATATTCTTCTGAAGAAATACTGTCAGATCCTCATATTTTGTGATGGTATGTACCATTAGCTGAAAAAAATGTTTTAAAAATGTAATTAAAATAGATAACAACATGCTAGTATAAACCAAGACTGAATTAATGCAACCACAAAACTTAAATATGTCCGGCAAGATCCCCGGCTGCTACAGACTGGATAAGATCCACTGAAATCCATTATGTCCAGAACTCCAGCTTCATTACTAAAATAATGTTTTAACTCTCATTGCAGCTGTAGTATGTATATGTTCTGAGAGTCTTGTTTTAAAAATAATGTCAGTTTTCAGCATGTTAAATGTACTGTATGATGCTCAAGTATTGCAACCAATGTAGGAATACCGAAATTTTGGAAGACAGAAGAGACCCAAGTAGTTTGGTATCTGCAGGTACAGTCCATTCTAGTGGGTTGTCTTTAGAAGGCAGAATAGCTAGTCCCATCCAATTTAAATGTTAGTGAGAGTTCACAAGAACAGGGCTGTATTTCAATAGTGTCTGATTCTTCTCTATTCATGGATTATCTCTGGTAATCCCCCCACTTCAAGTGGAACAACGATCTTGTGTCTAAACCATGGGATTCAGAGGCAGAAAATCTGGGTTATATTTTTGGATCTACCATGGGCTTTCTTTGTGATGACAAGAAAGCACCTCCCCCTCCCCATCAAATTCTTCCTTCCCTCTATTCACTTGGGTATCATTTGTGTCGCTTAATTTGTCATGCCCTGCCTTGAGAAGCTTGTTTAAGTCTATCGCCACCATGCAGTTAGTCAGTTAAAGATATCGCCCACAAAAACCCTTGCCTCTTGCACCTTTGCAAAGCAATTGAGAAGTTCAGATGGAACGAAATGCCCAGATGACAATGCATTTACTTTCTTAGGAATTACCATCATGAGCCATTTATCTGGAGAGGAAAAGCAAGGCATGCTGTATAAAGTACAAGGAGGAAAACCGAGGGTTTCTTTCTGTTGATAACAGCTGTAGCAATGGGCCTTGCAGGACCCATTCCCACTTCTCTTCCACTATGGGGAAAGCTGCTGTTATTTGCAACCTCGGGACATGAATGGAAAGAGAATTTCAGGGGGTCCATATATTTTGGGTCAGGCTAAAAGCCAGCTATGTCCTGAAGCGCTGCTATTCTTTAGAAGCTCCTCTCACTTACATTAGGGTAAATCAAGGGCAGCTTCGTGGAAGTCAGTGGAGTTACCACATATTGTCACATATAACCAGAGTGAACATAAGTCCCGGTATGGCCGGACCAGTCCCGGCTAGCTGGTGAAAATTGAAAGAAAAGTCCTTGAATCCTTGCTTTTCCTGTCCAAATACATGATTCTTTCATTCTCTACCGATTCTCCTGTGCGTGAGTGTGCCGCAGCAGAATGGCCAGAGGGAAAACTGCAGCCTGGGAAAGCCTGTATTTTGGCCCTCCTCCCCATGCCAAATCAACAGCGCTGCTGCAGGCAGAGGAAGGCGGGCAGGACACAGGGCACAGCCCAGCGGAGAGGTAGAGCAACATGGTGCATCAGGCAAGCAGGCTGGCAGGCACTGCTGCTGCTGTGCAGGAGCAAGGTGGGCAGACTGGAGCACGCACCACCCTGTCCGCACTACCCAGCCCAACCCTTCTTGAGCAGCAGCTGGAGGCAGGCTGAGCTGGGCACTGCTCCAGTCCACCTGCCTTGGCACGGCACAGCAGCAGCAGCAGCCCCTGCCCACCCACCTGCCTGGTGCACCATGCTGCTCTGCCTTCACTTGAAACACTCTGCCCTGGATTTCCTTAAAAATAATATGGTCACCTTACATATAACGCACCGCATGAAATAAAACTCATTTTGTTTTGGAAAGGCAGCATCAAGAAAAAAAAAAGAACTTAACCTTGTAGAACCACTAAGTAACTAAGAAGTAGTAGCCAGGGAGCCAAGCTTGCTTCTGAGCTGGCTGCAGCCCCGTGTGCAAAGGGACTGACCCCACACACTAGCCCAAATCAATGTGCTGCGTCTGGGGCTGCACGCCAGTCCCAACTCTGCAAGCCAGGTCCAGGGCCACAGGCCAGGTCCAGCTGCAAACTGATCCCACACGCTGACCAGATCCAGCATGCTAGGTCTGCGGCTGTGGGCCAGCCTGGAGCTGAGCACTGGGTCTGACACCATGGATTGACCCTGCATGCTAGGTCCAAATTACTGGGTCTGACCTCTGTACCATGTCTGGGGCTCTGCTCTGGGTCTGACCCTGTGTGCTAGATCTGGGCCACCTGCCAGGTCTGCTATATGGGGCTGTGTTATTTGGCTGGAAAATGTGGTGGTGGAGGCAGTGACAACATAACATGCCCTGTCTCCCAGAGCTGCAATAATTAACACTGGTCTCCCGCCACCACATTTCTGGACCCATGGGGATCAGTATTTCTCATATATAACACACACCCTAATTTCAATCAGCTGGTTTTGGGGAAAAAGGTGTGTGTTTTATGGAAGAAAATATGGTAAATTAGTGTGGGAAACAGAAGAGAACCAGGTCCATTGTATTTTTTGTAAGTGAAGATTTACATGTGTGTGTGTGTGTGTGTGTGTGTGTGTGTGTGTGTGTGTGTGTGTGTGTGTGTGTGTGTGTGTGTGTGAGAGAGAGAGAGAGAGAGAGAGAGAAAATACATACGTATAGGGACATATGAAACATATGTGTGCGGCTGCACCAAAACTTACCGTTTCTAAGACTCCATCTGCTTTGTATTTTCCTACCGGAGTGAACTGCTGCCTTCCTGAAGGCCTATAAAAGAGAGAGTTAAACAAAGCAACAGCTCCCTTAGAAGCACCAGCAATGCAACAAAGAGAAATCAATGTGCTGTAGTGAAGTGGAAAAAAGAACTGAAAAAAAGTGGCTATTTTTTTTTTAACTGAGCTCTCTCACACGGCAAGTTCACGTTACAAACAAAGTCAGCTTTCATCACCAAAAAAAGGGAGTTACTTTGTAAGTGTTTTAAAAGTCTTTATATTGTGTTTAAAATTAATCAAATGCTACTGTACACAGAAAGAAGACAGACAGAGTCAAGACCTCATTGAAATCTTTTCGTTGGAACAGAACAGAAGAACACCGGGATAGCTTCAGTACACCAACAGATATATAGTGTCTACATGGAGAAACCTGTCTTACAGAGTCAAATCATGTTTAAAATATAATAAGGAAGGAGCCGCTTTAGAAAAGTTCCACTTCTCAATTAATATATAGAGGCATTCTTGTCACGGAGACTGTGGTGACATGCTGAAGCCAGTGTAGTCAATGGGACTTAAGCCATTGATTCCAGAGACAGCAGGATTTTACCCTGATTTTTACTGGATTTTAGGACAGGGAACTGCAACTAGTATGTGCCCATTAACAACAAGCCATTTTAGACTAGACAAAAGCATCCTGAATGGGCAGAGATCTAGGCATTTATATGGAACGGATTGTATACACATGGGCTAGGGACAGAAATGACATAAAACAGTACAAGTGATCGGCAGGGATCCAGGCTTCCTGTTTCCCAAGGAAAAATGGAGAAACCTGCAGATTTAACCCTTTGTCAAGGGAAACTGCAGATTTCTCATTTTAGCGGAGAAACCTGTGGATTTTGCCGTTTTGCAAAGAGCTCTCTGCAGGCCCACAGAGTTCCCCTGCAGTGGGCTGGGGGGAGCGGGAGGAGGGCGGTCAGGCAAGGGGTGCCATGTGCATGCATGTTCACATGGCCCCAGGCAGACTGGAGGGCAACTTCTGCAGGTAAGTTTGGGCGGGGTGAGGGGAAGAAGACTGAGGCCCCCATAGGAAGGGAGGGAGGGAGGGAAGGAGTTGGGCAAGACTGGGTCTGGGGCTGCTGCCCAGCAGGATGATGCATGGTACTTGGGGCCCGGGGCTGCAATGCCTGGCTGCAGGGCCCTGGAGGGAAGTGACATGGGGCCACGGACAATTCATCTGGGGGGTGAGGGAAGGGACCAGTTCCCCACTGCTGCACACACTCCCAGGGTGCAGGGGGTACGCATGCCCCTCAAATCTGTGCATGGGGTGGGCTCGGGCTCCTACCATGCTGCCCTTTCCCGGGGCCTCCATAGCCCAGCAGGTGCAACCTGGCCCTGCAGCCCACAGCGAGGCTGCACAGGGAAGCTGCTTGCCGCTCCGAGCTCACGCTGCCCTGGGACGCATACCCTGCACACTCAGCGGCACGGGGTTGCACAGCCACTAGCAGGGCCAGGGGGCTATGGCGGGGGGTGAGGGGCACCAGGAGGACTGGAGTGGTTGCAGGGGGAATGAGGGGCATGAGCAGGACCAGAGCGCTATGGGAGGTGGGGGGTGAGGGGTCTTTCATTTTAATCACAGATTTTGGGGGTTTTGTTAGAGAATTTGCAATTGTTTATCAGGGAAAACCAGGCTTCCTGGTGACCAGAAACCAGTTCAAATCTGTAACACAATAGAGGTTCAGGGCACGTAAACCACTTTCAAAAGGCTGAAACCAGTTTAAAATAAACCCGGATAGATGTAGTATCAGACTTAACTGAGTTAGGTTAAATCGGTTTATGAAACTTCTGTCTCGGATCCCCTCCAGGTTCACATTAACTCATGGTCCCAGTATACCAGGATGCTTTGCACCTCCCCCAAAAACCTCCCCTTGCAGGGTGGGCAGGCTAGCCTGGGCCTAAACTGTCTGCTCCAGCCAAGCAGGCAGGCATGCTCTAGCACTCCTCAGCTTCTGGCCTGGGCTACTGCAAGCATATCGCTGCATTTTCAGAATCAAAAGTGTATGTTTGCTCACTTCCTTAATGATTCAATCTACGCAGGTTAGACTAACCTGCAAAGATTGAAACAATTCAGCCTCGGGCCTTTTGTCTCTCTGTAGTTAACCATAGGGATTATATGTAGGGTTGCCAACTCTTTCTGAATCTATTGCAGGAGGTTTCATCACATGCCATAATGACATTAATGCCTTTACGTCAGGAAGGCAAATGCACATTACTATTACAGTTAAAAAACCCACTGGATTACTGTATAAATCAAATTCAACATGTAATATTTATTTTAATGAATGCCCTATCATTTATCTCCTGAGTGATTCTCAGCATTCTCCTAGAGATTTATATCCAATTCCTGGAGACTCCAGGCCAATCCTGGAGGGTTGGCAACCCTAATTATATGCAATAACTGAAAATGTGTCTCACTTACAGTGCAATCACTGCTTTTTCGTTGTCCCCTGCTCGCCATAAAATATCTGCTATTGCCACAGTGAGGCATTTGGTCCTATGCACTTCTGACGGCTGGAGACACCTGTAATTTTGGGTAGATGAGAAACAAGCAAGCATTGAAAGAGGGTTTAGTGAGCCTGACTATAAAAAGGGGAACAGGTGTTGCTTCAGGGAGCATTGGAGCCCAACGGCATTGTCCAAAATGATGACAGTCGGTGATTATAGCGGTCTTTCATAAGCCATTTTGTTTCAGTAGGATATGCACAATGCTCTATGGGGATGTCTACATTGAAATCAATGTAGGGATGATGGCAGCACACGCAGACATATTCCAATTAGCTTAAGCATCAACAGCACCGTGGTCCCTTGGTCATGCTTTGTAGCACAAAGTCGTTACTTGAATGACTCTTGATAGGCCTGCATATCCCGTGATGAAGCCTATTGCTTCTCAGGCTACACGGCTCTTGGTATCTGACTGGCGCAAATTTAAGCCAGTGTAGGTATGTCTACACATGTGAGGGAGGACTGTAACTCTGATAGCAGTATGGATATCTCTTAACAATGACACGCAGCTGTATTTCTGGGTGCCTGATATTTTTCAAGAGAAGCCTCTATTTCCACAGGACTGATTTAGAAGGGAAGATTCAAACAAATGAGCGTGCAGAATTTGGTGAAACAAGGATTGGGGTGGTGGAGGGGGATCATAGTAACAATTTTAAAACATCTGAAAAACACAAGTAATACAAGAGAAGATGTACCAAGTGTCATATAGATAGTTATAATAATGCATAAGGCAGTGAAATAAAAAAAGGGACAATTTAGACTTGATACTGGAAAATATTTCTTGACTCTAAGATCCACTGTAATAGGAAATACAGTGGATTTCCTATTCCTAAATTGTCAAGTCTACAATTTAGACTTGATACTGGAAAATATTTC
>NW_005842174.1:0-22447 GCF_000455745.1 Alligator sinensis
ATTAAAGATGCTTTGCTGATAAAAACAGAAAAACCAGTAAAACAGACCAAAGGGCCAGTCCAGTGACCCGAGTTTGTTTGTTTATATCGGTGTTCTTTGTTTAATAGATTTTTACAGAGCTGCAGGAAAGGGATTTAATTAACTATCCATTTACACTACAGGTAACAGCAGAGACACAGTGGTGACTGACATGTGAAAACAATTGCAGGTATTTGCTTTGACATGGCGTGCAAATGCAATGACATTTGCGATCGCGGCCCATGGAAAGAGGTAGTCTCTCACCATCTAGACCCGAGATGCAAAGTGACAAAGGTATTGCATTATGTCAATATGCATAATGTTATGTCGGGTCAGGTGGGATGACACCCCTGGAGATGAGCTGACTTCATGCAAGGCTGTCACAATGTCTCTGCCACTTTAAAGAGACAGTACCATTATTTGAGGCATTCACCAATAGGTCAACTGTTGCTATCATTATCTCCAGACAAGTGGCCAGGGTGTCACTTCCAGGTTGATGGGGAATACTGCACGTAGTGCTACAGAAATTGGATGCAAGGTGGAAGGTACATTAGTTCTGAGCAAGCTTTGTTTTGCAAGCAATGCTTTGTGCAAAGAAATAGCCTGAAAACCTGTACATGCCCAGAGATCAGAACTACACTACAGAAATAAACTGACACACCTGAGCCTTCTTGCTGATGCCAGCATGAGTTCCTATACTGCTTCTTTTCTTGCAGCTGCAGCTGAAAAGGAGGCTACTTGTATCTCCTCTGCTGTTGTTTCGGCTGCCTTGTAAAACCTTCACTCAGTCAATGAGAAAAATGCACGCTGAGCCCCCAGATGCAGGCAGAAAAAAATGCCCTTTCAGTAGTGATGTCATATAAGGGTCTGGATGTGGCTTCTGGCAATAATGTTCATGGCCATGTGCTTTTTTTTTTTTTTTGCAGGAGCAGTTCCTAAACTCTGTTTGCTTCCTAAATTCAGAAAGGCAAGTAAAAAATGGATTGGACAGTGGGTATCATCTTGAATGCTGCATAATACAACTGTACTGTAATGTATAATGCATCACCTCCTGTTAGCATGTAACAGGGGTTGCGTTGGTCTTGGATTGTGAAGTTGACCACACAAGGTGTGTTACTTGGGCTCATATTACAGTAGGCAAATACAGCTGATCAGTGCAATGTCTACCTAGATTATTAGTAGGTTAAAGAGCAGTTGGGATAACCAAGAAAAGGTGAGAGCAGTAATAAGATAGCATCTAGGTGTAAGTGGGACCTCTCTGTATTTCTGCTGTAGATTGGGCATTTACAACTGACATTGTAGTTGTGTTTGAAGAAAACATCCACACTTCTAAGCAGAAATACTCCATTCCCAGATTGGGACTGGCAGATGAATAAAGGAGATACTGATTATTTGGCATTTTATTTTAATTTGCATTGGCTGAAAGCTGAATTGAATTTACTATGGTTCAGCCAAAGTCATAGAATCATAGAAAATTAAGGTGGGAAGGGACCTCAGGAAGTCACATCTAGTCCAACCCCCTGCTCAAAACAGGACCAGCCCCAACTGTATCATCCCACTCGAGGCTTTGTCTAGCCGGATGTTAAAAACCTCCAAGGATGGAGATTCCACCACTTCTCTGGGTAACCTGTTCCAGTGCTTTACTACCCTCCCAGTGAGAGAGTTTTTCATAATATCTAACTTAAAATTCCCTTGCTGCATGGACTTCACGATTAACCACCTATGTTCTGATTGAGGTAGACAGATAGATATCTTTAACATTGCTAAGATTGGGTCTAGGACTTGTGTTGGATCTGCCTGTGGCATTTGTGTAAATTTATGCATATATACCTTGCTTATGACATAGGAGCAAATATGGGTGGACAGCCATGTCTATGAAATGCTACAAACACAGTATAGGGATTTCTCACCCTCCAGTGCACATATGGAATAGAGCAAGGGCTAGGGATAGATGCAGAAGGGCTGGGTGCACATTACAGAACTACTGGCTGAAAATAGCAAGAGCACAGCCCCTGCAATAGCTGTAGTGCTGTTCCACACGTTAGATAAGTGTTTTAAGCGCACAGCTTGCTTGCTTTGCGCCACTTAGCTGTGTATTCTGTTTTAGGATTTGGCTCCTAACACCTTAGGCTGAGTTTTGATTAACAGTTTATTGGGTTAAGCAATCAACAGACACTGATTGGATCCTATTGAAATTCAGACATCAGAGTACCCTTCAGAACCTTTCAGAATCCCAACTTCCACCTTTGTCTGCCTCAGTTTACCCTTCTGTAAAAACAGTGACCTGTCTAACAAGGCTATTGTGAAGCTGAACTCATTAATCTTTGAATTTCTTTGGCACCTTTGATCCAAGGATCTGAAAGGGGTTTTGCAATGTGACTATCAGTGATGGCCCTCATATTCTACACCTCAAATTTAGGGAGAAAGGAGAAACAACATGCACGGATCACGTAGAAAGTGTGTCTGTCATTCATACAATAGTTTCCCTGCAGCATTTCAATACAGGGCTATCTATGCCTTTGGAATGGAGGAAAAAAAAATTCTTGATCCCACTGAAATGTGCCAGGTGAATTTAAGTAAGAGAGCAGAGTTAGTGTTTTCAGTGGTTTGCTATGCATCAAACAGCCCAAGTCTCAGGACTTGAATTATTTTAGAACAGCCTGGCATATCTGTACAACTAATGTTTCAAACTCTAGTGTGATAAATTAAAATAATTCCACTCGTCATACAGCAAACAACTAGCTGTTCTGTAGCCTTTGAAAAAATACTTTCAAGATAAAATATGTGCTTGTTGTTTCTGCGGTTTTTAAAAAGTGCTGTGTCTTCTTCACAGCTTTTGTGGTGGAAAAACATTTCATGTAAAACGTGTTTTTCTCTGACATTTAGAGGTCTTGCAAAGTGGTTTATTATAGAACTTGTGGACATTTGGATATTTAATTAAATGTCAGAAACATATTCTCTGTCCTCGTATGAATGAATACAAAGAGTTTATTCGCCGTCTATTTGTTATTCTTTTTCTGTTTCTCATGCAAAATTATCAGTTGGAAAATAAGTCATCAGAGACACTTAAAATTTTTAGGGGTCAAAAATCTAATTAACCCCAGAAACTGTGCTTAAAATGTTGACTACTATTATACAAGTGCTTATTGGACTCTATAGAGTCATTCAGGCTCGGTCCTACGTTCGCAACTGTTTTTTCAACTGACCTTTCGTGTCATTTTCAAAACACCCCGCAGAAGACAAGAAAGAAAGCACTGAGAACAAAGAAGCCAAGCCGGTATTAATTTTAGTTCTTAAGCAACAAATTTAGGCCTTGACCCTGCAGTCCTCACTCACGCTGTATGGTGCTTCCCTTGAATTTGTGGGGCAATTGCTGAAAGTAAGCTTTCCTCCAGGCAAGGCTGTGATTTAGACTTGAGCCCTTAGCACATTATTGCTGAAAGTAAATGCCTGACACTGCACACAATTTGCACTTTTGGTTTTTAATGAATGAGAGAGCCCAGAGAACGAGGAAGAGAAGAATCTGTAAATGAGTTTCCGAAGAGGCTTCTTTTTATTCAGGCGAGCAGGGTGTGCACTCAAATCCCTGCACTGCTTGTGACTGTGCAGTTATTGTCCAATTTGGATGCGTCAAAGTCTCTTGCACTGCTGGTTGTACAGTAGAAATGTGCATTATCTTCTCCGTGTCATCATAATCAATCACTCTTTAATGACAACCTGTACAAATGTCTATTTGCCTTATTTTCCAAATCAAACTGTGGCTTCTGGTTACTGCAGACTGGTGCCAGGCTCACACAAGGTCACACACATGCCAAAACGGCTAAACACATCATCACTGTAGCAAAATGGACTTACTCCTACACCGGCTATTTGCTTGTAAACTCCCCAGGACAGCAGGAGGATTGTGATTCTTGTAACCTTAAAGTGTAAATTTCCTCAGAGGGTAAATTGAAGCAATTAGTGAAAAGATACTGGTTTTCTCGACTACATTTTAAAGAGATCATTCACTCAGACCGCTGTCCTGTGTGTGTACAATCGAACACACAGTGGCATGCCAAATACCAATATCTTGATAAGTTTACAAGGTTTCCATGAATATTCATTGCAATTGTTCAAAAAGCAAAGTTTTGTTTTGTTTGTGTGCACATAAAAATCCCCGGGGTGCTTTGTAGACCGAAAGGATTCAAGTCTGGGGGGGTGGGATGGCTGGGAGAATGCTGGAAGGGGACTGCTGTGAAAACACATCAAAACACTGCGCAGAAATCCACTCTCATTTCCACTCCTTCAATGCCTATTCAAGCCAATGGCCATACGGAGATCTACCAGCAAAGCTTCAGCCTTCTAGTTTCTAGAATAACATCATGTGCACATCAGTGGGGCAGCAGAGCTACTGAATTGAATCTTCTAACTATCGCTTGTAATTGAACATGGGAATAAGGAAAGAACCGAGATGCTGAATATGGAGCATGTCCTAAATATACCCCGAGGACTTCTGACCAAATGTTTCAAAAGAGATAGAGATCTGAAGAGCCCAACGAGAGGCATGCAGCAAGAATAATGCATTCTAGCTCGTGGGTGATCAGCAGTATCTGTGAGCTGTGATGAGCTGGGGCGTTAGGAGATGACTAGCAGTTTGGTTCTCTCACTGTTTCATTGTCTTCCTAGAATAACATCTTGCAGTTGCCTCCTTCTGTCTATAATCTAACCTAGGATACTTTACAATCTCAAGAAACTCCACACTCAAGTGCGGGCCCATGTGGGTTCCCTGGCGTAATTCAAGATATCCTTTTATTTTAAAACAAGGAGAGCTTGTGTGCTGTTGGTGAAACTGGGCACTGGGTTGATAATCTTTAGCTTCAGCTAGGCACAATGCATGCTGTTTCTGTGACTGTTTTCCCTAAACATGGTACCCAAAGCCAGGCCCGTAGCATCTGCCCGGCTGGCTTGAGCAGAAACTTCTAGTCGTGCCAACTCCATACGACTTTCTCCTTTCCATATTTAAAATTTGTGGGGGAAAAAAAGCCCTGAATGTGCAATCTGACTCTTTTGTGAACTCTGATAGACCATGCTGTTGTAGACGATGATGAATTGGGAAAAGCATTACACTGGCACTTAACTGGGCAATGGCGGTGCCGTGGCAAGGAAGTTTGGCACCTGGGGCAAACCCGTCCTCACCCCACTCATAGATCCAGGGGGCACATGCCCCCTCCATGCTTGCCTGGGACTTCACGTGACAGCAGGATTTGCCGTCCTTTCGTTCCCGCCCTCACCCCAAATGAGCTGCTTGTGGCTCCGTCCCATACCCCACCCTGGCTGGCAGCACCTGCTGGTGCCCCTTTGCTTTGGCGCCCAGGGCAGTTGCCTTGCTACAGCACTGGCAATAGCTATGCTATGAAGTGAATGTTTTGTTAAATCACTAAATTAACATTATGGACCTAATTATAAATGAATTGCTACACAATATTCTTAAATTAAGCATATGCCTGATTTGTCTTGCAAATATGATTCTTATACTATGTACCTGGTGGGCAGTCAGAGGCATAGCAATGCAACTCCATGCCTGAGGTGGCCGTGCAATGCCTGGGGCAGTACTGGCTGCTGGGGTGCCTATTGCAGTAGCGTCATCAGCTACCACGGTGATTGTGTCCTTTTTTTGTACCCCACGCCTGGCAAAAGGGGGTGTCTGGGGCTCCTGCCTGACCTCTCAGTTACACCTCCCTGGACAGCGTTTGCCTCAAACAACCCATTCGGCCAACATCTGTGGATCTTGCTGAGCAAAGGCAGTTGAGGTCTCATGAAGATGGGTAGTTTGTGACACAGGGAAGGTGATGAAAGGTGACTTTCTAGAGCAAGATGATGCAGGATCTGGGCTTTGCAACCCAGGAACAGGAGCCCTACAAGTGGGCAAGCCAAGGGAGAAGGCACAGACTGAGCTGCATGCTGTATTATTTTTAATTTCTGCATCAATAAAAAGCAAACTCCAAGAAAGAGACGGGGTTTGGATTCCACATTGAATGGTATATGAACTGTATCTGGGGTCAGACTGAGAATGGCACATGCTCAAATAGCACAATTCAGTGAAAGGTGCGGAGAGAGACAGTTGTGACCAGGATTTAGAAAAGCACATAAGCTTTTTTCTGGATCATCTTTAAGTCCCATTTAAGCCCATGGAACTGAGGCATGCTTTGCTGAATTGGGGTCTGTGTACACAGCTGGCAGTACCTGCTCTAAACCTGCAGCTGTGTTAATTAAATGCTTAGATTAGCTATAAGTCTAATTTATGCCCCCCCAACACACCTATGCTTGACCAATTATCTACATACTGTATGCCTTATGTGTTGTTTTGCATCATCCTGTGCTACAGAATAGGAATTACCATCACAGCTGTAAACAGATAAACCATTTTCAAACTGACACATTTCATGAAATATGGACAGAGAATATTGATCCACCATACCAGTTAGATACAAGGAAATGTGAAACTAGCCAACTAGCCTCTGTAGAACTGTGAAATTGAAGATACCATGACCTTAATTGATTACCTTGGGTAATTAGACACACACTATCTCAACTCTTCAGGGGAAACCAATGGGAGTGCAGAAAGATGTTTAGAAATACCACAATCACTTCTCAGCCAGCCTGACATAATTTTCTTACTGCCTGCAGTGTTTTTAATCACAACAAAACCCTGGAAACTCTTTAGGATAAGCTGGCCGGTAACACATTGTGCTTTGTCAATTTTTGATGGACACTTCCACGTAGCTGAGTAATGTGGATGTCATTCTGTCGCTGTCTGCGGTGAAACTAAATTCATTCTAAGTTCCTCAGCTAAGTTCAGGAAAGGTATTCAACGTCTACTGGGAACATCTGACTGTTTGGTATTATTTTTCACAAATACCAAAATGCAAATTTTATGTAAAGTTTTATGAAAACTATGTAAACCACTTGACAGGACTGCACATACAAACCTGGAGAATTTTATAAGGAAATCTGATTTAATTTTGAAAGGAAGCAATCTTTCAGCCTCCTAACCCCCACCAGCATTACTTCTTTGTCCTCCCTAGGACAATAGCTGTTTAGGACTGTGACCCTGTAGGACGCTATATTTATATTACAAGAGGACTGAACAGAGACAAAACCATGAAGCATTGAATTGGAAATAAGATTAATTCTTTGTCTGTAGAAATAGAGGATATTATGAAAACAGACACTCTAACTAAGCATCTATTTTAGCAGATACTGAAGGCTGTGTATGTAAGGGGAGAAATTCAGCAGTAAAAATAGAACTGTACAGCTCAAATTATGTTCAGGTGGGAATTAGCTATCTTGTATGCTTTGAGCTCCCTTTATCCTTTGGGGGGTAGTTAAACCTAGGAAGTTTTAGGCATGTAGGACCTGTGATCTGAGTCGAGTTGAGGATCAAAGACTGAATCAGAAAAGCTTTCTGCACATTTTCCTTCAAGTCTTCTACCATCACAAGGTGTATTTGTAATAATTTTATAGCTACCGTCAAGCACGGTGGACATCAGATTGATAGCAGTACGTTATGAGTACTTGTATATTTTACACTATAATGTTTCATTAGTAATGATTAACAAAATCCTAACCCTGGACACTATATACCAAGGCCACTGTTCTTATTAATTTTTGTGGAGGGGAAAAATAATAAAGAAGTCAATAACTATAGAATAACTATAGAATTACTAGAAAAACTAGATACAGCTGCTGTGAACAGAGGAAAAAGAATGAAACTCAATACACACATTTTCAAGCCATTATGCCCGTTACAAAACAATAGCTGATCCTTGCCACTTGTGCCAGTGCCAATAGGGGTTGCTCTGGCAACAGACTGCAAAGCAAAAGGAAGAAGGAAAAAGCTGCCTAGTAAAATGTGATCCTCTAAGATGAAAAGCTTTAAGAGGGTCAGTTTTGGCATGCTGTTTACAGTCAAACACTCGAACACATGTACAAGTTTAAGGACTGATATATGTTACAGAACAGGTAATTCCCATTGGCTGAAAGAGGAGATATCCTTAGGAGAAGCCTTCCACTGGTTTTGGTGGGACTACTCGCTCACTCCCAGGTTAAGCACATACATAAACAGGAGTTCTAGTGGAGTTCCTTGAAAATAAGGCATAAGACTGATCCTATTTGAATATTTTCATTAATGGACTTGGAACAAAAAGTAGGATGATGCTAATGAACTTTGCTGATGACAAAGTTAGGAGATAACATCAGTGCAAAGGAAGATCAGGATAACATACAGGCAGAGTCAAAGGTCCATGACAACTGAAGAGTTAGAAACAGGATGCAATTTATTCAGGCAAAAGCACAAACTCATTCACTTGGGACCTGTCCACACATTCATTAATGCACTGTAGTTACTGCGCTTTAAGTTTAGTACCTGTATTACCAAGTACTAAATCAATGTGCAATAACTGGCACTACTGTGCAATAGCACCAGCATACACCTTTCAAGTGATGCTAATGCTCAGTAGACTAATACTACTGCGCATAGTGTATTAGCACAGCCTTTACCGTGATGCACTAATATGCAGTAGAATTAGTCTGCAAATTAATGTGAATTAAGCGTATCGCATAGCTGCATCCTTTAGAGACCAAATCAAGAATTTCTGTCATAAATTGGGAGCTTGCTAGTTAAAAAGGACAGATGGGAAAAGGCACAGGTATATTAGTCAGTCAATCCCAAGATGATGCTGAGCCACCCATAGGATGCAGCCGTGAAAAATAGGAAATGTGGTCACAGGATGCATCAGAATAATTTCCAAGAGATGAAGGTAAGAATGAATGCTACAAGGCACTGGTACAGCCTCACAATTCACAATTGCAGTCACCCATGTTTAAAATGGATTCATTCCAACTGGAACATGCCAAGGCGTGTGTCCACACATGCATTAACATGCTTTAGTTAATGTGCATTACATCTACTTCCTCTATTGTGAGGTACTAAGAAAATACATATTAGCCTGTCTTAATGCACATTAACTAAAGAGCATGGGCATTTGTACACATGTATGTGCCGCAGTGCCAGGAGCTTTTTAAAAGTGCCTGGTGCTGTGGCACATGCATTTGTATAAATGCTGAAATGCACGTCAGCACTGAGAAAATGGCTGTGGTGCACTTTTGAAATAAAACACGTTGAAAGTGTTTTAGTTCAAAAGTGCACTGCCACCATTTGCTGCATGCCGACACGCATTTTGCCATTTATACAAATGTATGCAATGCACCGCTGGACGCATCAGCTCATGTGCTCCACAGACTTGATTAATCCAGTCTGCTCCAATGCACTGGAAATCCAGCATGTCAGAGCAGACAAAGGTAAGTGTATGAATGCCCCATAGTTTTTAAAGGGATACTTAATGTGCATGGGAGTCTGTACACACCACGGGTTTTAATCCTCATTAAATTAAACAGGTTTATAAAGTTTAAACTTATTTATTTTGGAGTGTCGCATCAGTGTTTGCATGCACTAGATGCAATTAATTAAGCCTCATCTTCGGCTGGCACCACAGGAGAGCAGGATGGTCCAGTACGGGGCCCCCCACCCCATGCCCATGTCCATGCCCATGTCACTGGGAGCTGGCAAGCTGCATAAGAAAAAAAAAAGTGGAAGCAATTCAAAAGCAAAAGCGATTTAAAGGGGTGAACTACAAAAAAGTTGCAGCCATCTGGTGGACAAAGAGGCTCATTACACGTTTTTGAGTGCCTTTGTGTTTGCACGCAAGGAATCCATGGATGCAACTCTTTAATTCCCAGCAAGCCAAACTAAATTACATCTGAGGAGTTTTACTTTAATGCACAAGAATGACTTTTAAAGCATCCGGATATCCCACTCGTGCAAACAGACATGCAGTTGCAGCACACGAAAGGGCAAAAAATGTGGCGTGTACAAGGTACCCATTAGCCTATTTTAATGCACATTAATTAAATAGCATGGGTTTTTTGTGACACTTTAATGCGTATTAAAATAGGCTAATGAGCATTAAAGCACACAAGTAGATGTGCCTGGGGGCTACTAGAATGATTGCAGGAATGGAGAGACTGTTTTACAAGAGGACCAAAAAAGCTTGGCACATTTACTACAGGAGCACAAAGGCTGAGCAGGGATATGATTGCTCTCTATAAATACATCAGGGGGTAAACACCAGGGAGAGAAAATAGCTATTTAAGCTAAAGAACAATGTTGGCACAGGGACAAATGGGTATAAACTACTCATGAATAAATTTAGACTGGAAATTAGAAGAATGTTTACAGCAGTCATAACAGTGAGGTTCTGGAACAACCTTGCAGTAGTAAATGGGACAAACAGAACAAAATCTCATTTGTTTTTAAGACAGACCTTGATCCTTTTATGAAATGGGTTTTATGACATAGTTGCCTGTGATGGGGATAGGGGAAAGAAGCAGTAATGGGGATGGAAGAGGGAGAAAGCTATTGGGAAGTTTGGGAATGAAGAGAGGAAGGTATCTTCTATGCATTTTGGGGTCTAATGAGTATAAAACCTGGGATACAGGCAGCAGAGCAGATAGTGGTGAACGGTACCAGTAAGTTAGTAAAGTATCTCAAATTAGTCTCTGTGGCTGAGTCTACATGTACAATTAATGCGAAGCAATAAACTCTGGAGCAGTCTGAGCCAAAGTTAACTAGTCCCTGGTGCAGCATTTGCATGGGAGCCCATGATAGCAGCAATTTGAGCTGAGGTGGAACAGTTTATGCCAGCAGTTTATGCTCAGCCCTGCACTCTGGGCGATAGTTTTGGGTGGCAGAGGGACTGGCTGGGGCACAAGAGTGCTGAAAGCACAGAGCCATGTGGTTAGGCAGCAAGCAGGAGTCTGGCTCCCAGCTGGCTGGGTGGACCAGGCACAATTTACACCCATGGTCAGCATCTACACGCGTTTTATTGCAGAAAATTATCCCAGCATAAAATAGCACCGTCTCTGACAGTACTATTTTACTGCAGTGTAGATTAGTTTACTGTGGCCTAATTCCATTGCACATGTAGATGGTGATGCTTTACTCTGCAGCTAATTAGTCTACTCTGCAGAAAAAGCACATGTGTAGATGCAGCCTGTGAATTGTCCTTATTGTGAGAAGGGGGATTTGGCCCCAGGAACTTTCAAAAGGAGTGTGTTTGTAGTCAAACCAAGGGAACAAGCTTTTTAATTGGGATGAAATTTAGCAAATTAAAGGGGTAAGTGAGAAGGGAAAGATTGGACCTATGGACTGGCTCCCTGGGGGTGTTCCCCTCCCTTTGAAATGTGTGATGATCTGAGCTACAGAGAGGGCACGTCTACACGTGCCCCTGATTGTGCAGTTGGTATTGCACAGTCATTTAGTACTCACTTTAGCAAGTACTAAATGACTGAGTGATACCTGCTGATACTGAGCAGTCCCAGTGGCACATGGGTCATTTTTGACTCTACTATGCAGTAGTGGTGACATCATGGGTAGTGCCTGCTGATGCTACGTCGCCGTAGGACATTGCTTTGGTGATGTAGTGTCTCGTGTAGACATGCCCACTGTCTTCCCCAATGGCTGCTGTAGCAGATTTCTAACTGCTTATGTAAGGGACAGGTGTGTATTCACAAGGATCCCATGGGGGAAGCTAACTGTTGTCTTGCTTTAAAAGCAAATATGCTTTTGAGAACAGGGGCTAGAGTTTCATCCCTTATGCCTCTTGCGTCGTATCTTATTCTGTGAACATTAATTTTGAACAGGATGATCGTATTCAGTGTGAGACGGGTGGCAGAGCCTGGTTCTTTTTTGTCTGTTGCTTCCCAACCCAATACTGTTACTTCTTATCACTACTATAGTAATTAAGGGTCTTATTTTTTTTAAAACAGCCTCTGACATGGTCAGCAAATATATTCAAACACAACTCTGATATCCATGAACAGGAGGCAGACAAATAGACAAATAATCACCTAAGTCCCTGATCAGGGAAGCAGCAATAGCAGTATTAATATACAGGATGATTGGATGTAAGCTGGGCTTGTCTACCCATATTCTAAACTCATCACTGGAGCTTAGTTCCCTCTCCCACCAGTCAAGACATTCTGAGGACAGAGTTTTAAAGCTAGATTTACTCACAGCAGCAATAGTAGTAAGAAAGGATGCAGGAGGCAACCTGACCTGTGTAGAAAGTTTCCCAGTAACTCCAAAGACACGCATAGATCATGGTACTAAAATATAAATATGGAAGGACAAAGAAATGACCCGAGCAAAGGAATTCAATATCACAATGTGACAACTAGAAGTGAGTGGGGTGGTTTTTTTTTCAATCATGGCTGAGTCTGTTTTAGATTCTTGAACCTTCTGAGCCTTTTAAATGGAAAATGATGAGATACCTAAGGGTTAAGTTGAAAAAGGTTTGCACTACAGAATAATCAAAATGTGGACATCATCACCTACCAATGGAGGGATGAAGATTTTTTTTTTCTTTTCTAATTTTAATCATAGTATTTACTTCTTTTGCAATGATGGTCTTGGGAGTAAATTAAAAAATGATAGATACAATTGAAAAATGTGCATTCCAAAATACAGAGGGGAATTAAAGTAGCAATAAAACAATGATGAGGATACTTTACTTGAGAATTTTTAGTGATATAAAATTATAAGCTGGACTGTGGGACCAATTATAAAAATACTATACACACACACACATGCGTGTGCTGAGATATAGGGTAGATCATAAGAGAAGTATCAATACATGGCAATCAAGAATACATGATCCTGGGCTTTGTAGGACCAATAACATTTACTGGTGTTGTGCACTTTCAGCAGGTTTTTGGGAAGCTCTTTATATTATCTCCTAACAAATATCTTTATGCCTCCTGGTTAGCAACGTATTCTTTGAGAACGTTTATTGAAAACATTCAGAATATTCCAGTGGTGGCAAAGGAGAGCAGTGGCTTCAATGCGTACTCACTGAGAGACTCTTGTACTCTTTGGCTCTAGAGTTGGTAAAATTTTCCAGCTGGAAACTATTGCCCATCCTCTGCAAAACCCGATCATCATAATCTTCAAAAAAATAAAAATTGGGAGGGGTGGGGGGTCGATAGACGTATCAAAATTATGGGGGGGAGCCATAGCATGAGAATAGACAGTTTTTTCATGACCCTTACTAAAATGATTCTATTGGTTGTCTTTCCCTTAATTTGCTTGACCTGTGGCTAAGAAACCATGAGATTTTAGTCAATTAGTTCAGACAGACTAGTTCTTGCAGTTTATAGTAGTTGAGAATATGTATCTATTTCCGCCTTAATTAAAAAAATGAGTAAAGACACTGAAATGAGTTTTGTTACAGAATGACTGAATAAAACAATTGGTTTGACAGCAATCTGGTAATTTAATTATAGAAAATGCACTGCACACACTGCATGCACATAGGATATAAAGAGGAAAATGGAATCAGTAAATCATTGTACTCAATAAACAACAACAAGAAAAATTCTTAATTGTCCAGTTAGTACTGATGGGACCATAAAAAAGCTGTAAACAAGGTTTGATCCAGGCAGAGTGGTTTCAGTGCACGGAAATCTCTCTTAAAACTATAAAAATGCTATTGAAATGGCTTGGATACATTTAGTTATTTAGAACTGAAGGATTGTGAAGGCTGAAATTTTATGGACAAGAATATGGCAGCCAGTAAAGTTGCTGAAAGGGGAAGCTAGTGGTTTTTTTTTTTTTTAAGTGGAAATACTTTACTCTTCATCTTAGCTCAGCTGTTATTTAATAATCTGAGAAAGAAGAACAATCCTCAGAATAATATCTGCTTACACAGCTGAGAGGAACTGGTAAAGGATTTCCAACATGACAACCCGGTTGAGAGGCGTTTCACCATACAAAGTGTTAAAATATATATATTATTGCACTAGCACCTCCAGTAGACCATGGACTGCAGCCTGATTGCACAAAGTGCACTATAAATGCAGAACAAAAAGGCTTTCTCTGTCCAAATGAGTTCTGTTCTATATAGAAGACAGGAAACAACCCAAATGAATATGGGGAACCAAATGGAGAGAATGAGACAGTCCTGGTCAGAATGAAAAGCCAGCTGTCTGGCTTGTGTTGAGCTTTTTCCATTTATAAAGGTAGAAAATAGCCTTAAGGAAGGATTTGAAGGAGACAACCTCCTAAGTTGAAACCAATAATGAACAGCCAATACAACTGATGTCTAAATCTAGTTTCCTAGATACATGGGAAAATTCAAGTGTTGAACACCTAATAGCTCTCATTAGCAGGAATTTTCAAATTAGTTTGTTCCTCAGGTGCTGAATTTCCATAGAAGATAGATGGGAT
This sequence comes from Alligator sinensis, assembly GCF_000455745.1. Taxonomy (NCBI): domain Eukaryota; kingdom Metazoa; phylum Chordata; order Crocodylia; family Alligatoridae; genus Alligator; species Alligator sinensis. The sequence continues at coordinate 14,342 of NW_005842174.1, forward strand.
TTTGGTTCCTATTAACTATCTTGTGCCAGGTTTGTAAGAGGATTTAACCACAATTTAACCTCATATTACTCATATAGTCATGGCCCTGACCCCTTTCTTTATGGCTAAGCTCTAAGCATGGAGAATTTGTATACGGCCCAGCATATGTTCTGTCTTGCCCCAATTTTATCATGAGTAAGTTAGAAAAAAGGGCTTTACAATAGAAATGAACTTAAAGGTTAGGGCTGCTACAAAGAATGACATTGCCTACCTCCTCCAAAACATGGCTCTGACTAGGGTTTCCTCTGTCCTGGAGTTTCCTCTGCCCACGTCCATATAGGCGCTTCCCCTTGTTCAGTCACGGGTAAGTTCCCATGACAAAGAAAATCAACCAGAATCTTCCTGCTGGGTTTTGATACCTTTCTATTTGTAACATTCAAAATAATGTGGGCCCTAAGGCCCACACAGATAACAAGTAGCCCCTATTGTATGGGGGCTAGTGGGTGAATATTACAACAAAATTCTTGGGACAACTAATGAAAAAAAACAGAATAGGAGTGCTGTGTGGGTCAAAACATGAAAATAAGTGTGTCTGAAGGGGACAGCGAGCATAGCCCCCCAGGCTGCACCCACTGGTCCTCAAAGGCATCCCAAGAGCTGGTGGATGTCGCTCACTGGTGCTCTGCCCAGAAATGTGCACAGACAAGTGAGAGGAAAGTGGCCCTGCAGTCTCTGGGCAGTCTCTCGGCCAGATCCTCCTTCCTGGTCAGTACAGGGCCCACTTGGCCAGGGCCAGGAGGAGGTCCCGGGACTTGGTGGGGCCACGGATGGGGTGGCCAAAAACAAAAAGGTGGGGGGTGAAATTCAACCAAAACCTCAAGAGGAGGCTCTGGAGGTGGAGGGGCTGCAGCCTGGTGCACTCGAGGGTCATGTGTGCCAGAGTTTCCTTCTGCTCACAGAAGGGGCAGGAGACCAGGGTGTCTGTGAAGCTTGCCACATACACACCCGTGGCAATGGCTCCATGGAGGAGCTGCCAGCTGAGGTCCCCAGTGGCTTGTGGGATGAAGGTGGAGTACAGACTCAGCCACTGGGGTGCCCAGCCATGCCCTCGCCGAGCAGGTCCTGCCACTTATTGTCTGGGTAGGACACAAGGGGGGCATGATGGATAGCGCAGCGCACGAATGTATAGAGTGGCAGTGATGGACGGTGGAAAAGCGGACCGGTCTGGTGTCTGGTGTCCTCTAGTTGGCTCAGGTGGTGGGGCGGGGAGTGCCGTGAAGCCAGGCGGGGTGCCAGCCCCATGACAAACTCCGGTGGGCTGGAGGACACGGGGGGTCAGGGATCGCTGCCACGCAGGACCTGGTCAGCAAAGGCAAAGGTGTCAGGAGGCAGGGCAGATTTCACCTCCTGGACCAGATGGCAGGGGGTTTTGACACCTGATAACAGGTGTCATTTTGCCATCCCAAAACTCAATGTGGCATGGGCTACAACATACAATGCACTTACTGGGTTTACACACCATGAATTGGGATAAATATGCTTCTTCCGTTTTTGTACAAATGTTTATGGAAACAAGTGGTAAGCCTGGGCTTTGTTCCATCCTGAATACAGTGAACATGATTTGTATTGTGGTAGCACCATGGATCCCACTATACATCAGGACCTGCCTAGGCTAAGCCGCATACAACCCCAGCACAGTCTGTCCCTGCACCAAATCATTCATGGTCTACATCAGGTTGGAAGTCCTGTGCTGCTTCACTGTTCCAGGAAGGAAAGAAATCTCAGAGTACCCAGAGATGTGACAAAACACTTGCACATTGGGGGCTTTTGGGAATGATATTTGCAGAGCCATGTGTCTGGGATGGGGAGGTGTTACTCACGTGATTGAGGGAGACAGAGGAAGAGAGAGGTCTTAATTGCTTTAAGAAGCATTAGGTGCCCAAATTATACATTTTTTTTATTGCATATTATTTTCTGAGACCTGCACACACAGTTTAGCTGCAGCACATACATTTTTAGTTCACTTCTCCCTCTTTCATTCTTGCATATTTATCACATATGGTTCAGTTCTGGCTTCCATCCAGGCTTAGCAGACTCACTGATGGGATATAGCCATCAGGTGTGAGCCTGCAAGGCAGAGCACCTGCAGTCCTGAGCAGCTGAGGACCACATTTTTAAATTGGAGTGCCTGCACTTAGGCATCTACGTGGCTATATAGGTACCTACCCCAAAACAAAGTGTTTTAAAGTGAGTCACTTGATTGAACTTCAACAAGAGCTGTAAGGCCTCAGCATCTCTGGGGGAAAAAATCTCACCACAGGTTCCTACATGCAGAATTGGGGAGCTGAACATAGGTACCATTGGGAGTTCAAAGCCCTTAGCTCAGATATATGGATACTCCAATCTTAGCAGCTAAGTAAATAGGTAGTATAGGCCAAGTTCTAACCATGTGCTAAGACTCTCAAGGTCACACCTGCAGCTATGGACATCAATGAGAGTTTTGTCCTTGATATTAATGGGAACAGGATCAGGCCTTCAATGATATTCTCCCTGAAAAGTTATGGCGTGAAAAAAATATTGGTGACAAATACTGGTAATCATATTATTTGATTCAAAACCAAGACAATTGTGCATTAGTAGCCCAAAATGCACCTGAAACACATAATATTTTATTTAGCCTTTTCATTTTAAAATGGCTATGACTTTTTTATGTAGTAAAATAAAAATTACTCCCAGACTAAGAATGCATTACTGCCAAGTTTTGGCCTGTGTGGAGCCAGTCCCTGAAAAATCATGGTTTATAAGAAATACAGACACCCCCCCGCCTTAAATATATTAGTATAATATCAAAGAATTATTACCAAAAGTTACTTATTTGTTAGAACTAGTTATTTATTTCAGAAATGTTTCCTTTCTAGTGTCCCTTTTACAGTGAAATAATTTTGTATTCAGCAGCAACCTTCATGAATTCACTTGGTATTCATGTGAATGTCACATGTATTTCCACTGATTTTCCACTGCTGTTTAGGATTAGTTAATGGGCACTTAAAATAGAGTGTTACCCCTGTGGGAGTAAAATAGCTTCAATCTCAGCACACATGTTTCTGAGTCAAAGTATAAATGATGGCATTATATCAACTTCAGTTCAGTCAGTTGTTGGCTTTTCAGATAATGTGCCAACAGCCTCTTTAGGAAAAGGGGAAAAAGGCAAGTCTTTTATCAGGGGGCAAGGGTCACAACACATTTATATTATACAACTATATATTATATTATATATAATAAATGCTTATTTATCATACAACTATTATTAGCTATACACAGATGCTTTAAATCATGGAAGCTGTTTGATGCCAATGGAATTATGCTAATTTACGCCACCTGAGGATTTGACCCATGTTGTGATAATACATTTTATCCAACTGCTTTCCAATTGCGGTATCTTGTGTATAAACAGCCATCCCTTTGGGGAGGGGTACATATATTTCCCTTATGTTTTCCAAGTTGCTTACTGGTCAGAATAACGATGATGTTGCCAAGTGCATTAAAACAACACTGCTGAGGATTCCTATTTCACTTATGGCCTGGTGATTAATTCTTATGCCTTGAAATAGACTCTACTCAATGTGATGATGAATTTTTCCAGCTGATATAAAATTTGCTTACTAGAAAAGGACATGGATTTATACCACAATAAAACGTGCGAGGTCTGCTTTTTTTTTTATGAACATTATATGTAAGTGGTAACTGCTAGTTTGCCTCAAGCTTTCTACTCTTCTATTCCATGGCACAGCAGGAAATTAATGCAAGAGAAGAAACAATGCTACCAATACATTGTGTATGGAGCCCTTAAATAGGTCACCATGGAAAGGCCAGCACATTGCATCAATTTTACGCAGTAGTAGCTGGGATACTGTAACCAGGCCCCAAGCAACCTTCTAATGCGAAGTTCAAATTCCTGAAGGAGTATGGCTGTGCATTCTGGTCCTAAGACTCAGTCTTTACACAATGGGAAAGATTAGAGGATCCATGGGGCAGTAGATATTGCTCACTCCTTGCCTTCCATCTTTCCTAGTGAGGTCAGAGGGGAGCATGTCCATTTTACTCCTCCACCATACTTGACACGGCATAATACCAGCATGGGGGAAAAGAGAAGGATTTGTACCTTATTTTCTATTCCAAAGGAATTAGATCACAGATAATGACAGCAAGTCATTACTTTCCTCCAAAGCCTGCAGCAAAGCAACACAACAAGGTAGATTTTGTTCCTTCTCCTTCTGGAGGGAAGGGAAGGTTTGAACTCTTTAACTATGCCATTTCATTTGAGGAAGGACACCATGAGGCACATGTGGCCAGAGGACTTGGCTTTGACCCTACACAGTGCAGTGCTATACACCCACTCTACGCTTCTGAATTTTCCCTTGACGTGTAAGGTCTGAAGTTGTTACTCTGATCTCAGTATAACTCCATAGATTTCCCTGGCATTGCTGTTGAGGGTCACTGGTGTGAATGAGATCAGGGATTGGGTTTCTGTAGAGTTTCACACTCTCTCAAGGAATTTGGGATACAAATTCCCATTAAAATTAATAGGAATTAGGCATCATCCTCTGAATTCCTGATGTAGCTATCAAATCTTAGTTCTAATACTTAGGATGCATCTACATGAGATGTTTATCGTGTAGTAGTCTAATAACACTGCACAGTATTGTGCCAGTCAAAAATCACTGCTGATACAGTGTTGTGCAGTGTTATTAGGCTACTGCACAGTAAGTGTAAAAAACCAAAACCTGTGTGTCACTGCTATTACGCAGTAGCACAAGTTACTGCATATCAAATTAGTACTTGGTCAATCAAGGACTAAACTTAATGCGCGGTAACTAGGGCGCATTAATAAACATGTAGACACATCCTCTGCATCTTTCCGCTAAAATGTAATATAGCGCTCACCAAGACAATGGCTGCATCTGTATTTGCACTGATCTTTCTTTTTTCTTTTCCCTAAATACCTTGGGTCAGTTCTACTCCCAGAGTTCATTTCAGATCACAACCCATTTAAGCTGACTCTGGTATTTCTTCTAATAGAGCAGCCTGGGGGATGTCATAGTCTCAGTGTTTTGTTACCAGGATCTTGTCATCAGTTTACACCTTTGATAGATGAAACCATGGAGAATTGTAATATTATTCATATTCACACCCCTGAGAGATACAAACTGCAAATTGAGACGGGAAACTTTGAAAGCTCTCCCAAGAGGCAGAATCATTTCTTTCTGCTGCTGATTATAAAGAAGAATGGCTGGCAGATGTTAATATTGGCAGTTACTCTCTGACAAATTTTCTCTAGGTACGGCTAATCAATTGTTGCTGCACGGAATGAGAAATGGAGCTTGAATATTCAGATGTCTAGACATGTAAATACATTACCTTTATAAATAGATTTTATTTAAATAATTAATACAAATGAAAAAATAAACATTAAAAAATAGATAAACCAGATGTGTCAGCTGAAGATTCATGGGCCATTTGGAGGATGGATAGCAAAAAGTATCCATAGATTAGGAAACTGCAGTTACTTGTTCAATTATCACCCAAGGACTTATAAAAAAAGTATTGCCCTCTGGACAAACCTGGACCTGAACTAGACCATAAGTATGGTCTATAGGTCAGGATCATTTGCAGCAGAAATGCTTATAGAAGAAGAAATTACTTCACTGTAAATAAGGATGACTGAATTTAGCCCTACAGCATCCTGGTAATATAGATGCTTGCTTTCTGCATAGTCTGGAAAACTCTCCTTCACATGCCTTTTATTCATGGGACTAATCCCATTGACCCAATAGGAAAATTGGTAGCTTCGGGCATTTTGGAGCTGATCAGCAAAAGTGTTCCCATAATTGTGACATGAGGATTTAATTCATTAAGGTACTAACATACCTATTCCCTTGTGACTGAGTATATTTCTCTGGAGGAGAAAGATGAATTTTCCCCTCTAGAGATTAGCTTCCTCATTACAGTGACCATTCCCAGATGTGTAATTAAACAGCCTTCATCAGCATATGGGAGAAGCTTATAATATCTCCCTGCCTTTCCTGCCAACATGCCCTGATTCATGGTATTTACGCACAAATCAGATCAAATTTCAGTAATTGATTATGACAGCCCCTGGTGGACTGCCAGATAGCGATCATATTATCTCCAGGTAACCCTGAAGATACTACCTGCCTTAGCAGTGGATAGCTATCTGCTCACTTAGCTACATTTAATTTGATGAACCTTATTATTTCTCATTCAATCCACTGTGCAAGTGATTGAGCATATATGGTGAACGTATAATGAAAGCAACATATCTACATGGCTCGTGAGCATTTTCTATTATGCATTATGATTCATAGTTAAATACTGACCTAAAAGAAAATTCTCTCCATGGAGACTATTTAGCATGTTTCTATATTTTATAAAAGGCAATGGATCAAAAAGGAAAGTATGAAGCAGCAATGTGCACTTAACGACCTGTTCCAAGGAGTAAATTATGGCTGGAATTGTCAGGGTATTAAACTTAGCAGAGCAGAGCTTAAGCAACAGGGATGGAAGTTTTCAAAATATAGTTCATTCTTTTACAGTGACACAATAGTAAAATAAAGTAACCTCTGACAATATGATTTATTGAAGAAATTAAACAAAAGATGTTGGAGCCACTGTGTACCAAAGTTATTTCTCTGTTCTATTACTTTTAATGAATAGCCAAGATCAGTGAATATATTCAGTGAGATAAGGCTCAGTGCATTTCTGATAAGGGGAAAAAAAGGTAAAAAAGAAAAGTTGCATCAATTTTTCATTCAGAGCTTTATTTACTAGGGCCATAAAAAAAAAACCGAAAAAAAACCACCTCCTATTTTCTTTCTCTGGCCCTCTTATTCAGTTAAAAGCAGGGCCTGATTGGAAAATACATTTACATGATAACATTTTAGGAAAAGGTCAGCTTGAAATTAGAAAATGTCTCCAGGAATCCATATGTTTGCATGGTATTTTTTTTTCTTTTCATGGAGAAGTAATGAGACTGTAATGAAATCGTGGCTGTGGTTCATTGTAAGTAGCTAAGAGGGGCATTTGAGGGGGGATTTTGCTTGGATGATGAGCTATAGGTTAATCAAAAACACGGCTGTTGTTTTCATTAGTACCTCAGGGTTCAGCCTTCAACAAGTGAGTGCGCCTGAGTAAATAGCTTTGCTTTCCTGAAACTCTGCGGCAGCCCAGAGAGGTTGAGGATCAGAATGCATCGCCTCAGCTTGTTTTGCAAGTTCATAGCAGCCAAGTAGCTTTCCCCGTGGTGGCTACTCCCCTTGGTCGCATCTACTGCAGCGGCTTTGGTCTACATCATTCTCTGCTTGTAGATCTTCTTGAAAAAGGAACGCTCCCATCTCTCATTACACTTTTGTCCATGCTGTTCTGCTGTGGAAATTGGATGGAGCTGGTTTCTAAAGATTTGCAAAAATACTTAGTTCCCATTGTGCTTACACAGGGCATTTTGAGAGCTGTCCCAGAGGTATTCATGATGAAGTTTACGCACCATAGAAGACTCCACGAAGCAAATGGCATTATCTTTTATAGGCCAACCTTCAAGAGATTTTAGTGGAAAGAACAGGAAGCATTATTTTAAAGAAGAAACATATTTGGGTTGGTTTAAGTTTTCAAAAGATCTAAATTCTATTTGGAGATTGACATGGCCCTATTCTGATATGAGAACGCAACTGAGTTTTTACCCTTTTCAACCTCCTTCCTCTAAAAGCCTGCTGCTAAGTTCTAGGAAATCATGCTTACAACGGCTGCACGTAGCAACGAGGGTCCATACTCCAGGCAACACTTAGGACAGTACTCTTAGGGTGCCTATAGACATTCAGGACCCTGCTCTAACTGATGGCGCTTTACGTAAAGCGCCATGAGCGAGACCCACCCCCCACCCAACAGACAGTTACCTGTTGGGCTGGGGTGAGGCTGGAGACTTCCTGCACTGGCCCTGGTCAGCAGGCAGGGGCACTCCAGCACCCTCTAAGGAGGCTGCTGAACTGCCCCTCTCCCCAGCCCTGCCCCCCCCCCCCCCCCCCCCGGGGGGCGCGCGTCAGAGGAGGGGGGGGA
>NW_005842174.1:22478-54387 GCF_000455745.1 Alligator sinensis
CCCCCCCCCAGCTGCGGGGCTGTCAGTCAGGGAAGGGGAGGAAAAGTGGCAGCATGGAGCTGCTGGCCGCTTTGAATGGAGAGAGCTGGGGAGTGCAGTGGGGTTGAACAGAGCCCCCTTACCTCATGGGTCTGGCCAGGCCCCCCCAATACCCTAGCTGGGGTAGCTGGGGGGGCCCCCATGATGCATGGGGGGTTCCCTTCCTCCACTGGTGAGACACAGTGGGTGCATGGACACCCCCTGAGATTGGCAGTGCACCCCATCAAAGAAGCACCACCAGTGCTGCCGGCGGTGCCTGTGGGCAGTTGCCGCTTGCCACCCCCCCTTGCCACTGACACCACTGGCTGCATCTGTGGGGAATTGCTGACCGATGGGCGGCACTTGCCCCCCATGGCTGCCTGTGGGAGCTCCCCACTCGCCGCTGTCACACCCCCACCACTGCCGCCACCTCTGCCTCCTGTGGGCAATTGCCGTACCTCCCCAGCCTCTGGAGGCATGTGTTGTTCATGCCTTCTCCCATCCGCCACCCAGGTCGCTTGACACTGAGCTGCTGGATGATTTGAATGACCAGAGATGGAGGGAGGGTGGGGGAATGGAGCCCCCTCACCTCATGGGCTCATCCCAGCTCCCCCTTCTACCCCAGCCAGGATAGTCGAGGGGGCTCCATTCCACCCCACCCCCTTTCTCCCACAGCTCTGCCATTCAAAGGAGCCAGCAGCTCCATGCTGGCTGCTGTCTCCTCCTTCCTGCTCCCCGACTTACAGCTGGTGCAAGCATCTGCCCAGTCATGCGGAGAGGAAAAATGTATCCCTGGAAGGAATTAAAGTTCCCTAAGGGTCTCTGCTTTAGAGCACCTAAATTTAATACCTCATTTTTTGCACAATTGGCCATTTTAAAACCACTCTGCAGCTGTGCACGTGTGTTACCTCATAGCTGTACAGCGCTTTTGGGGTCCTGATAGTGCAAAAAAATGTAACTTGTGTAAGCACCCTTAAGCACTGACTATTATTTTACCCTGGCATAAACCCTGGAAACTGCTAGCCCTCTTAAGAATATCACATCTAATTTTCTCAGCCAAATGTCCATTTACCAGTTGTTATTCAGCTGCATACTATTCAGCTTAACATTACTTGAAATTTAAGCTTTAATTAAAGAAGCTATTGTCCAAATTGTGTAACTTTTCCCCACTTGCAAGTTTTTGCCATGACAAGTCAGAGCTCTACACAAGAATTGTCCAGATTTCTTCTTGTTTCTTTTTGAACAGCTTGGGTCAAAACCCGATAAGAAAGCTCCCAGCTGAGAAATACATTTTATACAAATGCCTTTAACAAAAAATACATTTATATTTTTAAAACAAGAGTTGTGATGGTCTCCACCAATTTGATAGTAAATGAAATAACACATTTGTTGCCATATAATTTCTCAAGGCTTTTGTACAGTATTCACACCAATAGTCACTGTTTAACTGATACACACGATTAGAAACTATATGAGATCTAAGTATTAGTTTTGTCAATTTTTAACAATTATATATTATTATCTATCAATCTGATTAGTAAATATAGTAGCAACAACAATTCCAGTGATACAATAAATAAATCCCAATAAAGGATTTGAACCTTGTTGTGCTAGGTACTGTACATACATATAAAGAAAAGATGGTCCCTTCACTAGGCAAGGGCAAGACATTATGGTGAGTGTAATTAGCAGCAAAGACGGCACACCAGCTGCACACTCACTATCAAGTGTTTTATAGGTATCCTGGTAGAGGCAAGTTATAGAAGAGATTTAGAGGAGGATAATGTGACAGCTCTGCAGATTTTAATATGATCACCTTCCAGGCCTGGGGAACAGCAAGATGGTGTTTGTAGGAAAGTGTGATTAATGGGCTACATAGGCTGGCATTGTTGTTGAAGTGGAGGCAGGTGTTGATGCTAACATATAAGAGCTGAATAGAGAGTTTAATATTAATCTTTCAAACAGCCTCCTAAATGTATGCAGAACCTCACAAGGTATAGATTAATATGTCGTCTTTACTCCAAAGAGTTTGCAGTCTAAAGGTATGGCTCCTGCCTCCAATGGACGTCAACAGCACAGCCCCTGTTGCTTCAAAACCCTAGAAAGAAAGATGAGGTATAGAATTAAAGGCAATTATTAAAAGAGGGGGAAAAAGAGTGGCATACAGAGCATTCTTCAAGCCAATAGCTTTTCAGAAAGTATTTGACAGAAAACAAAGAGTCTGTGGTGGATGGATGTGAAATAGGCCAGTGCAAAGGAAGGATTGGGGGGAAATGGTGTGAGAATTTAGAAATCAAGTCAAAGAAACCTTTCAAAGAACCGTAGAGAACATGGCAACCATCTCCCATTGAATCTCAATGGGAGCTGGGCACCTAACGGGTTAAATCCCAGCCTTAAGAATAAGGAACCTAGAGGGCTCAACCGTGACTGAAAATCATCAGAAGATAATACGCGATTAGGCGGAAGGCAGAGCAGGGTGGCATCTTGTGGATTGACTTGTTCAGAGAAGCATGAGCAATCGATTAGTCTGACTGCTTTGCTTACAAGTAAATTCCAACACATTTGACGGGCTAGTAGTGGATTACGTGCTGGACTCGGGGCTCAAGAAACTTGAGCCACAGGCTGTGACTGCATACAAGTCACTTCATCGAGACCGTGCCTCGGTTCCCCAGCTGCCTCCCTGTTTCTGAAGGCTGTTGTGAGGGTAAAATCCATTACCGATTGTGAAGTAAATAGTCATTATGGTGATGAGTCCTGTATGCATAAATGGACACGCAGAACGGTAAAATAGGCCAATGTAATGACATGTTCACAGTTCAGAATGATTCATTCCAGTGGGGGGAAAAAAATCATCTTATTTTATTTCCTCCTATTCATTTAGCAAAATGTATTTTTCCCTCAGCGCAGCAGTTTCCAATTTTGCCTTAGATAACATTGTTTTCACATACCACAAACGCTGAAGCAGTTCTGCATTATGGTAAGCGTCTAACCAATTTTCCAGTCTGGCCACTGCAATTGTCACAACTGCATTAAAAGGTAGGAGCATGCATTTCACATGATTCACTTACTGCGATTCTTGGCTGATAGAAATAATTGAAAACAACAGGAAATACAAGAGAATGGCTGCCAACTACTTCTGTTTGTCTGTTATGAAAGGACTCCCCATTTTGTTTGCAAATGGATGTGTGCAAACAGCTTTGATGCCAAATGGAAAAGATTGTTGAGAAGATCAAAGAACAACTGTTTCATTATATTTATTTACTGATTATGATCTTGAAACATGCAACACAGAGAGCATGCTCATCCAAGTATACACATGTAATGCTCGCATCAATCTCAAGAAACAAGCAATGAGAGAAACAGCAGGCAGGAGCTTGGAGAATTTGAATTTTATATGGAGCTGCTGTATATAGTGCAAGAAGCTTATAGGAACATAAGGCACCAGTTATGATCATACTAATCTAGTAGTGCAAGAGTGATGTTGTTGCCGTGATGGTGCAGAAAGTATGTGGGAGGCAAGGATTTCTTAGGGTGATAGCTTTTGTTGGATCAACTGCACAGTTGGGATAGAGGTAGACAAGCTTAGACAGGCGCCACTGGGACCTGATGAAGAATTGGTTGGTCCAATAAAAGAGATCACCCCCAGAAATCCTTGCCTTGAGTTAATCTGACGTAGACACTTCAACTCTAATCAACAAGCACAACTTCAAGGTTTAGTTCTTTGCCGTGTATCCAAGTACCTCTCCAGATTTGCATGCACATCTAATTTGTTACATAACAACTGACATGTAACTTAGCCTCTCTGAATCCTGGCTCTCCCACCTGTGCAATGAAGATCATGATAGTTATCTGTTTATAGCTAAATTAAACTTTAAAATTATATAAAAATAAAGAACATTATTAAATGTCAGTCTGATGGGCATCTTGTGTTAGCATAACCTTGAGGGACTTAAACTTTATCTTTGAGTTAATTAAAAACATTGATTTCTTGAAAGAATTTGCTGAGTGTTTTAGGGTTGGAAAAAGGTACATTCCTTTCCCTAGTCAGAGTGTTAAGCTTACATTGGAGGTCTAAATAACCTGTCACATGCAGTCAAAAGTAAGAATGGTACATAAGGCCTTTTCACTCCCAGCTTGGTGATACGGTCCAAATCCAAAGACCAATGCAGTCAAGAGTCCTTAACTGGTTTTGGATTGTTAATCATTACAGCCACGTGGCCAGTGATCTCTGCCCCTGGTTCTTTCAGAATGAACAAATGATGTCTTTTTATACGTGTCATTATGCAGGGACATTCGGCTCAACTCACATTTTCACCAAAATGATTCCCACCAGTTTCATCCTATTCTGCCCAACAGCTACAATATCCCATTCTTAATTCTGTGCAATGTCACAAATGAAAATGAGTTGAGTGAAGGTGATTTGGATCTCCCCTCCCCTGTCCCCATCACAAAGTCCTCTCATGGGCCAATATAAATCTATGAATCCTAGCATCTATGAAATGGCCACTCAATGCAATATGACCACATCCTCCAACTGTTTTCAATTTGTTTTCAAGATTCAAATGGGCTGTCCTAAATAGAGATGTTTTTCTAAACAGGGGTCTAAAATGGTCTATAGGGACATACAAAACATACACAAAACAGCCCCTTATCCAGTTCTTAGGGCTGAATATTGATAAGAGGGTAGTTTGTGTTTTCGGACAGTACTGGGATGGTACATTTTCTGTGTTCCCAAGCTCTACACTATAGAAAACAGACAGGTTCGATCCTTTTCATTGATAAACTCTAAAATTCACAACTGAAAACTGAAGATGAAGGGGTGGCACCCTGGCCTCATGGACATTGCTTGGAAACACTCATGGTGATTTCCACAGGTCCAGAATTTCATTGTATATGTTTCCCGTACTGTATATAAAATTACCTAATCATCTATCCAGGTGCAGATGAGTACACTTAGCATCACTAGGGTGTAGCACATCTCTGAGAAGATGAGTAACAGGAAAAACTAAGATTCATTATTCTAGGGTGGCGGGGGGAAGCAAAACAGATTCCCCTGTCCATAAATTTAAAGATAATCTGTTTCGGTTTTTCTGGTTCTCTGTATCTAACAATGAATTTCCATTTTGTTTACAAATGGGAATTACATCTTATATTTCATGGACAAAACAGCAGCTAATTTAAAACAATCTTGCACCAAGGGACATCAGTACAATTTATGGATGTTTTTTAATGCTAGGGCATCTTGCTGTTGGAAGACACTATTAAAATCTAAATCTTGGCTAACAGTTTTTCTGACAAGAGTTCTGCTCTGAAAGAATGAGATCCGAATGCAGGCTTGTTTGCCAGCCTGATCTGGGGACTGATTATATTAGCACAGGCTGCTCAACACCCTCCCTCATCCCCACCAAAACAGACATAATGATTTCTTTTTATAATAAATCAGAAACTCTCGCTGCTATTGATCCAGAACTCCCACTACCATCAGTGGAAGTGGCTGTGCATCATGGACTGTGCATTGCATGTATTTGAAAAGAACAAGAGCCAAATAATTAAACAGCCAAAAACTATATTAAAGTTACATTGAGTATCTGATTTAAACCTATATGAGCTATAAAATTAAAAGCAAAGCTAAAATTCCAGGCCGATATTCCAGATTTCATATACACTATTGTAATAGTTAAGGACAAATGCTACCCTTTAATTAGCCCTAATTTTACATTGCAAGCTGTGAGAGTGACAACCCCTGCAAATTACTTTCTTAAGGGGATAGAGAACCCTCTGATGAGAGGAAAAATGCAAAAGGACAAGGAACAGTTATCTGGGGTATTACCCCTACTAACCACTGAAATAATAAGGGCTTTATTTTGCTCCCAATGAACTAAAAAGCAGATTCTATTGGTTCAACAGGGGCAAATATAGTGCCTAGTGTCTGATTCAGCGCCAGCTGAAACTGGGGACTTCAGTGTATGGGAGCAAACCCTACTGGCTAGCAGAATGATTTGAAGGACACTCAGTTAGTGGGAGCACATGGATGCTCCTGTCCCTTCATCCCTGTCTAGGGAGCATTCTAACCCATCCAGTTTTGTGATTGACTTGGTTTCTTTTTTGTAGAAGAATTTTTATATTTTTAAGGCTCCCTCTACACACTACAGTTGTGACAATGAACTGAGACGAGCTACACATGACAAGTACCTATCACACCATAAAAGGTCCAACCAGCTATAAAAGTTAGACCTTGAAAATGTGTATTAACTTTATAGCTGGGGGCAGTTGCGGCAGCTGTGGATGCTGGGTCCCAACAGTGCCCCGCGGTGCCAGGACCCTGGGTCCTGTAGCTGTAGATGCTTGGTCCCAGCAGCCGCAGGGCACGGCTGCAATCTCTCAGCTCCGGGGTACATGTCGGGTGCAGCAGCTGGTCTTCCAGCCCCGGGAGTGTGTGACGTGTCCCTGCAGCTGGGAGCCTCCCCAGGTGAAGGGGGGTCCCAGCTGCGGGAGTTTTCTTCTTGCTAGTGTAGGGGGAGCCCACAGTCCCAGATGTGGAAAGGCAGGAGGTAAAGTTGCATGGCTTATGCATGCGATCCCATGGTGCTTTTAGCTGCATGTGTAGGGGCCCTAAGAGATTTTGCAGCAAACATGTGAGATATTATGGACTACAACATAAATACAGCACTGTGGAGCAGTTCAGATGGCCATTATTTGCTCACTAGTTTACTGGGTCTCCTTCACACCACTCATGAGCACCATAGAAATGTACTGTAGTTCAGCAGTGTTTTAAATGCTCATTTAATTAGAGTAGCAGGGTACCTTAGCAAGCCCAATTAACATGCATTTATGTATTTTTCCCCACACACACGTTTGTCCAGTTTACCAGAATAGCTATCATCCATCACATGTTTCTAAATGAAATACATTAGCAAATGTGCACAAAATGTGCTCCAGATAAAATGACGCTCAGATGCACGTAGCTGCTTCTTTTCACTTGTTGCTTATCTCCTATTAGACCACACATGTATAACCTTACCTATATGCTCTGATCACTGTGCCGCCTTCCATCTCTGCTGCAACATTATTAAAGTGATGCTTTCTTGTTGCTATACACCAATTACCTCCGTCTGCCCAATCTGCAGATTGCTAAATGAAGAGTTCTTCCAGGCATAAGGAAAATCGTGGGAAATGCAAATAATTCAACATACATTCAGTCAAGGTAATGCAGGTAGGCATTTTGTACGGGGTGCCTCAAACCAGCTACCAGCAAAAGTGTTTTACCACAGAGGACCTCACTGCTCAACAACAGACTCAGAAGATTAGGAGTCCTGAGGCTTTCAACAACCTTTCATTGCGCACTCTCTTTTCCTCCATGTAATTACATGCTCCAGCAGCCACAATCACAGTGACTGCAAAGACAAGCAGCTTCCTTCAGGGTTATACTACCCTGTATCTGGGTTCTAATAAAGGCAAAAGCACCAAGCACCTTTCCTGTTATGATGGATCTCTTATTTTCCATGCACAGCTAGCAAGAAGAACAAACACCCAACATTGCTCCTGGTCTCCAGAAGAGGACTGAAAACACAAAACCAAATACAGTTCTTTCTCATATTATGCATAGACCCCTCCGCCCCAGTACATTATCTCAAGGAAGCCCTATACCAGCTGGTTCAAACTCTGTAAGGCGCATTAATAGAGAGAGCAGGGCCACAAATGAAAATTTACGATTAAATGCTATAAGCTGGCAAATGATTTAAAAGTGCTTATCATCCAGTGGAGGGCAGATGTACATAGACACACTAAACCAATTCTTAACATTGCTGCTGGTACAGGCAGAGTAGTATCTTATCTTGTGACTTGTCCCACTGAAATCAATGGACAATTTTGCAGGGTAAAGTCCTACGTGATGTATAAGAGTCCATTGAGTGCTTCACAGTTGGTTAATAGGTAATGCGTACAGAAATTAACTGAAATTTGCAGAACTCAGACAAGTATCATATAATAGCTTGATTGTTTAAACACGTGCATTTCCAACACATGCGCCAGGCGCTTTTAATTAGGGGGCTCCGCTGAGAAAATGGTAGCGGGGCGCTTTAAACTAAAGCACATTGAAGATCAGCACATCTGCGCTGGACTGTTGATACATGTGATGTGTGAAGCTGCCGGTGCGCATCAATTTATGTGCTTAAGCAGACTCCATTAATTGAATCTGCTCCAACCCGCTGCATTTCCAGTATGTCAGAGCAGGCTCCCCGCATGGGTGTAAGTGGCCCTTGGAAGCATGTTTTTGGAATCAAGAAATAACCAAATCTATTAACACATTGGCATTTCTTTAAAAACTTATTTTTTGTAGATAAAATCACAAAATCCCTATCTCTGTAATATAATGAAGCATGAAATAATGTTCCAAGGTGAAATGCATGCCATGAAAAGACTTTTGATGGTCATGAATTAACTGTTAAAGCTAAAAGGTACAATATCAGAAGTAGGCATTTTCATCATTCAATCACTCAACAGGTTTGCCAGTCAGTATTTTTCTTGTTTTTAAAAATGTACAAGGGTTCCACGTCAACACTGAGAGATCAAGAATAAAGTGGCTCTTTTACTAATTTCTTTGTCTCAAAGACGTCACCAAGCAGTAAACAAAAATTATACACTTTAGACTGAACTCAACATACAAGCACATCCTTCCCTGCCAGCCATCTATAACAAATGGCTAATTTGAATTTGTGAATTACCTGTTTCTAAACTCAGATTTATCAACATACTCCTATTTACCAGCTCTATCTTGCACAGGACTTCTGTTGTTGAACATACGTAAAAGAAATTATTAGCACCTAAACTCTTGATTTTTACTTCACATATGGCATGTTTATCAATGGTTTTGCCAGCAGATTTTTACACACAGTGATTTTTCCCAAACTGTTTCTTTCCCCTTCACTATTAATAGCTTTCCTCTAATAGAGACTTCTGCTGTTTATAAATACATAGTGAAAAATGCTCTCTATGCATGTTATTGTGTTGATCAAGCTCCTGCTTAAACTGTCTCCCTCAGCATGGAAGCTGTCCCACCAGCCACAGGTAATGACTGGTTAAAGCTGGAAAAAAAAAGTCAGGGGGGAGGGAAATGAATAAACCATTAATAAAGCTGTGCAAAAAGTTCTTAAAATGTATTTTCCCAGCGTTCCCTTCCGCAGGTTCATTTTAGACTGCATTGTCCCAGATTGGATTGTTAGACTGGATTGCCATAGTTCCCATGCCCATGATACTCCCAGACACTTTATCTGTGACTTCTGATGATCAAGATGACCAGCATTGTCTCATCATTTCCTTGTGCTTTTTTCATCTTTTGGTTGTATCAATTGGTTGTTCTTAGCCTGCAAGCTCTACAAATCAGGGACCACGGCTTTGTTGCGTGTTTGTACAGTGCCTATCCCAACCTCTAGGAGAGGGTCCAGAGCTTTGGGCCCAGGTAAATGAATGCTGCACGACAGCTAGTTACTAGGGCTGTGTGAAGCTTTGGTTGCTGATTCAATATGGAAGGGATTCAGCCCAATTCAGCGGCCAACTCTCTGAATCCAAATCAAATCAAGTACTCCCGGTCCACTTCCTAGTCCACTGCTGAGTACGCGGGGGACCCCCCCATGCCCCACCGGCTCGGCCATCAGCCATGGAGGGACCCTGGGTGCCCCCCCAGACCCAAAAGGCACCAGTTGCCAAGCCAGGGGGTGATGGGAGGTTACCCCATGTGCTCCGTGGTGGACCTGGCAATGGACCAGAACTGCTTCTGGTCCACTGCTGGGTCCACCAACGAGCACGCTGGGGACCCCCTCCCACTCCGGTGGGATGCTTTATCTATCCCACCATCTCAGCATTCACGAGCCGCTTGGCACCTTGAGGGATGTAGAAAAAACATTTAAAGCTTTGTCTATGTCCAAATCATCGAATCTCTCCAAATCGATTCGGAGGGTTCCGATTCGATTCAGACAGATTAAAGGGTCTCCTGATTTCATTTGGATTCGGAGATTCAGCCGCTGAATCTCTGCTCTGTTGAATCAGTGACTGAAGCGTAGCACAGCCCTAATTATTAGCCCCCCTGGGAAATAGACCATTCAAATGCATTGCAGATGAGAATCTTTGAGTTACAACGTTTTCTGTGGGGAGTAGGTAGGGCACTGTGCTCTTTGTGCAGTACTGTCCCTGAAGTTACAGATTTTTCCTCTGACTTTTAATATCAATAAGCCCCCAAAACAAGCGGAATTTTAGTCCATATGTCTGGTTCACTATAATGTTGCAAGAATCAAGAACTTCTTACTGAGCCTTTTTGAATTGTAGGCTTTAGCAAAAAATTAATTCAGGCAAATTGAATGTTATTTGTCTGGGAAGAGAGGTGCTGTAATATGTTTTACTTAGCTTTAGAATTATTCCATGGTAAGAGATTTTTTTTTTATGAGTTCTTCTTACAAGCATGTAATGTTGGATCTGTGGAACTATACTACAGAAAAAAAGGCTCATTAACATTTTTTTTAAAAGTGTCCAAACTTATATGTACTTCTTTGGGTCACTTCCCCAATACATAAATGATTAGTTGCCACTACAATCAAATATACATCAACAGCAAACCAATGTACTCTATAAAGGTTTCTAGGTAATGCAATCTTTGAGGCTGTGCTTAAAACTATGAATTTATTTTTTTTCCTTTTTGTTTACAACTCTCAAGAGTTTAAAATGGCAAAGGTACTTGCAAAGTATAAAAAAATCCCAGGTCTCTCTAGTTGGTATTATGTTCATCCATCCAGTCATTCCCAATGTAAGTCAGTGAGAGAATCAGATCTATCACTATATGTTAAAAATTCCACTTCCATTTATCCCCATATGCCAAAGTCTAGACCCTACTTGGTTTCAGATGCAAAAACAACTTTAAGAGTTAGTTTGTTGCTTGGAGCCCAGCACAAGAGGTGATGGAGAACTGTACTGGCCCCGGGAATGCTCTAGCAAAAGGAACTGCAGCCTGATAGGGAATAATTCTTAAATTAGTTGCTCCTTTTCTCTGGAGAAAGCATATTTGCTTCATATTTTTGGCAGTGATCCCAGAAGTACTTCTGGTCCACTTCCAGGTCTGCCAGGGAGCATGTTGGGGAGCCCCCCCATGCCTCCCTGGCTTGATGATCCACTGCAGGGGGACCCTAGATGCTCCCCTAGACCCAGGAAGCACCAGCCACTGAGCCAGGGAGGCATGGGGGGGGACCCCCCAGCACACTCCCTGGTGGACCTGGAATTGGACCAGAAGTGCTTCTGGCCCACTTCTGGGTCTGCTGCTGAGTGCGCTGGGGAGCCCCCCACACTTCTGTGGGATACTCCATGTGCCCCAGCATTGTGGTGTTCATGAGCCCCTGCTACCTAGAGATATGTAGAAAAAACATTTAAAGCTGTGTCTATGTCTGAAACTCCGAGTCTTTCCAAATCTCTCTGAATCAATTTGGAGGGTTCCAATTTGATTCAGAAAGATTAAAAGGTCCTCTGATTCAATTTGGATCCAGACATTCGGCCACCGAATCAGGTTGAATCTCCGCCGAATCGAATCGGGGACCTAAGCTTCGCACAGGCCTAGTAACTATATGGTGCCTGTTGACACTGTCCACAGATCAGTGGTGCAGGCAAGCTACAGTGGCCATCTACATGAACTCAGGTCAGCTCATGGCCAGTTTGGACCAAAAATCTGAGATGAATGATATTGAATCCATGCACATCGGAACTGCTGGAAAAAAAAACAAACTTACTGCAAGCAGGAAATGCTACTGCTTTGTCCAGTTGGACTTCCACACTTGTACTGTTATCTGTGCCTATCTAGGCTGGTATCTGTGGGGTTTCTAATATCCAAATGGGTTGGGAATAAAGCTGTATGAGAATTGTCATAGGTTTCTCCTGGGAAATACTACAATTGCAAAAATTGTTTTCATCCCAATTGGAAGAAAATCAAAGAATTAGAAATTTCCCACAAAAATTCAAAATCATCGTAGATTTGTGTTTCCAAACAGAAGAACTGTTTTTAAAAGAGGCCATTGGAGGCCAAGTGAAATGATCCATTTCAATTTCAACTTTTCTGTTTTTATTGATTCATCAATTATAAAGCCAGAATGAATGACTGCAGTTATTCAATCTGACCTGTAGCATATCACAGTCCATATCAGGATGGATTAATGTCCACCCTCCACCCCAGGTCATTGATAAGAATGTCTTTTAGGACATCTAGGAAAATATTTTCAAGTTGCTTCAAATTATCATTCATATCTTTTGCATTAAATTACTCTCCCTCTGATGTGGCTCACAATTATTTTTCAACTTTGTAAAACTGGCTTTTTTCAAGCACAAAGGATATATATTCATTACTGGTTTGGCTTTTATTCCGTTTTCCATATAACAGAACTATCAGGTTTTTATCACTCAGACATAGGACACCATTAATTTTAAGTTCTATGATCAATTTCTTTTTAGCTGTCAAGATGATGTCTAATATCAAATTCCCCTGTGCTGGATACAACACTTTGAGTTAGGAAATTGTCATGTGTGTTATTTAGAAATTCCAAGGATGTTTTAGTAACGGCAGCATGAGACCTCCAGCATTTGTCACTCAAATTGAAGTACCCCATTATAATGCAGGATTTCTCCCCCTCTCCCCTCCCCACCCCTAGATTTTATAAATAGGTTCTTATGGAACCAGTCATCCTGTTCTCTTTTGTGCTTTGGTGGTCTGTAGCAGACACCGACTAATACCTCAGCTTCTGTTTTATCTGTTAGGACATTGATCCATGAGCATTCAAGATCATTTTATTCTGAGTTGTCAGTGACTTGGAAACCAGTAATGTCTTTTTTTATACACCCCTCCAATTTTCCCATTTGATTCTTCATAAACAGGTTATAATAATTTAATTTAACATTCCAATAATGCAAATCTTCCCGCTAGGTTTCAGTAATACCAACTGGGCCAGAGTTAGAGTCATAAAGGTGCCATTGCACTTCCTCTTGTTTATTACCTATGCTTCTAGCCTCCTTTTATAGGCAATTAAAGCATTTCTTCTCATGTCCTTTGCTGTCTTGATTAATTTTGTGCACACCATCTTGATTTTGTGTTAAATGACTGCTCATTTGTTTCCCTCTTTTATCCTCTCTTTCTGCTGTTAGATTAATGTCTTCTCAACTACTCTGGCCAGCCTGCCTCTAGAAGATTGCTTCTCTTTTTATAGTGATGGAGGCTGTCCAAACTCTTCCTATACAAGGTGAACTAGTGTTTCACAAGACAACATCCTCTACCTTACACCACTTACCTGGCCAGCAATGCACTTCCAGAATCTCCTCTCTCCTATTTCACTCAGGAGAGATGAAATATCTTCAAGGAAATCATATCCTTCTCCCCTAGCACACTTCCAAGTTCCCTCATGCTTTCTATAATTATGAGCTATCTTACAATACTGTGTCATTATTTCTGATATATAATATCACCAGTGTGTTCTTTTCCACTACATTTTAGAAGACTACTCAGTCTTATAATGATAATTAATACTCTGATTCTGGGAGGACAGCATATCATCCAGTTGTCCACATGTCCATTGCAGAATTTTCTTTCCATTTTTTTTGGTACAAGATCTCCCAACAGGTTTATCTGTTGTCTTTGCCTGGTTCAAGATCTCTTTTTGGGCCTGGATGATTTTTTTGTACCCTGGGCTGATTAGCGATCTACAAGATGTGTCCTATATACCATCCATCATTTTATTCAACCAGCTGTACCTTCAAAGATACCTGTTACAGTTTCCATGCTAAAGATCTGGTAATAATTGGAAACTTCAGCTGTATGGAGTTCCTCTTGATTTTCCTCTTTTTGGTGGACAGAACCTGTTCATCATCTTCTTCCCTTAGCAATGCAGAATGCTGTTGCACCATCTTGGCTCTGACAATTATGAATTGCAAAGCCTCCTCTCACATTTTCTTTCTTGGATTTCTTGGTGACATAGGTGACTGGTACAGGAGTACGGGAGGGCATGTGCCCCCCCTGACAGGGCCGTCTACACTGCTGATGCTGTTGGTGGCTTCTGTGGGTGCTTGCCAGCCCCATCCCCACTGCCACTGTTTGCTTCTGCAGGTGCTTGCCAGTCGCATCCCTGCCGCTGTCATCGATGCCGGCTTCTGTGGGTGCCCCACCAGACTCAAGAGGCACCAGTCGCCCATGCTTGGTGACCATTTCCTTTATTCCTTGAATCCAGGACCAGATTAACACATAGGCAAACTAGGCACATGCCTAGGGTCCTAAGTGAAGAAGGGGCTCAGTTGTGCTTATTTTACATATTATAATTGAGGGAAAAAAGTAATATAAATATACAGGATTAAGTAGGAGCCCATGAGCATGTTTGCCCAGGGCCCACTAAAGGGTTAATTCAGCCCTGCTTGAATCCATGGTGATGTTGCCTCTCAAGATCTCCTCAGCTTATCTAAAATACAAACAGCAGATGAACCAGATACAGTACTCACCATCTCTTTCTACTTTCAACCCAAGAATCTGTGCCTCTGCCATCTAAAACTGTTTGCTGCACCTTTTGCTGCCCATTAGTTCACCAAGCAACTGACTTTATAAGCTAATATAAAAACATTTTCAAAACAAGAGTTCCTTTAAATAAAAAAAATCAATCTGATAAGATCAAAATGTTCCATTTTGACCTTGTTGAAACCCTTCATTTCACTTTTTAATGGATTTTCATTGAGATTGAAATGTTTGGCATTTTCCTGTGGGGAAAAAACCTTCCTTTGGATAATTTTTGTACAGTTGTGATAGGGATGCATATCAGGAAATCCTACTGCAGGCACTGCAAGCATTAAACCTTGACTACAATAGAAACTTCATTTGGTCAGACTTGGCACACAGCAGACTAGGAAGCTGTGTCTCAGGATTAACCATTAAATGGTGAAGGATGTTTGACAGGGGAGCATAGAGCCTTCTCTTTATATGCACCAGCTCGGGAATGTATTCCACAGGGGTGATTGTGATCACTTTGTTTTGCAAAGGGAATCCCTCTCCATAATATCACTTGCTGCTGGAATGCATGTCATCCTGTCAATGCATTCATCACCATTATCATATTCTACTGGAAG
This sequence comes from Alligator sinensis, assembly GCF_000455745.1. Classification (NCBI taxonomy): domain Eukaryota; kingdom Metazoa; phylum Chordata; order Crocodylia; family Alligatoridae; genus Alligator; species Alligator sinensis. Next base: position 37,623 of record NW_005842174.1, read on the forward strand.
ATTGGCAAATGTGTTCAGCCCTGTAAGATAGATATTATGGCATTTGACAGATGATTTCAGTACTGAAATGATCTTTTTGGAAGCGTTGAATACTTTGGCACTCCATTATGCAGCATAGGAGTGACTTTTCTCACTGTTATCAGGCAAACAAGCCTTGCAAACTGGGAGTCATCAGAAAAGAATTATCCCTAAAGCCTGAAAACGGATTTTCTGAACACCATGGTTTCAGCACTAATTCCCTTATTATAATATGGCTTTGGCCACTGATGGTTCACTCTTGTACTCTGATTGGCTGGCAATGGCTTTAAGATGGTGTCGTTCCCCTCCCTTAAGCCTCCAGAGAAGATGCAGAGGATGGGGAGGATGTCACCTAGCTGATCACCTCATTTCCATAATGGGGATTACAATGCCTAATGCAACTAATGAAGGCTAAGGGAAAAAAAGCAAAACAGTAGGGAGAAAAGCTTGTAAGGAATTACGGCTTACAAAGAAACACCTTTCCCCATTCCTCCTGCCGAGGACCTGAGATTAACTCCAGCTTCTCTACAAACTTCAATAGTAAAATAATTGTCAGGAGCCCCAGAATACCTTACAGTTACCTAGTGCATTGTTGGCCAGTTACTAAGACAGTGTAGTGTGTAGTGCATGGATGATCTAGTAGTTGGGCCGATAGCTTTTGGAGGCCTGGTTCACCTCACTACACTATCCTCTGGCCTTAGGGAAGTCACTTTTTCTGTTCCTCTGGTCTGCATCAGTAATAGGAAAAAAAATGTCCCAACATCTCAGGGGCATTATGAAGGAGCTAACATTAAAGTTGCTCACATACTATGACAACAGTACATAAAACAGACACACAGGTGTAGCTTCTTCAGTGTTATTAAATGAAGTTAAGTTAGTTTACCCCAACTAAGAATGATCTGGCCCTGGTTGTCAGAAGGTAGCCCAGAGATTGATGATAGACACCTCTGTGAGGCCAGTAGATTCAGTGATCATCATTTAACCTATGGGCAAACTGAGACAAGACAGAGTTGATTTTCAGTCTTAAAAACTAGGAGTTTTGTGCACATATTTTGCCCATAACTTCACAGTAAAGGCCAGATGCATTCAAAGCAATCATTTGTGCTTGGCCAGTTGTGGTATTGCTTATGCAACAAGCATGTGGTTATATTCAATGAGCTTTGAAAATTGATGCCACAGAAGTCAAAGCGCACTTTTTCAAAAGAGTCAACTAATTTTGAGAATCACTCATTTTTAAAGCACATATGGTTCCCAGTGGCTCTAGATGGAAATATGGCATTTGGAAGATGGCCTTTTGTGCTGAAGTCAGTGAAACTACTATGATACTTACTTGCCTTTAGTCGAAGCACAAGGGAGGGCAAGAAGTTAGAAGACTGCTGGTGCATAGCACACTCCCCTTCCTTCTGGCTGTCAAACTGGAGATGGGGTCTTGATATTATATTGATATTATTTGCAAACTTTTTTCCCATCCACAACACTAATATTGTGCAGGGAGCAACTGCACAAGTTTTCTTGCTGTATGCTTCAACCTGGAGGGATGACAGGAAGAATCAGTTTTCCTGCATGTATTGCCTTTCTTCTGAGACTAATGAGAATGCCAATTAGTGTCATTTGAAGTGTGGACCCTGAAGCTGGATCCAATGTCATTAAACAGCCAGAATTATAATTTTTCAGTTCCCAGCTCTGGGATAGATTTGAAGCTAGTAGAGAAAGGGCCCATGTCCCCAGAATCTTTCTAGGAGGCACTCAGTCACAGGAATTAGAGCTTTTAATGATGAAGTGCTCAATACAAACCTCATTAACTTTTACTGAGAGGCAGCTCTTTTGAAAGCAGAGGAATGCATTTGGAGGTAGGGAAGATCTCTAATATCTTCATCTTGACATGTCCTGTTGCAGAAGAGGGAAATAATATAGATAGCAGATGTTCAGCCTGATTGTTAGTACCTTACATTTTCCAATTCAGGGTGCTCAAGCTTAAGTGATTCTTCAATTATTTTCAAGACGGAGTGCTCTGTTTTGCTTGGTCTTTTCAGTGTTCCAGTAATTAACAAATGTGGCAGAACATTTGTCTTAATTGCACAATGAAAGCCCCTCACAACAGTAATTGCTCTATAAAAGTCCTATAAAACAAATCTACTTGGCTTGTGAGAAAACACCCTCAAATAAAATATTGATGAAAAAAATTCTCAGTGTTCTTATCAGAAAGCTTCGACATGTAAACACCAAACCTCCTTAAAGAAGACAAACAACCAGTGATCGGGAGCACAATTGAGTGGTAGGAAATATTTAAACATAGAAATGCTAATTGGGATTTGCTTAAGAGTGCTTTGTTAGATGCCCCCCAGAAACACAGTTCTGCTGTCATGAAAGAAAGCTCCCTTTCTTTCATGGGAGGTGAAAACGGCCATAAACAATGTACAGAAAAATTAACATATAAAATTAATTAATTTATAATTAATATATAAAAATGGGAGAACTGATATAAACCAATACGAGTCAGCAGGTAGGAAATTTGATAAGGGAAGCTAAAGGTATGAATATAAATAGCTGTGACCACTAAAGTAAAATGCAATTTTGCCAGCATATTAAGAGTTTGAGAATGAACCAAGATTTTTTTAGCTCTTTTAGGAAGGATGTGAATACTGTTTTCGATACAGCACAAACACCCTGGATCCATATACAAAACTCCCCCTGTCTTAGCATCTTCTTTTTTCTTAACTTGAAAACAACCAATATCATCTATTGCAGCGTTTTCCCACCCAATGTGCCGTTGGACATGTCCAGGTATATCATTGGACATGTTCAGGTGGGCCATGGACACTTGGGGGGGGTGGCTCCCGGTGGGACGTGGCTACAGCCAGTGCCACCACCACCACGCCGTGCCACCACTGTGCCCCGGCCAGCCCCATGCCAATACCTCCCCACCCCACCTCCGTGTTTGGCTGGTGTGCCATGGAATGGAAAAGGCCGTGGAAGTGTGCTGTGGGATGGAAAATGTTGGGAAACCCTGATCTATAGTTTGGGAGTTTCTATGGTTTTCCTGCACAATTTAGAAGCCACACCTTACCTTGCCCTTGCCTTGTACCTTGTGGAGAGAGAATTTTGAAAATAGAAAAATGTTATAGTAGCTTTTATGGAAACTATAAAGAACTAGAAAAAAAACCCAAAACAAAACAGAGGTGCTGACATCGTGACCTCAGAAATTTGAGACGCACTGGCCTAATCTATGTAGTATTAAGAATATATACTCATTTGTCCAGCAAAAAAGAAAAAAAACCTCTGCATATTTTAATTTTTCAGTGTTGCAATTCTTCCCCTCCATCTTACTCAAGTATTTAAGAGACTTTTCTTTTGAATTTAAATCCACTAGTGACATGACTGTGATTTTTTACTTATTACTTTGGAATTAATATCAACATTAATGTATTGATAATAGAATACAAACTAATTTGACAATGTGATTTAGGTTCATCATTCCAGTGTCTCAGTTAGCATTGCCCTGTTCTGTTAAATAAAGATTACTACTTACAGTTCAATTACCTTTCCTCTGACTTCAAAACCTGCACTGAATGTCTCATCATTTTCCACATGGCCTTATATTTATCATATATGTTCACACACTATATTTTCTTTTGAGGTGATTGAAAGGAGTAAAATCATGGGTTTAGGTTTAAAAATGGTAATCTGTATGGTCTATTAAGTATTCCTCAACAATGGTTGAGCTCACCAAGAAGAGCCTTTATAGAGGCACATTGCCACTGACACTACAAAGAGGATACCTATAATTATGTGGAATATACTGAAAAACCTTTACAGATATGGTTTATATTCAGTGACAGATAGGGAGATGATACAGACTGCATTCATCACTCAGTCCATAAGAAATAGAGTGTGAAGGGAGTTCTGTTAAGTGACTTCTAGTGAGAGACTGTGGTTGATTTTACAATGTGCTCAATGGTTATGATAAGATAGTAAATGGTGGGAGTGTTAGATTTGCATCAAGCAGAAATGGGAATTATTATAACTTGGTTAGTAGTGGTTGATGCTTCCAAGTTGCAGGGTTCATAGGTTCATAGAAGTCGGGTTGGAGGGGACCTGAGCAGATCATCTACTCCGACCCCCTGCCCTGGGCAGGAATGAATACAGGGCTCACATGACCCCTACAAGTTTAAGCTCAAATGACCCCAGCTAGGTAGTTATCAAGCCTCCTTTTAAAGACCCCTAAGGTAGGAGCTAGCACCACTTCCCTTGGAAGCTGGTTCCAGATCCTGGCCGCCCTGACTATGAAGTAGTGCCCTGGCTGTGAAGTAGGGTTAGAACAGGGCGTCCTGTGATGTGTTTGGTTTGATTATATGCAGATTCAAAGTGTGAAAAGCATTCACAGGACCTTATTTAGGTTTAGGCAGCTTAATTTAAACTGCCAAAATCTAAACCAGGAGTGTGTGTGCAGGTCTTTGCTTGTTTGCTGGGAGCTGTGTGGGCAGCCTAAGATACATAACTTAGGGTTGTTGGGGGGAAGAGCTGGTGAGATTGGGGGCAGGATGGCTCCCCCAGTCCTGCCAACCCTCCGTGAAGCTAACAGCCCCCCGATCCACCCTGACCCTCCTACCACCCAGCCCACTTCAGTTGGGCTCCCAGGACTTGTAAACTTCAGTAAAACCAGCCCCAGGAGCAGTTTGTGGAATCAGGGGCTGTTCAGTGGCATTGGGGAAGAGGTCTTGGGGGGGGGGTTGGTGACATTGGAGGGCCTCTCTGACCCTGCTCCTTGGCTCTCTCTCCCCCCACCCCCCATCCCCTCACAGACCCTGCTAGCACTCCTGATCCCCTAAATCCCAACTGTGGACTGTGTTATTCCCCCAATCCCCCAACCCCCCATGGACTCTACTAGCCCCTTTGAATCTCCCCAAGCTCCCCTGGCAGACCCTGCTACTCCCCTGATCCCCTCAAGCCTTCCCATTGACCCTGCTAGTCCTCTGATCATCTGAAGACCCATACTAGCCCCCACATCCTACCTAGCCCTTCCCCTCTTACCTTACCTTACCTTAGATCAGACTCCTGGCACCTATCTAATTACTGAGTTAGGTTGGGGAACCATTATTAACCCGATCTAACCTTGCAGACTTCTAAATGTAATGTCTGTACAAAGCCTTTCATAGACACAGCCTTGGTTAGGTTGATCTAAATGTAAAGCTTGTACATACTCAAAGTAATCTGAAAAGGAAATATCAAAAGACATAAATCAATAGTCGAGATCTAAAAAAAGAACTTTATATTTTCACATGCAAACACTGACACCAGAAGTGCTTTTGCACTCATCCAATCATAATATGCACGCCATTTATGCATGAATAACAAATAAACCAAAGGAAATAGAGATCTGCTCAGCAGTATTTTGCAAACAAACAAACACAATGGTTAAATGTATTGTATAAATGATTTGTTTAGAATTATTTACTTATTTCCAAGCATGGGTATTAGCATGATAAGACTTAGCTGGGACCTTTCTTTTCTTCTTCCTACCTTTTGCTGATTTTGAGAGTTGCAGTTTCCCTGTTTAGTCTCAAGATAATGCCCATGACCAGGTTAAACTAAAAGAAGAAGAAAAACCACCCTTTCTCCTTAAAGTTTAACATCTGTAAACAGACATTTCTCAAAAGATTCTACTTGTTTTCAGGCAAAAGACTTCTTTCAGGAGCAGGGAAAGCCTAATATAAATAGCCTAAAATGTATCTGAAATGTTACCCAAGGTGGTGATTTCTCACGATTAGATATGATTTGAAAAATAATGATTTATCATAATTTGTGTAGAAATTTGTGATAAATCACATCTGATTATGATAATACCTAACTACAGTTTATCAAGTGTCATGAATCATGATTAAAGCATTTAACTTGTGTAATTGAAGACAAATATAGACCTCATCTCTGGGCACAGCTGGTTAACTGAGTACTGAGTCAATTTTCTACTAACGTATAGTGGCATCCTAACAAGGATCATGGAGGTATGAGAATGAACAGACTGTAGTTCTAACATGAATTAAATATGCAGGTAATTTATTCAGAGTCTTTCAGTCCTAGGATATCAGCTAAAAGCCTTAGAAATGCTCTGCCAACACTTTCTCTACTGGCTTGGAGGAATTAGCTAAAAATAAAGAGAGGGCTGAATAATCAAAGCAGTGCATCAGGAGAGGAGATGTCACACCTGCAGTCTTTACCAGCCCTCATGCAGGCAACTTCCAGCACACTCTGAAAAACGTGGCTGGGACAGCTGTTGTTATTGATATGTATTCAGGGCTTAATTGAAACAAATGGAAAGAGTCCTAGCATCTTCAGCGCACCCCAGATCAGGCCTCCATGCCTTATCTTAAATACCTAGTGAAAAAGATCCCCCATGTAATTGGGACGTTAAAGTGAGTTTTTCTTTTACTGAAAACATTGACCTCTATACAATAATTCCATGTCAATTGCTGCATTTAACAATAGACTCATAATTACATTTTCTCTTTCCTGCAGGTAGTGAATTCTTTTTATTAACTAAACCGTGGTGACTGATTAAACTAGGCTGTATACTTACAAAGATGCAAAGCTGCAGTTTTTTGCAGTTTTTCCACAGGACACAGAAACAAAATAATGAAGACGGTGCAGCATTGAAGCTATTACTTATTAGTTATTTTCTAACTTGATGGTTTGTTGAAGGTCTTATAGAATTAACAAGTTATGTACTTAGAGATGAATTGTTGGAACAGTGAATAAGAAACCTGGCTGCTATGGCTTGGTGATAAAAGAGATACCTTGCCTGGATCAGAACACAGGTAACCAGGAGTAGGAAGAATGGTACAAGACCCCAAATGGAAGTGATGCACATAGTAAAAAACCTACTCTACTAAAAGTTTCCACAAAGGAGCAGCAGCATCTAGGAAGGGTGGATATGAGCAAGGCTGGCCAGGGAGTATATATTGCATCAGAAGGATGTGCTGTTAATATGAATATCTAAAGCAACCCCAACGAGTTGTTTGTGAAACCAGGAGTTTTGCAGGAAGGTGAAATTTGTACCAGTATTGATCTAATACTAGATCATTAAGGATCAAGTGAGTGATCTACAGTGATTCTACCAAGGGAAATAGGCATCTCTTCAGTTGCTATTGCACTAGACTTCCTTTTACTCAATACTAATGAGTATTTGTTGTTTACTTCCTAAAATGAAATGACTCTTGTTCATGGTCAAGTGAGTCCTTTGGTGTTGTCTTGTATGTCCTTCAAGGTCCTTACATTTTGGCTTTTTCCCCTTACTGTTGCAACCAACGTATTTCTATAACCTCTCTTCCTTTGCATCCCTGAAATAAGTTGATTAACACCTTTTCAACTTCATGTTATTTGTAGTACTTACCCAGTGTTATGGATTATTGACTACAATTTATGCCCATGCAACACGGGGAGAAGTCACTTCCATACTACTGTCAGGAGTCTCACTTGAGTTTTAATGATCTGGTATAAGACCTGTGCATCAAGATGAGATTTCTTATGGTTTCTTACCAACCCCTATGCTTGGAAAATACATTTGATTTCCAAGGAGAAAGTGTGGGTAGACAAATGATTTAAAATCAAATCATCAAAGCTGGGAAAATAGTAACAATCACAAAATTCTGCTTAAGGCCCATAAGTATATTAGTAATCTCATTACATAGATAAAACGCCTCAGAAAAGAAAGGCAGATACAAAGGAAAGCACTAAACTGCAATGTTCATGGATGAGAAAAATAATGCACAGACTATACTAAATAAATTATTGAGATGATTTTAAAAGTGTAACACAGCCTTGAAGGGCAATAAGCTACAGACAGAAGGCCATTTTGGGAAGCAAGTAATTTAAACATTATATAAGCATATCACCAAGCCACCCATTAGTTCCAAATCAAGCTACACATTTTAACTGGCATTGTGTGCTGGAGCTAGCACCTGCCTTAAAGATAGTAAAACATTGGTCCTGCCATGTAGCACACACTATCAACCCAACCCAAACACCAGTCATTCTTGTTTTCCTTCCCATTTCTTATCTCCTTCACAACTACTATCACAGCATCTCATTTCTTGGCAGAAGTGTGGTGCACAATGTTCTTCACTGCTGCTATCAGTTGTCTATCTGCTGAACACTGATGGGTGGATGCAAAGCCCACTGATGTCAATGAAAATACCTTTTGAGACTAACAGAGTTATCAGTACTTCTTTCATGGAAAAACAGAATCTTCGCTCTCCACCAACACTGGGGTTGACAGCTTATTGCTCAATTCAGAAACCTGTCAGGATTACATTTATAATTTACCTAGGTTTAAATGGACAAGCTAGAATTGCACAAAACTTTCACTAGAAAAGCAGAAGCAAGGTTAAATTTGTCTGATTTCTGGTCTGGAGATTAAAATGGAAATAGAAAACATTTGTGGCTATTGTCCCTACAGATATGCAAAGTCCAAGTAAAATTAAAAGCGCAGCACACAGGAAAAAGGCATCACAGATTTGAGCCATATACATCCATCGCAGGAATACAGGACCCAAAATTTAAGTAAAAGTAGCAAAGCTCATTCTGCTGAAATTGATTAAGCAGTTGATCGAGTTCATGGAAAACCACTCACGCCTCTAACTTCAATTGGTTTCCGAATGAATATAATTAGTACAGGGAATGGCTTTCCATGGAAGTTGATGGATGATGGTTAGTGATCGGCTGCAATAACACACCTTTCTGTAGCTATTCTGGATATTTTAGTCATGTGCTGTAGTACAGTTTTTCTTTAAAATTTCTACTTTAATATTTTAGAGAGTTGTGTTTCCATTATCATACGACTTCATAGGCCAGTCAGCAAATCATTCATACTTAACAACCTGAAGCTTTTTTCAATGCTTATTTTCATTTTTCACCATGTGACAGAGAAGTTAATCATGGCTCTCCTGGCTCTTTGGCAAGTGCTATTTAAAAAACAACGAATGCTAATCCAGCTAAGTACAGACAGTCAAAAAGCCTGAGGCTGAATTGATTTAATATTTGCAAGTTAGTCCACACTGTGTAGATTGAACCAATAAACAAGTGAACAGACATTCACTTTTAATTCTGGAAATGCAGCCATACACCTGCAGTGGCCCAGGCCAGAAGCCAGGGAGCACTAGAGCATGCCTCTCTGCTCAGCTGGGGCAGACAGCTTGGGCCAAGACTAGCCCACCCACCCTGCAATGGAGGGCTTGCGGAGGTGGTGCAAAGCATCCTGGGATGCTGGAGGACTGTGAGTTAACTGGAATCTGGAGGGGATCTGGGACAGAAGTTCAATAAGCTGATTTAGAGCTAAATCAGTTAAATCTGATACTATGTTCATCTAGGTTTGTCTTAAAATGGTTTAGTCCATTTTGAAAGCTGGTGATGTGCACTGAACTTTTGTTGTGTTACAGATTTGAACCGGTTTCCAGTCACTTGTACTGGTTTATGTGTAATTTATGTCCCTAGCCCCAAAGGCGCAACTAACTCCTGGGCAAGTCTTTGACTTCTAATGTACTTAAAGAGACTTTTATTGTTACCTTTTGTGTCTCCAGCAAGTTTTTTCCTTAAATTCTTTCTTAGCTTGTCTTATTACAGTTTTACATTTGATTTGCCAGTGTTTCTACCCTTTTTTTTTATTTCCCTCATTAAGATTTGACTTCTACTTTTTGAAAGAAGCCTTTTTTCTGCTTATTGCCTCAGCAACTCTGCTATTAAACCATGCTGGCTTTCATAGTTGTTAGAGGCTGGAAGGGACCTTATAGATCATTGGGTCTGCCCCTCCCTACACTTGGGCAGGAAAGACCACTGGGGTCAGATGAGCCTAGCAAGGTGGGCATCAAGACACTTTTGGAAGATCGCCAGGGTGGGTGACTGGACCACCTCTCGGGGGAGCCTGTTCCAAACCCTTGGTACTCAACTTGTAAATAAGTTTTTTCTTATGTCTAGTCTGATGTGATCTTCAATTGACATGTGCCCATTATTTCTTGTCCTCCTCTGGGGGGCCTTGGTGAATAGATGCTCTCCCAGGCCCTGATGTATGCCCCTGATATACTTATAGGCTGCCAGCAAGTCCCTTCTGAGTCTTCTCTTCTCCAGACTGAACAGTCTTTTAGCCTCTCCTCATGTGACCTGGTCTCTAGGGCTCTAATCATGCATAGGACCCTCCTTCGGACTCTCTCAAGCTTCTCCACATCCTTCCTGAAGTGCATCACCCAGAGCTGGATGCAGTACTCCAGCTGCAATCTCACTAAGGCCGAGTAGAGCAGGGAGGACAACATCTTTAGCCTTGCTCAAGATGTCTTGGTATAGATGCATGCCAGTGTTTGATTAGCTCTGCCAGCTGCAGCATCTCATTGGTGGCTCATGTTCATTTTGTTGTCTGTCACAACACCCAGGTCTCATTCAGCTGTGGTGCTGGCAAGCATAGCACCGCTGAGCCTGTAAGTGTGTTGTGGATTATTTCTCCCCAGATGGAGCATTTTGCATTTTTTTGGATTAAACGGCATCAGGTTGAGGTCTGCCCGCCTTGCAAGTCTGTCCAGGTCAGCCTGGTGTGCCAGCCTGTCTTGGACTGTGACCATGCTCCCCCATAGTTTGGTGTTGTCAGCAAACTTTGCCAGTTCGCTTTTAATACCTGAAGCGAAATAATTGATGAACATGTTGAAAAGCACTGGTCCAAGTACTAAGTCCTGAGGGATGCCACTAGTCACCTCTCGCCATGATGGCTCAGTCCTGTTTATCCGTACTCTCTGATGGGGTACTGTTTAGTCTACTTTCTATGTTTTTGATTTGCGGTACAGGCAGTCCTCGGACTTACGACACAATTGGTTCCTGAGAACCATGTCTTAAGTCAAAACGTTGCAACTCAGAACCAATTTTCCCATAGGAAACAATGTTATAAATGGGGGATTTGTTCCTGAACCAAGGCCCAATACCCTATTTTCGCCAAAAATAACCCAGAATTTTGCACTCAATCAATTATAGATCAGTAATATAGCTACATTAACGTATTGATATTGTAAATAGCAATCATATTGATTTGGAAGGACTTCTTTGAGGTGACTTGGCTGGACTTTTTGAAGGGTTCTTGGCCGGAGTCTTCTCAGGAGTCTTGGCTGCAGGTTTTTCTGGAGGCTTGTCTGCTTTCTTAAAGAAAGTGTCCAAGGAAGTTTGGACAGACGGGGGATGGGTGATGTAGCGAACTTGTTTGCTAGCATGGCATCGAATTAAGCATTGTAAAGTCAAAACTGACATCAGAAAGTTGAAACAGGTTGTCAATTTATAAACATTGTAAGTGTGAAATGTTGTAACTCGAAACGTTGTAAGTCGAGGACTGCCTGTATACAATTGCTCTGTGCCTCCAATATTGTCTTCTTAAACAGTTCTCATGCTGCCCCCAAGTTCCTCACCTCCTTGGAGGCCCCTTTTAACTTCTGTCTAACTAGTTTCCTCATTTTGGAGTAGACTACTTTTTTTTAGGCTACTGTAGTAGATTTTCTTGTTTCCTCTCCTACGTGGATGTTAAACCCAATTGCGTTGCGGTCACTACTATTGAGGGGCTCAGTAACACATGCCCTTTGCACTGCTGTTTAGGACTATGTCATGAATGGCCTTTCCTTTTTTCGGTTCCAGGACTAACTGATCCAGGAAGCAGTCTTTTATTACATCAATTAATTTAGTCTCTGTATCCAGCCTGATGTTAGATTGACTCAGTTTATTTGTGGATTGTTGCAGTCCCCCATTATTACTCAATTTTCTGCTGTCACAGCCTTTCTCAACTCCCTTAGCATTTCTAACTCACTGCTGCCATCCTGGTCTGGGGGTCGATACTATATCCTTAGATGTACTTTTATTTCTATTGAAACCCAGGTTTTCTATACCCAACAATTCTATGGTACCGTTCTTATTAGTTGAAAAATCAACCCAATTTGATTGGATGCAGTCTTTGATGTAGAGTGCCGCTCCCCTACCAGTGTGAGCTACTCCATCATTCCTTTACCATTTGCATCCTGGTATCACAACATTCCATTGATTTTCCTCATTCCATCACATTTCAGAGATACCAATATCTTTATTTACTGCTAAGCATTCAAGTTCCCCCACCATTGATCTTAGACTTCTAGCATTAGTATTTTGTGGGATCTTTTACTCATTAAAGGTATTTGCTTGTGCTTCTCTTCACCGTATTTCTTATCCCCATTTTTGTATGGTTTCCCACCTATAGAGTGTGTTAATCCAAACTGTTTGCTGTTCTGCACCTGTCGACTTTTTCCCATTTTTAGTGTGAAAGATGCTCTACCACCTTTTAAATGTCATGTGCCAGTCGTTTGGCACCATTTTGGCTCAAGTGGAGACCATCCCTTCTACACAGGCTCTTCCTGTTTCCCCCCCCCCGCCCCCCATTCCTAATAAACCTAAAACCTTCCTCCTTACACCATTGTCTCAGCCACGTGTCTACCCTACCCTGCATGTACCACTGGATGAATTTCAGATAATGCTGCAAGAGAGGTCCTGGACTTCAACCTCCTACCTAGCAGCCTAAATTTAGTTTCCAGGACCAACCTCTCTGCTACCCTTACCCACATTGTTGGTACCTACATGGACCACAACTACTGACTCCTCTCCAGCCCTTCCTATCAGCCTATCTACACATATTGTGAGGTCCACTGCCTTTGCACCTGGCAGGCAAGTCACCATGCCATCCTCTTGGATGTCACAAACCCAACTATCTATGTGCCTAATAATCTAATGACCTGCTACCACCACCTGCCTCCTATTCTGTGGGATTTCCCCCCTTGGAGGAGTATCCTCAGTACAAGAGGACATTGTAACATCAGCTAGAAGGTGGGTCCCACCTAAGGGATAGTTCCCCTTCTTCCTACCTTGATGCCCTCCATCCCTTAGGCTCTCATTTGCCTCAGCAGCCTGGGAGTTGCAACAGTGGAGGGACTGCTCTACAACATCCCTGAAAGCCTCATCTATGAATCTCTCTGAGAGAGCAAGTACGTTCTCTGAGAGATTGGGTGGTCAACCTGAAGCAGCTACAGGAGGAAGAGTCAGGAGTTCCTTTCCCCTGGTGCACACCTGACACCTGCCCCAGGGCAGGTAATCATATTACCTGGACTCAGTGCAATAAACGGGGTAGCTTCCTCCTTGCTGCTGGACTTCTACTTGCATATTTTTTTAACGTAGCTTTTAAGAAGGTTTTGATGTATAGGTTCTCTTAGACTAGAAACTTTGAAGTTACGGATTGACCAGAAGCTTTTACACTAACATACCACATGAGGGAAGTGTAGATACTGTAGACTTCTCCCTCAGAAAATAAGCACCCAGTGGTTTTATTTTTTCCCCTATCTAGTTAATGGATTATGAATGACATGTAATTATTTTTCCCTTGAAAATAATGTTAATTTTCAAGAAAAGGCACAGCAATAGAATTAGCTATTGAAATGTGATAATGTAACACTGTTTATTGGTAAAACAGAACAAGATTTCCTAATCCTCTGTAAATCATTTCCATCAATCCAATTCCAGGTGACACTGCCATATTAATGAGAATGTGCTTTGTCCTCAAGGCACAAAGCAGAGACAAACATATTTGAATTTCTGTACTAGAAGCTTGTGTCTAAATGGACCGCAGGGAGAGAGTGTTTTGGCTGAGGACTTTTACTCTGGGTGACATTAAGCATTGCAACAGAACCATGTGTGATTACAATTTGCCTTTAAAGTTGGAGTTTTGCTTGCTCTCCTGTGATTTGTGCCTGTTATCTATGGACTTCAGTGGGCTTTTGGTCCAACCTCAGATTGTATACTACTGCAAGGGAAATGGGAGCACACACTGGAGCTTTGCAATTCAATTTGTGAGCCCCAAATGCGTGCTGCAGCCGCAGAAATGGGATCTGGACATCCACCCTTCTGAAAACATGCCCCTTCAGAAGATTAACATCTTTTATTAATCCCTATAACCAGATTCTCAGAAGAGCTGTCTCAAGATTTTTCTGGCAGAGAGAGGATTTGACTTTACTGAATATTTCAAAGACAGTTTTGTGCCTGGGCTTGATCTTAAACCTCTGTAACGCAATGAAAATTATTCCACTGGTTTTGGATCAGGCCCTTGATATATGCAGCAGTGACCGTCTTTGAAAAGCACATTTATCAAAATTGTGCTCTTAACATTTATATGAAGGAGCCACTTTAAAGGCAACCTTGGCAATTTCTACCAAGCTCTTGTGATTACCTTCTCCTATAAGTACATTTGGGTCTTAAATTTAAGATAGTAAACAGTAAACCAAATCAGTGTTGATATCATGCTGCATTTTATTGACATGACAAATAGCACAGGTTGTTCTCTACAAAAAGGTCAATTATTTCATGGATAATTGTTAAGGCATAACAGGATAAGTGATCAATCAGACAAGTTAATAACGATCTAGGGCATCTATAAATCCATTTATTAGTGAATATGATGCATGTATTCTAATTTTAACTTCTCAATATTTTCCTACACCTTTTTTTTTAATCTCTGTGTTCTTTTGGCTTCCTCCCCCATAGTTTGTCTTGCAGGCTTTATATTATTGTTTTATCTCGGAGAAGTTACTAGGGATTCTATTTCGACTTTGAAGTTCAGTCTTGTGCATGTTCCTTATTCTCCAAGAAGGACTGGCATTTTTGTGTGAAGTACGCCTATGAACAATCCCAAACTGTGTGAGCTTTACAGATTTATGGGCTGTCAGAATTTGCTGTGGTCTCCAAAAAACTAAGCTTTCATTTTAATAAAAAGCATATTTTATAGCCTTCCTGGTTGCAAAGATAGACTTCATTATGTAAATGAGCACACTTCTGTCTTGTTGAGTGTACCGCCAGGAAGATGGAAACCACAGCACCACCTGAGTGGTGAACTTTCACGTTCATTTTCATTTGATATAAACTTAAAAATACAGCTCATGAGTTAGACTTTTTGAATTGTAGCACTGTTAAACTGGCAGCAACCATGCATGGGTTGAGCTTGGAGTACAGTTCTGAGACTATGGGACGTTAGGAGATGCCTTTGGAGGAATGATTGTCCAAAGCTGTATTGGGACTGAATCTAGCCTGACATAGGTAGATCAGAGGATCCAGCACTGTCACGCAGCAGAATACCTATATCTCTTATATCGGAAGTTTTCTAAATGAAGGAACTGAAGGGTAGGGAAAAAAACCAATATTCCTTCTTCGTTATTATTCAGCATAATGGCTGAAGTCATTTAAAAGGGTCAAACCTGAGGGTCAAACCCTGTGATTCCCACCACATGCTATGCCCTGTTTCTCTATGCTAGCTATCCTCCTCTAACAAGATCAGGCCCCCAGGGGTGGCCATGACACCCCCGGTGACCACATGACTTCTGCCCCACTCTAGCTCCCTTGATTATGCCTTGATGTAATTAGTTGATTTGTAAATAGGGAGGCTGCCCTTGGATCCCAAAGTGAGCCCTCATCAATCTTTTGGCCAGCAGGTCCTTCTCTAACCTTGCTGGTCCCAATCTCACCCCTCAATCACTCAGGACTCTCATACACATGCAGGGAGCCTGCTTTGATGCTCTGGCAATCCAGCTCATCGGAGCAGACTCAATTAACCGAGTCTGCTGGAGCATGGAAATTAATGTGCTCCAGCAGACTCTAGCGTCACGTGTATCAGTGTCTCGGTGCTAAAGAATGGTGGTGGGGTGCTTTGAACTGACGCTCATTCGCTGTAGGCCCACATCAGGTCACAGCTTTTGGGCTCCAGCTCTTGTCTTGCTCCTTTCAGGCTTTGGGTCCCTGGCCCTTGTTCCAGCCCCTCTCAGGCTTTGGGCCCTTGGCCCTGGTGTTACCCCTCTTGGGCACTGGCCCTTAGGACTTCCTGGCTTCAGGCTGCCACTCTTGCAGGCTTTAAACCTCCTAGCTTCAGCCTGCTTGTGTTTTGAGCCCAACCCTGATAGGGCCCAAAACACTCTTGTTCCCCTTGGGGCACCACTGTGGCTTGTGCCCCCACCCCTGGTAGGCTCAAGCCCTCATGTGCCCTCTGTGGCCTCCACATATAGCCTGCACACATAGACTTCTTATAGCTACTCCTGATTCACTGATTTAAACCTTAAATCAAAATACAAGCCCACTGGCTACAACTAAAACTATCCCCACACTTGGCCATTCTTTTTTGCAAGCCATATATCTTACTTGCAGGTCCCAGGGCAGCTCAGGTATCCGCCAGTCACTCTCCTGCAGGCATCCTGATTAGGAACTCCTCTCTCTGCTACCTCCAGGGCCAAATTGCCTGCTCCAGCCCAGGCCCTTGGCTTATATGCTTCTTAAGTCCTACCATTACTGGGATTTCCATTTTGTACCTGATGACTAGTCTCCAGGGCAGTTTATGGCTGCCACACTTGCTGCCTTATCAGTATTGCTACTGCTCAAGCCAGGCTCTGCCCCAGTACAGTATTGCTGGGCAGCTACCCCTGCAATCAGCACTTGCAGCCTATGAGTCCCTGGCTGCCTAGTCCCCTTCAGCCAGTCTATACCATGCAGTCTCCCCCAACACCTAGGGGTATCCCCACTGGTGCCTCTGCCTTAATGTAACGGGAGCATGTGGCACCTCCCTGTTACACCTTCCTTCTTCCTAACTGTTACCACATTTCCCCCATTTATCTACTTCTCTTTTTTGACCCATGGCCCATTTCCTTCTTTTCTTTTTCTTTTTGTCGCATTCTCTCTT
>NW_005842174.1:54449-75294 GCF_000455745.1 Alligator sinensis
GAGGAGGAGATTTGGTGGAAGCAGCAGGTTCCCTTGGAAGTCCCACTACAGGAATGACTGTACCTTTGATATTTAAGAGGAAAATGCTCTGGCATCATCAACCTAGTCAGCATCTAGGCTACATTAAAAATAAATTGAATTTCTTAAAGGGATTTGGGTGCCCAGGGTCAGTCTTACACTTCTGACGGAAGGTATAGTGAAAGACAAAGAGGTAAAGGAGGAAAATACTGTGATGAGGGGACAGGAGAAGGAAACCTGCGTGGAGAGAGAGGGTGTGGACATGGGAAAATATCAGGATTTGGGCTTATAAGGCAAAACAACCAATATACCTTGTATTGGACACTAGGAAGCAGTGATCCCACTAAAAAGGAACTTCTCAGAGTATTATATGCAAGTGAAATTAGGGGTATGTGATGAAACTCTGTATACATACTATTGTAGCCATTACTGGAAACACGATTTTTAAATGAGTTTATGCATAAACATAGGTATCTATTAGGGCTGTGCAAAGCTTTGGGTGGTGGTTCGATTCAGAGGAGATTGGGCCCGATTCGGTGGCCGAATCTCCAAATCTGAATAGAATCAGGGGACCAGTTTTAAAGGTCTGAATCAATTCAAAGCTCTCTGAATCTTTGGAAAAGATTCGGAGAGCTTTGATTCAGGCAGTCCCTGGTGGCTGCAGCAGGGAGTTGGAGCCGACTCTGAGCTGGTAAGTACTAGGGGCGGGGGAGGGGAGCTGGGGGAGGGGACCATAGGGGGGACCCCCACCTGCTCCCTCAGCCCCACCATGGCTTCCCCTCCCCACCCCAGCTTGGTACTTAAAAAAAAAAAAAAAGCCCTGGTGTTCACTGGGTGCTGCCGGGCAGGGGGGTGATTCCCGCTGCCCCCCCACTGCCCCACTGCATGGGGGGCTCATGCCATCAACACTTCCTTCCTTCCAGTACACACCTGCACACATGCAAAATCTATAGCTCATAGATAATAACAATCTGAAACTGAGTATTCTTTAGCATCCTCTTAAATTTCTTCCTTCACATGGACCATGTGAAATACCTAACCCCTCTCAAACTCCTCTATGCACAGTTACCAAGTCTATCATGATGGGTAGAAGAATATTTTTTATTGTTAAATATTCAACTTACCTTATTTATTGTCATCACGTTATAAAAATCCTCTCAGCCGATCTTCATTTAATGTTTTGTGTAACGCATTGCAGATAAATGTTGGAAAATCCTTACCCTTGATTACCAGCATTAACATTCAACAATGCCATGAATGTAGGTCAGAAAACTAATTTCCTGTGAAGTACAGCATAAGTTTACTTCATTAATAATGATGCCCCACATAGTGTATATTGCAATTCTTTTTTTCTTAAAATTATAATTGGGAATAGCATCCTGTTTATTTTTAGGTTTCAGTAACGTTGACATTATTGAACAGTATTCATAAATTTTGTTGAAATTCAATTACTGTAACAATTGGTTCTTGCACACACAGTATGCTAACTGTAGCAGTGGTAGAAATCTGTGGATTATATATTCTCACCTCATTTCACAGCCATTAATGGAAGAGGATGAGATTAAATTCCTTTTATCTTGATCTTTATTTTAAAGAAATGACCAGAGATTGCTAAGATTTTCTTTGTGTTCATGATAGTTTCTGTTTTCAAGAAAAATATATCAAGTACATTAAAAAAATATGTAATTTCTCTGCATATGAATTTCCACCCCATATATTTTGCAAACTCACACTAAGAATGGCACATTTCCTATTTAATTCAATGCACCAGGGAATGGGCTAATCTCTTCTCATTTAGACCCACCTTGCTTATCTTGTCTTCCTTCACCATGTATGTATATGTGCTCCCGTTGGTGGTACCTCACTAAAATTGAATTCCCACTTCCTTCCACTTGGCAAAGGATGCAAAACTTCTTCACCCATTAGTCCAATCTTTATGCAGTCTCCCATGCTGCCTCAGTTACTTCAAGGTGAATAAGACCATAGAAATACCCATAGTCTGTCCAGTAGACTGCTATCATAATTCCTTTCATAGCCAGCTCCAGCGCTGTCTTAAAATGAGTAAGGTTTTTACCTTACTGCTTCAATTGGATGTCTGTCCCAGAAACTTACTGCCCTCATAATTAGGAACTTCTAATTTCCAGGCTGCATTTTTTGATGGTCAGTTTATATCCAGGTGCTCGTGTGCCAATATAGTCATTCATTTTCCCCACTCCATGGTGTTTATGCCCATGATGATCCTTTCCCTTCTCAGCTTTTATTTTGCTCGGCTAAATGATCTAGGCTGTTTTAGCTTCCTCCCATAATCTACCCTCTCCATTGCCTCAGTTATGCTAGTAGCCCCACTTTATCCCTATTCTAGTTTGAATTAATCATTCCTGAACATGGGTGTGCTCAGTATTACAAATGATATATCACCAGTGCTTTATACAGTAACATTAATACTTTCTTATTTCTACTGAGAATATTTCTCCTAATAAATCTAAGGACTGCATTTGTCTTTTTCATGGCTGCATCACACTACCAGCTCGTTTTCACCCCACGATTCACTAATTCATCTAGGTCTTTCTCTTCCTCAGTCATTTCCAAGTGATGAGCTACCAGTTTGTAGCAGAAATTCTTGTAACATCTCAAATGCATGGCCTCACATATTTTACTATTGAACTTACTCCTATTTCTATTTTTTTTTAACCTTCAAAGTCATTCATTCTTCCTGTAGGCTATCCCCATTCTCCTCTGCGGCTCCTAATTTTGTGTCATCAACAACTTTCAGTAGCACATTCCTATTTTTAGTGCCAATGTCATTAGTGAAAACATTAGATAAGAACAGTCCCAAGACTGATCCTTTAGGAACTCTATTAGTAACCTCCCTTCAGCCCAGCAGTTTCCTTTTCACCATTACTGTCACAGTCTCCCCTTTAACCAGTTTCTTAACAACCTTACAGTTTTTGTGTTAAGTTTCCCACTGTAACTAATAATTCCCCACATGGCACCACATCAAATGTAATCAGCCAGGTTAGATCTGCAGAATTTCCTTTGTCTAGAAAACCAGTTACATTATTAAAGGAAAATATCAGGTTAGTCTGGCACAACCTACTTTTGGTAAACCCACGCTGAGTTTCATTCCATTTTCCATTTATCTCCCTGCCTTTCATTATTCTTTTATTCCTCCTTTTCTCCGTGCTGTTGAGGTCAGACCAACAGTCCTGTATTTACCTAGATCACTATTTTTTCCAGAGTCGGACTACATTTACTGTTCCCCAGTTGTATGGTACTTCCTCCTACTTGAGAGATTTACAAAAAATACCTGCTACAAGACCTGTGATTTCACGTGCCAGGTCTTTCAGTATTATAGGGTGGCGATTATCCACATCCCCACCACTTGAATAGTACCACAAGCTCTATGGGGCAAAACTGCATCCCTGAAGAGCTTTCATCAGGGTAATGTACATCATGCAGCTTCTACAACCAGTCATCTTCATTGTCCTTGTAATTCCTCTGGTATCATCCATTGTCACCCTTGTCATCTTCTTTCCCTTGCCCTATCTTTAAAGAGAAAAAGAAAAAAATACACAAAATTCTCCATTAAAAAAAAAAAAAATCGCACTCAAACTCCCCCGTTTACTTCTCTCTGTTTGCTAGCTTTACTGGTCAGTGGGCTCCTATAAAGATCTGCAAAGTCATGACATTGTCCTTTAAATACCTCTTCAGTCTCATGTCTCCAGTGATCCCCATGCAACACTCAGTGGTGGCTGGGCAGCTGGGGTGCGTGGCTGCTGCTTTTATGTGGACGAAAATTGTGTCATCACAGGACGCGTTTACACCAGATACTTAACTTCGCATTCGCATAGTTTATTGTGAAGTAAGCATGTGTGTCTACACGTGCATGTGCTTACTTCACAGTATACCTCCCTAATACCCAGTGTGCGGGCCGGGAGCGACCTGAGCCCTTTTCCATGCTGCACGCGGGCTGTGGCCAGCAGCCCGGGCACGCCGGGTCGGAGAGGGAAAGCCGTCGAGCTGGAATTAGGCACAAACGCGTATCCGTAGTTTTAAAGATTGTTTACTTACACCGAGATGGCAGTGGTGCAGGCTGGAAAACTTGATTGAGTTGCGGTTACAGACAGACAACGCCGACGGTCTCGTGGAGGTTGCTAGGCTCCACGGTGCAGAGCTCCGGATGCTCTGGGTGAACGAGCCACCAAAATAGAAATTGTAGATATGTCTTATAAAAGTCGCGCTCGAAGACGGGAAGAGGTGGGCGGTGGATCAGGCCGCCAAGCTCCTCTGGATCTCACACAGGGTTTCTATTACCCTGCCGTGTACCCAGAGTCCCCACGAGATGGATGTGGAGTCCTCTTCGGCTTGGGCGGAAACTGCTTAAGCCCTTTATACGGCTAACAGGCCAATCGTTAGCCGCCACGTGTGAATAATTTAGCACTAGCCAATCATGGGGAACGAATTTGCATACCGGTGGCGGGAACTCTTTTGCACTGTTCATTCCTCTTGCAACACGAGCAATGCACCCTGCAAAAGAAGCTGCAGAAAAGGCGGGAAACTCGTCCCTGCACCAGAGTTTCCTCTGCTACAGGAAACACTCCCGTGCAATGCTCTGCAACTTGGCGGGGATAATTCTGGTGCCGAAGCGCACACACAATCATGCCTTTGGGTCATGACACCCAGTACATTTGCTATTTGCACATGAAAGTAGCAAATTTACTCAACATTAGTAAGAGTGTAGTGCTCGTGTAGATGCCTGACTGGGAGCAAAATCTGCTTCCAGTCATCCACCAGGGTGTGGGAGATTGCTCCCTACCCTCAGGGACTGCCTGCTGCTATGGCAGGCTCCACCACAGGAACCCGGGTGGGGACTATCTATGTCCCCTCACCCCACCAGCAGGGAGCTTCAAGCCCCCTCCTCCAAAATTGCACTTCAGGAGCAGGGGGCTGGGAGACCCTTATCTCTAAGGCCAAGCCTCATGGTCACGGGGCTTGTGCGAGGAGACCCTTATCTCTCAGCAGCAGCTCCACGGTTCTCCCAGGCCAAGTCCAAGCCCCTGAACAAGGAGCTCAAGCTGGGAGATAAGCATCTCCCAGCAGCTGCCCTGCGGTCATGGAGCCAGCACTGGGAGCCCCCTGCTGGCTGGGGTTGTGGAGCTTGTTCCCCTCCTAGCTCCATGAGAACTCACAGAGCTGGGTGCCAGCTCTGCACCCTGTGTGCCCAGGTGGGGATGATGTCCCCCTGTCCCAGCAGCAGGGAGCCTCCAGTCCCCAGTCTTGAATAGCAATATTCCAGTCTTGAATAGCAACAGTTCCCTGCCCAGCCTGGAGCTGGCTAGGACCAGCCCCAGGCTGTGCAGGGAAGCCCATGCAGCCTGGAGGTGCCTGGGGACTGTCCTGTTTTTGGAAGTCCCCAGCCAGCTCCGAGCTGCACATTCAGACTTCTCTACACAGTCGGGGGCTGGCTGGGAACTGTCCCAATCAGGGGTGGGTCTGAGCCTCGTGCCCCAATTGGGGAGATGCAGGGGTGGGGTAGGTCCCAGCTGCCTGCCCCAATCCCAGCCGCCCCACTGCTGGATCAGGGCAGAGGGCTGGGATCTGCCCCACCAATGCACCGGAGCAGGGGGCTGGGACCTGCTCCTCCCCTGCAACTCTTTCCAAGCCCCATGCCTCTGATCAGGGATCCAGGGTCAGGAGCTCCCTGCTGCTTGGGCAGGGGGACATTGCTCTGCCCCAACAGCAGGCAGCCCCCTTGGAGCTAGGAAACAGCTGTCTTCTGGCCTGGTGCTCCCTGCCAGCCCCTGGGCTAGCACCCAATGGGACCGTGGAGCTCCCCCAGTGACAGCAGGGGCCCATTGAAGGGCTTCAGGCACCTGGGAGAAAATCTCCTCCCTAATCCTTGCATGTGTAGACACCTAGCCAAAAACCCTTATTGTGTAGAAGCTTACTGCACAGTAAAACTAGGCTGGCATAAATGAATGTGTAGATGTGCCCACAGTTTGCTTTTACTCTCCCTGTCATTTCACTGGATCCATAAATTGTCTTGCTAGACAGAGAGAGGTTAAATTTTTGGGGGCACAGCCACAATGTCTTGTTATTCTATGCACATTATGTCTATCATAACAGAGCCCTGACATCATTATAGATGATCATAATTAACATTGTGCAATCCAGTCTGGTAAGTTTTGAACCTCGGTGCTAACTTCAAGAATCTGGGGGGGTGTTATTCTCTAACCTATGTATCTGCTTTTATCTCTCTTCCTACGCTGGCGTGTACTTTTAGAAAAGCAAAGCAAATTATCAATGTTGAGATCATACCTCCAGACTTCTTCACTGCACTGTGAATTGAATCTTGCCCCCTATGTTTTTTAATGAATCATAACTAGTGGAGAGAGGAGCAGAGAGGAACCACCCATGAATTTGTTACTAGGGACAATCTGCCAGCACAAGACAAGAAAAGATGGGGCCTGCATTGAGCAATGGAAATCACACTGATGCTCCCTTGAAATGGAGTCATCTGTGCCCCTGACAAGCATATTGTGAGGCTGCTCTGGGTCTGGGATCAAACTCAGTTGCCCCTTTCTGCTTCGTGAGCTATGTAAAGTTTTGTTTTAAAAGCTATCATTATTGCCCAGTACTTGAACATACTCCCAAAGCCTATATGTGATGCTTTTCTTCTCAGAAGCTTTATAACATGTGGAGATACAAGCTTTAGAAGCAAAATCTCTTTATTTGCTAAAGTAAAGATTGCCTGGAAATTTGGAGAACAGGGTCATTTTGACATTAAATGTTCCTTTCTAAAATATCATGTTGCTGCTTATAAATTATCAGAGTTTGTAGAAGATCAGGTTGAGCTTGGAAGTCTTAGAGCTACAAGCTGGAACAACCTCCTACAACACTTAACCTTTCAGCAGATTAAGCCATTAGTTTATAAATGTGGCTGTGTTGGAGCAGATAGTGCTGGCTTTAGACTCTGCTTGATCTCTCTTGAGGGCTTAGAAACCTTTCCTTTGTTCAGTATGAGTTAGAGGACAGATGTCATCACATGTATCTTGAGTTGCTCAAAAATCTGCAAGTAATCCAATTCAATTTAATGACGCTACTTGCAAATCAAGGGACTATTCAATATAAATAAGAGAGACAGTCTGGCTCTCAGTCCTTTTGTAAGAAAATCCAAACAGGCACCCTAGGATTCTTCAGTACACTGGCAGCTGTGGATCCAGAGTAATTGCTTGCAGTACATGGAAAGCTCAAGCAATCTGAAGGTATAGCTACACTGTAAGCAAAAATGCACAACAATAGTTGGGAAACAATCACATGTGCAGAGTAGACTGCACATAAAATGTGCAGCATGCCTCCTGATCCACCAGGTGAGATGGAGAGAGGCCCCTCCATAAAGATGCTGATTTATTTTGGTCCAATAAGGAAGAGTATGCAATGACCTGCTGGACCTTTCGTGAGAAGCAAGTGGGCACAAAGGCCTGGCCTCTTATCCTAGGAACAAACAGTTTTCAGGCTTATGTTCTGTTATTATTATAATTAGCACTGAGATATGATTAAAATCCAGGGTAAGCTTGACCTTATAGCATGAGAGTAGGCTTTGTTGAGAGCAGAGAAGGAATGCCTCCTGCTCACCGCTGATGAACTCGGTATTAATTTACAGTTCTGATTTGCGGCATTTGATTTCATTTTCTAACACCTATAGGTCAGCAGATCATTGTATTAATCTAACGGTGCCTCAAAATGATAGCGTTAACTGTTTCTGTCATTATGCAAAATGGAGCATAGATTAAAAAAAAAAAGAAATTTCTCATTTGTTAGTAGGACACACCGTGTAATGTTTTGTCACACAAAAAAGACCGTAGAAAAGCCACCAGGTACTGTGAGGAAAGCTCTCAGTGGGAATACACATGATGCATTTCAACTTTAACAACAGATGCACCTGAAAGACTGTTTTGTGTTTTATTAAATAACATTTATTAACTTACCTTTATTTTTTAAAATGGTAAAGAAAGCCTGACCTTTCCAAACCTTCCATTTGCTACAGTTTAAGAAAAACATTATAAATGCCAGAAGATACTGCTGAATGGGAAAACGCAGAGGATTCAAACAAAATTAAACTTTGATAGGAAAACACAAGACAACTTGAGCTGGCATATGTACACACTCCCTGCTATTGTATTACTTTTATATCAAAAAGCTGACATTCAGAATATTCCAGAAATATGACTGCCCTTTCAGACTTTAAATTTGGATTTATTTCCTTCCTATGTGATGTTTATTTGACCTTGTATTAATGTCAGGCATCAGAATGATGTTGTGATGAAAATGAAATCCTTTATTTGACTTTTTGGTTCACAGATACACTACAAATCTCATTAGCAGAATGCAGTGATAGTCTAGGTTCAATGCATCCTTAGACATTTGTACTCTAAATTTTAGTAAGCATTCTAGTTTTAAAGTTTGCATCTCAAAATGTTAATATCCTATCATCAAAATAATAATAATAATGTTAAACTGATTAAACAAAAGACCCAGAGTTCCTTAGGCTTTTAAATCCATGTTCCCAATGATGCAACTGGAGCAGGGAGTGGATCTAGTTACCTACAGTAGAAAACGGATTTTTTATCAGTTTAGATTCCTAAACCTCATGTGATGATGAGGGTTTGTGAACTAGCCAGGGGTTTATATAGCCACAGCAAACAGCTGTGTAGGATGGCTGATGTGCTCCAGATGTTTGTTTTTGGCTTTTACTCCAAAGGCACCACTTCTTAATGAGTTGCACAGGAGAGCTGCTATGCTCCGGCTCAGTGGCGCCCTTTGAAGTAAAAGCTGCTGCAATCAGCTGATCAGCTCATCCTTAATTTGGCAACCCAGAGCAAATTGCGTGGCCAGGTACAGACGATCTGTGTTCTATTGAACAGCCTGCTCTAAAACCGAGCATCCAAAATTTCAGATGTGATTTGAGCTTTGGATATCTCCAGCTGCAGGCATTTCAAAAGCTTCAGTTTCAACACAGGTACAATGGGGAGGACCAGTAGCACCAGCCACCAGTAGCACTCTCCTGGCACCCCATTACTCTGAGAGGAGGAGATTCCAACAAACCGGTTGATCATAACTAAGCTCATCACCTTTATTCAAATGCTGGTTATTTACCCCTTCTCCTCATTTATTACTGCTTCATAAAGTCACTTGAATAATGCAGTGATTGCAAATTCATGCCAGTTGGCCATGCAATTGGGTAGTGGTATGAGTTTATTTACAGCTTTTGCTAAAACATCGTGCAATTTCTATTTATTGCTATGAAATCCTCATGATGTTCAGGAAAAGTTTAATGGTCTTAACTGCCATGAAAAAAAGTATCAAATGCTGACCCACCGTGGCCTAGTTTTTTCTACCAAGATTGTTAATGCTGCTTGAAACACCTAATGGGAATTCCAAACTCCAGGCTCTCTTTGCCCTATAGTGGTGATTAGTACAATGTTATCAAAATCGCTTGGTACTTATGCTTTCTCCATGAGCGTTAATCTAATTAGACCTTTCCCTGGACTTAATCTATAAGGTCGTAATTCCATACTGTTTTAAATGCAGGATTTGACAAGCTAAATTCACATCTCAGTGCACCATGGCATCAGATGGCTTGTCAAATTGCTCATTATTTCCACCTTTGTTTGCAGTACATTTAAGCTGGTCAAATATGACTAATTTTACAGGAATTGTTTGGAGCTCACGGAAGGAAACAACAAATCAAAATGATCTAATCAGGAATCATTTAGACATGCAGAGCACCATAATGTGTTAATGCAAATGTGAGCTAATAAAATCTCGCATTTTGTATGAGGAACATCTGAAGGACACATTTTTAAATTGTTATTCATTAGAATTTAATGCACACGTATCCAGAGTTCAGATGCTATTCTGTGGGCACTTTTTCCCCATCATAATTAATGGTCCCCATAACTTATTGAAGGAAATGCAGCTGGTAATGAAACGACCTGGAATGTCACAGTTTGCAGTGGAAATTAAGAGAAAATGACACAAGGAATTTCTCCCATTGCTAAGATAGCCAGTAATGGGACTTCTTTAGGCACCAGATACCATGCTATCAGGTATATCAAGAGTTTTATTAGAGAAACCTAGTACTTGATATTCTGTTTTCTGTTGAGTATCCACGATTCCTCCTAGGAAGTACATTAGTTATTTATAACTAAATGCGCATATGACATACCAGTAAATTCCTGCATGACATCTGACAACAAAGCTCAGCAGAGAAGATATGTGTCAGCTAACTTGTGCATGGCAGATGCCTTAGAAGAAAACCCAGTGCAGCAGAGGCTCTCTCCTTCTAAAAATCCCTCTCAATTCATTACTTATACTTACACCTTGTTAATTGAGAGTTAGTTCAAGGAGGCCATATTTTCAAATTAAATTTGTTTAGTCCATTTATACATGTTGCAGGATAGGTGTGGCATGGCAAGACTGATCATATATTTGCTGATTAATGTCTGCACTATACATAGTTAATGCTATCTGGAAGCAGAAAGCCATAACCAGTAGAAGAACTGAGCTTCATCACTGATGCTTTCCTGCCCCCAATTCTGCAAAGGCAGAAAGCTACTGCTTTGGGATATGCTTAGATTATCCTAGTCGTCAGTCCCTTCCTGGTGCTCCAGAGAACTATTAACCTGAAGAGTCCCTGCCCGTAAGTCACAGGGGAGGAAGTGAAAGAGTTGACTTCTAACTCCAAATCTGATCGTTGTCTCAAATCTGCAAAACAAGAAACACCAAGGTTGAACATCAAAACTCATTAATATTACCAGATTCCACTTGCTGAATCTGATAGTCTTGAGCAAATTGCCCATTGAGGTAGGTAAAAGTTCTGCCTGTGTTAGTATCTTAGAAATGAATCCTAAGTAGCTGCCCTGTCCTCTTCTTGAATCTCAGAAAATTAGTATCTGCCAGAACTTCTTTACATACAGAAAATAAGTATCAACAGAAAACACAGCATTTGACAAGAAAATAGTCTCAAGGATGATGATTAATTTCTCAAATGAGAAAATGATTAATTTCTTTAATTGTATTACTAAAACATTCTTTCTTTATATCAGTTCTACCCTTTACATACTATGCCACTTTTTATTATCTTATTTGACTAGATGTATGTGGAGGGAAAATAGCATTTTTTTTCAGATTGGCTTGTTGAAAGCATATTTAATTAATGGAAGAGGAAGAAGATAACATTATAGGAAAGCAATGAAGGGATCCATCTAATTTCCAGGTGTGTAGTAGTTTCTTTGAAAATCTCTGTATACAGTGGTCATTCATTAAGATAAATATTCTCTAAATAGAAAGGAGTTAGAAACCATCAGAAAGTGGTGAAAACAGTCCTGGATATTGTTACGAATATGCTCTAGGACACAGTACTCCAGGGTATGCTGCACTGTATAAGATTTGTACGTGGCTGTACGCTGTAAATGGCTTTCTCCATGAAGGTTTTTATATTAACTCTTAGGAGAGACCTTCCAGGAACTCAAAGTGCCTTTTTTTCTCCATGATAACCAACACATTTCTGAATGGACTGCTTCAAGAGCTGAAAAATAAATAGATCTTAACATAGAGGCAATATTAGCATCAGAAGTATTTTTCCACATTGGAAAATTGCTAACAGTAATTTCTCTCTACGTCATAATGCTTCTTTTTTATGTTCCATAGTCTTATAAGGGACAAAATGTATGTCTGAAATGCAGTCACAACAGCAGTGCCTGCTGTGTAGAGAGCCTTTAGCCAGTTTTAGACTAGCTGCTTTGTATACAGATAAAAGTCTACCTACAATGGCATGGAGCTCAACCAAGACTAATTCTCTCTTCTTAAGGCCAAGTAAAGACATTACACTTTTACCAGTATAGGTGATTGGAATTTGGTCTATACCATAACAGAACAGAAGTTCAGCACACACAGATTGGTTTAAAAATGGCAGAACCCAAGATAAGATTTGCCTTCCGGCCACCAAAGGGTGAATGTGGGTCCTGACAGATATGCAGCTCCCCAGTTGAACTCATGGCACTTCACAGAAAGCACCATGAATTAGACCAACTCTCCTGACCCAACAGACATTCACTGTTGGATTGGGAGGGTGGTGGATCAAGCTCCACTTTGGAGCCAATCCAGCAAGAGAAGCTATGTGTCTGCACCCTCTTCCCCTAGCAGCACCCTCCTCTCCCAGTCCCAGTGCTGTCTCAGGATGGGAGGGGGAGAAGGCAGGGGAGGGAGGTCCAGCCCCAACCTGTGCTAGAGTAGGCTCCAATCCATCTCAGGGGGCTGCAATCCTTTGCCCCATCCTCCAGAGCAGGCTGGGCAAACTTCCTCCCCTCTCTTCCCTCCCTCCCATCCTGAAGACAGCGCTGGGGCTGGGGCTGGGGCTGGTGCTGCTTCAGTCCAGCCCTACTCCCAGCATGCACTAACAGAAGTTAATGAAAGTGCTGTGCTTTGGAGCTCCTTCATCTGAACCCTCTTATAATGAGGGTTCATTTGCCACAGGATTGGGCATATTTAAAGCACTCTGCAGCTGTGCACAGTCATGGATCATGCACCAGACATCGTTGCTGTCAGTGCCCCAAGTGTTCTGTTCACTACCAATCTAAACTACATTGCTTACAGAAAATTACATAGCTTGAATTGATTTACCTTGGGCTTTTTGAATGTCTATACCTAGTCCAAGAAGGTTTTGCAGGGCACAGGTGTTGTATGCAGCCATAGTTACATGGCTATTAGTACCTGAGCTAGCTAGTCTAAAGTGAAGTTAGGTATTACTACACTGAAGTTATTGCTAAGGCTACAGGGTTGATACACCTTAAAGTTGTGGTTGGCTCCTGTGTGGTTATGCAGAGATACGCAGAAGGACTCCTTGCACTGATTGCATAGCTACGCAAATCACAATAGTGCTCTTGGGAGCAGAGAAATGTCTTGCTCCTTAGGGAACAGGATGCTGGAAAGAGGTGAGGAAAGGTAGGACTTTGACTCCTTCTCTTCATCTGCACTGGCTTTCAGAACACAGTTTTATTCTGGGGGGATAGAAGGTCCTGCTCTGCGCACAAGAAGCAGCCCTGGAGAGACTGCAGTGTTGTCAGGCATATAGTCTCACCAGTGCCTCTCCTGGGATGTGTGTACTGCTCTGCTCAGCTCAGGGATGGAGCTTAAACTCCAATGAAATCTCCTTTGGGAATAGTAGTTCTCCATGACAGAGCCTTAGCTTTACTCTGGCCCTAACATTTTTGAATGTTGGCCTCTTGCAACATATGAATCTATTATTAATAATTAGTCATTCATTATTCATTTTGAATGCGGAGGGTAAGGGAAAGGTAATTTAAAAAAAAAATCACTGTATAGGGATGAAATAAGGACCACAGTGATTAGAGGGAAATGGTGAGTCTCTGAAAGCAGAATAGGAGGCAGAGACAAACAATTGTATCCTGAACCTTTCCATCGCCCCTTTCTTAAATCGGGCTCCTCCATCTGCATATCTTTACATTCAGCAAAAAAGCATTCTTACCTGAAGAATTACTGCAGATATTCAGGCTCAGGCAGCCATGCTTTGCCTCTCTCGGTGCTCTCCTTCTCGCAATGAAAATATAAGTAAGGTTAGAAACAAGAGCTCCTGAAAATCCATTTCCAATGTTCTAGCAGCGTGTCTGTTTTGTACCTGTGGTGGGAAAGAGGCTGGAGCTATTTGCATTTTGTTTTACTTCAATTGCTGTTTTCAGGAACAGGCTAACCTCACTAATAGCCATTCCCTTGGGTAGAAATAAGCAAACTTTGTTCTGTATTAAGGAAAATGGAGCTTGATCTTCTCTCCATCTGCTTCAAAAGAAAAAAAAAGGAACACTCACAGGATTGGCATCCCAGTATCCCACAGATTATGTTCCACCGATATATGTTCAGAACATAATCCACCCATTATGTTCCTTTCCTTAAATATTCTGCTTCTGGACTGAAATAAAAAAGCTGGGGGGATGTTTAAAGGAAAAGGCATCCAATAAGAAAAGCCCCGGGGTCCATTAATAGAGACATTCCTGGACATGTTGGTTCAATATAATTGAACCATGGCCTGATCATATATCTTCTCCTCATAATACATTGCTGATTTAATAAGTCTTCTGATACTTCTTACATAGTCAGAATATTTTCTGTGTGGCCAGAGAAGAAGCAGCAATAAATGATACATTTGAGTTTGCATAACAGTGGACACTTCAGCCCCTTCTCCTCTGATTATTCATAACTCTTGCCCTGCCTTAAATACTTTTTTCTTTTAAGAAGTCCAAGCAATGTTAACCCACATACTGTGGGGAAGTGATGGTCAACACGGATGTTGCAGCCATTACTAGAATGAGGAAGATGCAAAAGTGACCAATGGCAGGCAGGTTTCACACCAATTTCAGTATACATCCAAGCACACAGCGGGTCTGTATGGAGGGTAGAAACGCACATTTTTGCACATGTCTGCTATAGCTGCAATCCTTACAGGTAGGGTACATCGGATGAAGCCAGTCTCCGTGTCTGCAGGAAGGAATGGAGAGAACGATGTTGCATATTTCACACAGCGCACAAGAGGGAGTCTCACTAAGTCAGCAATTAAATTATCGTCCTAGTTAGCTGCCTTGTTCCCTCAATTGCAAGCTTAAAAGTTTAAAAATAAATATCAGGGTGGTAATAAGACTATGATTGCCTTAAGGAGCAGAAAAGGGAACTTATTGCATTAAGAGGCTAAATCATTTTGAGGCTGTCGGGACCATTAAGGCAAGAAGATTAGTAGAAGTATAAACACAAAGAGAAATCATAGAATCTGACTCCTGGATATCAAAAGTAGAAAAGAGTACAACATTGTAATACAGCATTAAAGAAAGGGAATGTGACTGTGTAGTGAACTATTAGGCTCCTCTGGCACCTATTAAAAGGAATGGCAATGCTCCACTGGAGCAGAATGGGTCCCTGTCTCTTATTCTATGAGGCATGCCAATTTAGCTCTGATGGGCGTAGATTAACATTTGGGAGCAGCCGTGGCTTTTGACAGTACAGCCTTTGGGATGGCATATGTACTGTACAGAATAAACAAGCACAAGCCAGTGGAAAAGAACACAGTCCAACCATGACGCTGAGGTCCTGGAAGGGGATCTTCCAGCACAAGAGATGCCTCTTGCAGCATAAATCAGTCTACACATCCAAACTAATCTTTTCTTGGCACTTCTGCCCTACTGGAACTGGCATATCACCTTGTGAGCAGGAACAATGCCATGATAACAGATGGGAATCAGTGTAGGCAGCCAAAAGCCTATGTCTGAGCATCAACTGTGTTTGTTGAAGACCAGTTTCCTGGCCAGCAATGTCACATATAGCAATTCAGAATTTCTCTGTGATGGAGGGATATAGCCTCTGGCCACAAACCACTTGTGTAAGTCTAGGTCTGGGGAATCAAGTTAAGCACTCTTCAAATATTACTAGTGAAGTCACCATCTTTTTTTAGTCCCCCCCTGAACTCTCCTATAGAATCATGCACTATAATTGCATGGGACTGCTAAATTACTACTGTACAGGAGGAAAGGCTTAGAAGGAAAAAAGAGCACACACGTGACCCAGCAGATCAGTGTGTGGAGGTGGGAAGAAAGGTGGACACAGGAAAGTAAGGAAAATTCAAATGGAATGCAAACCAGCTAAGCAAATGCTATTAAATCACTAAAAAAGCATTAGGAGCAAAACTATGTAATGGTTGATTAGTCCTCTCTATTACTTCTTAGACTGCCAGAAGCCATGCCAAAATGTGCCACTGCTGCTACAGAGCTCTGTCTGGTGGGTGCAAACAAACAAGAGTTAAAAGAAGGTGGGGATTTACAGTGAGTCACCTGCCCCATGGAAACTGTCCTTGGGCATGCTTTTACCTAGTGGGAAGTGAAAGGTAAACCACAGCAGTTCAGCCCTCAGTGAAGGAGGCAAGTCGGACCCAAGTTCTGTTCTCTGTTACTCTTGTACAATATTCAGTAAAACACAAATAAACAGGACCCAAATGAAGTGTGTGGACTTGCATATATGTAACTGAAAGAACAGATGAGAAAATTGTAAATGCTGACGATTCCTATTGCACATTTGGTGAGACTTGGGGTGCCTACAGACATTTAGGCAGCTTGTCGGGGAGGAACTTTAACTCATGGTGCTTAACACAAAGCACCACAAGTTACAGGACCACTGAACCCAGCAGGCTTTTGCCTGTTGGGTCAGGAGGGCTTGAGCCTGCTTCCACTCTCCCTGGCCAGCAGTCTTCCAGGAGGCAGCCTGACCTCCCCCTACCCCCAGCTCTAGCCATGGCAAAGTTGAGCCAGCAACTGTGTGCTGCCCCTGTCAAGAGACTCCCCTGCCGGGTGGTCCCCTGTCCCCCAGCCACCCCAACTGTGGTACTGTGGGTGGGGGGCAGGCTGGGCCTGTGATATGGGGGTGGAGGGGCTCCCTTCTCCCAACCCCCACCCAAGCCTCTTGACAGGGGCAGCACACAGATACTGGCTCAACTTGGCATGGCTTGAGATGGAATTGAGCCCCCTTGTCTTGTGGGTCCAGCCCAGCTCCTCCCAGTACCCCAGAGAGGGGTGCAGAGAGTTGCCTGAAGTCGACTAGCAGGTCTGCTACAGAGCGGGCAATAGCACTTAGTTCTCCTGAATTCCAGCCCAGTGCAATGCCATGCAATGCCTCCTTTCTCTAGCTTTCATCAGGAGTGAGTATCTGGCTCTTGTGCGACTAACAACTAAGATCCTACACAAGCTCCCCATACTTGTGATATCACATCAGTTCAAACACACCAGCTCATGCAATGCAGTTGTAGCTCAAGTCACTGTCTTGGGAAGATTTGTAAATGTTCCTTTGAGTATTCCCATGCAAGTCAGAGGAGGAGTTTGCAGAGAGTGATGGTTAAGCAAGAGCAAAAGTCTTTCCAGGACTGGGCAGTTTAGGTGTCTGTGGAAATTAAGTAATGCAATACCCAATGGTGCAATGGCTGGCTGCTTTCCACTTTCTTCATTACTCACACAACACAGTCATTTTAATCAATCATTGCTGTTCTGGACAGCTTGACAACAAGTTTCTGTCATAAAACTTGAAAGAATGGCTGGGCAAAATTTTTCATGTAAAACATGATTATTTTTTTTACTAAAACATGAGTATCCCAATCAGACTCCTGTCTCAGTTACTCAGTTGTTTCAGCAAGGGAAAAAATGACTACAGGCTAATGTTTCATTACCATATTTGTAAAATTAATCTTTTGGATTTTTCATTAAGCTTAATTACAAACCCCAGGAACAAAACTTTATATTTTAATTCAGGTTGACCAACTCCCTTGACCTAAAAGGAATTTTAATTTAAGTTTTTGTTTAATGGGGAAATAGGTTCTTCCTTCTATTTTGGAATGACAGTGACTGTAGTGAAGTGAAAAATCAACTGCTATCATAGCAAACAAAAAAAAAACCTTTCTGAAAAACCTCTGGAAAAAGTTCAAGATTACCCTACTGGAGAGAGAAGACTTTAAAAAGGGGCAAAACTGGTTGGCCATAGAAGAAGTCATCAACAATTGAAGGAGTTGCACCTTTGCAGTGCCTGATTCTAGACAAAGCATGACTGAAAGAATATCTGTCAGGGAGAGTGGATATAATTTCAGAAGATATTAGTAGACTTGAATGATGGTCCTGACATCAAGCTTGGAACTGCAAACTTACCCATTCTTTGCCAGTCATTTTCAGTTCAAGCTAATGGTCTTAGTGATGAAACTACTCCATGGGGAAAAAACAACAACAGTTGGATGAACAGAAGACCAGATGACCTGAGACATACATTTGTAAGAAACAACCTCTAAAGCTGGGTGTTACTGAAGATCTCAAATTAAAAGTATAAAAAAAAAGGAGTTCTCTGACACATTGAAATTAGTTCTCAACCCTCCCAGACTTGAGGTCATAAGATCATGACACACAGTTCACTCACCCTTCATTGCATGCGACTACATCACTTCTACCAAAACAGCTCAGCATTTGAACAAGATCAGTTCTTGGATGAAAAGAAGCAAAAAACTGGCAAAGCAGCCTCTGCAAGTAATGCTTCTCGCCACACCTTCAGGTAGCTACAAGATGCCATCCTATCCTGGTGGACTTGGCCTTTATTGTACACGTATTTGTCATCCACTGCAAGGGTGTAACGATGCAGCAATGCAATTTGGTCATGAAGCTATCTCTCCTTAAGCAACTCTAGCTACTACAGAGCTTTGAATTTTTCAGGTTTGGGCAAATTTGAAACTACGATAAAACATGGGGGTCTCATAACCTTGGGAAACTAGGTTTCCCTGACTTGTGCTTGCTAAATTTGAGCAAACCTAAAAAAACCCCAACCCCCCCCCCCAAAACCCAACAAGGGGTTCAACTGCGTGAAAGTGCATGCTTTCAGTGCCCAGTTACCTACATGTTGTTGGCATGCTTCACCAATTCTGGGTTGGCTTCATTCTGTTTGAGTTATACAGGTGTATAGCTGTACAGTGAATCAGGGCCAAGGCATTTTTGGTGTTTGATCCAGTGACTTTTTGATTAAGCCATAGATTAGCATAAGCAAGCTCACTTATTCAGTCAGGTTGCTATTCACTCAAAAAGTGTTTTAGGGTATATTTTCAGCATAGTGAAAAGGCATCACTACAACTTGTGGAGACTTACCCAAGCGTTTCTTTAAGTCAGCAAAACTCTGGTGCTGACTGCAGTGTCGCTATGGCAGCATGGTGTTCACTGTGAACTGCAAAGCTTTCCTGAGAAGCTATTTAACTATGAGGACAGGCTAACCCATCTGGAGAACTAGCTCCTAAGAGACAGTGGTTTGAGGTTACCTTGGGAGTGTCTACACAAGGTGCAGTCATACCTTTGGTGGACTGCAGCATAGACATACCTTCATCATTATGCTTGGGATAGAAAGTGTTAAACCTGAGAGTCACTTGGCATGAAAGGGATATTGAGATGAAAGAATAATCAATCTTTCATAAATAATATACATGGGTGGATACATTATATATTCAAAGCTACAGTCAAATGGTCGGGGAGAATGATAATTTATTCTGTTGAATTTCTTCAGAATGAATCCTGGAACAGATCAAACAAAAAAGTTATAAAATAGGAATTATAGGTAATGAAGGGTTCCTTGTTGCAAAGGAGTTCTGCTAACTCTTATGCATAATTAAAATATATGAGGTCAGGGGTAAGCTTAAAAGGTGATTATGTTAGGAATCATTTGTTATTCTTTTATTAAGCAAAACCAGAACTGTGTTTATTTTACAAAAAAAAACAAAAAACCATGAACTGACTGGAATTAAAATGCATATTTTAAATTAATGTGTTTTGATTAAACATGGGGCTGAAGAACTGGCATACTTTAATATTTGCTTCCTATGTCTACAGCGGACTGGCTGTGTGTCTCTAAATTAGCTGCCTTGTTGCAACGCTAGTTCAGTAATATATTCAGAAGGTATTTCTTCTCAGTGATGTAACAGAGACCCAACCCTGCTCTTTTTTTTTTTTTTTTTTAAATTTATCTGATACCACCTTTCTAGAAGTTTATCTCAGGCTGATGAAGAGAAAAGTAACTTAGCCACAGTTATTTGGTTGAATAACTATAACACTCATGACATATCTAATTTGTATGGGCTTTATTACGTACATTTTTATTATTATACTAGTGAATTGCTCGTCAAGAATGGCGGATAAATTTCAAATAACAAAAACAAACAGATTTTACTTTTTATATTAATTAAATAAATTAAATATTTATAAAATTTAAATAAAATAGGCTGAACATTGGAAGATACCAATCCCTTCCTACACTTTCTCTTGTTCGGTGGGCTGGAGGTGCACCTGCCCATGCTGCCGCCTGGCTGCCACTTGTGCACCTGTTTGCTGGCCAAAGGCAGGCGAGCTCCATGCCTTGCAACAGCCGTCCGTGTCCCAGGGCTTGATTTGGACTGCATTTCAAAGGTTGGGATTGCATTTTCCTGATTAGGAAGTCTGAGGTTTTAGTCCAGGCAGTCCGAACATTTCACAAGATTTTCAGCCCTTGTTGTTAGAAATGTCCCTGGATTCCATGAGGCTTTCACCATCTTGCGTCGTCTCAGAATAGCGACTCGCAAATTAAATCCCTTCCTGTTCTAGATCTGACTCAGACTATAAACTAAAAGGGTGGCTTTGAATCTGAAGGGTTTTTTTACATGGGAACTTACCTTGCCATTCTAGGATTTTGAATGCGTATTAGTTTAAAACATCTTTACCGCCTGAAGACAACATGCTGGTGGGATACCATGAACTAACTTGAGTCAGGAGGGAAACTGAGGCAGAAGTTCGATAGCCGTGTCGAACCTAAACCGATTAAATCTGCTGCTTCATCCATACAGGTCTATCTTAAACAAAGTTCTGCCCTTTTTAAACCAGTCTATATATGCTGAACTTCTGTTACAGATTTAGACCAGTTTCTGATTACTTATACCAGTTTATGTGTAATATCTGTACCTAACCCTAGTTAGCTAGCCTAGTGGCCTTGAGATTAGTTCTCAATTTCTGATACATGTTGTTTTTATAAATGATTTACCTGCTGGAATGGGAAGCTCCTCTCTGAAGGAAAAACACATGCAGATAAGGACCTGAGAGCCCTCTACTCTTGTCTCTGTAAAAGGGGCATGAACAAGAGTCCAATGAAAACAGCTGTGAATTTTAATGGACTAAGGTGGGTAGTGCACTAGGAAAGAAGCCAACAGACCTAACGGGAAAAGGTAGGGAAA